>NC_071530.1:145021591-145324622 GCF_026979565.1 Vidua chalybeata
TGTTTGTTTTTTTTTTTTTTGTATTCAAAACTCAACTTCACTTGACTTTGAAAATTATTTTACACTTTTTGATACAAATGCATGATTGCAAAGATAAAGAACGCTGCAATTTTTGCAGCTTGATAGGGATAATTTAAGTTTAAAATGTTTATTTAAGTCTGTAAAACCTAAATCTTTTATTTAGTATAATGCAGAATTAAAATCTTACCTGATAATTTAGTTTTTATCTAATAGGACTAAGTAAGTTTCTGCTTTTCAGTTAACCTAAAATAAAGCATAACTTAATCTAACATAAATAGTAAATGAGATAAAACACTTGGTGTTTACTGTTGAATGCTGAATTTTTTTAGTTTTGCTTTAATGTCTTGAACAGTTCCTGAGAGCCCACATTTCACTAATTTATAATTCCATGGACATTGTGAACCTTAAATTAATTTTGGCCATATCTAATTTTTTATGGAATGCAATAGCAATTCCCTCTGAATTTGTGAAGTTAATGTGGAGTACTTGAACTCCTCACTCCTAATATTGACATTCCCAGAGATAATATTAGAAATTTTTATTCAGATTTGTTTTTTAGGTTTTATCAGTTCTGTATTTTCTTAATGGTGTAGAACTTCTGTCTCTGCACTGTTAGGCAGTTAAAGTTATTGTGTGAGGCACAACTGAAGCTATTGCCATATTTTGCTGACAGAAAGATTTCTTGTATTTATATTCCCCTTTTCTTTACAGATTTTTTGTAGTAGTGATATTTTACATAACTTGGTGAATGAATTTACATATTCTAATATATTATTTGCTCCCAATATGGTCATCTTATGGAGGTAATTTGGGAGCTCCACTGCTGAGAATATTTGTTAGGAAATTAAATCCCTTTTTGTATTATGTCTAAGAAAGTTTTGCATGTGTTATAATTAAGAAGTAGTAATACAAATTCTGATGTGAATTTCTCATAGACTGGAAAGGGGAGAGAGAGAAGTTTTGTAAATAATTCTGATTTCAAAATTTACTTATGTGTCACACATTTGGGTTTAAAGCTCAAGTGCTTGAGCTTTGGAAGAATGGCAAAGCTTTATTTTAGAATTGTTAATTTGATTTTCTTCTTGTCAGTAAATATGCCAAAGAAATGCCTCCTGTGTAAGCATGCCATTGTTGGGATGTCCTTTAACTTTTTGCTTTTTCTAATTTAAAGTGTTCAGCTTTGTGTGGAGCCATTTCAGAAAGATTCAGTTGTAGATTTGTGCAGTTCATATTTCTAGTCTCAATATTCTACATCTTTCTTTATGAATTATTGTTGCAAGGTACTTCTAACTAAAAATATCTGCAACTTTTCTCCTAAGGTTTATTGGCATCCAAAGCTGTTGTTGCAGATGGTGCTGAAAAAAAGGAAGGCAACAAAGAAACAGCTCCAGTCCTGGAGCAGGTATGAAATGGTAGAGTTTGATTCTTTTGCAAAGTTCCCACTGGAGTGTGCCATGGAGATGTAGTACCTACAACATTAAAATTTTCCCCTTCACATATAACAGGGAACTCAAAATTTATCTTATGTTTACATTTCTGGCAGAGCCAGAAGTATGGAGTTTGTCTCTAAACACAGTGTTGACTTGAATTTCAGTAATGAGCTTTTGTGTTAGAAAACTTAACAGAAAACAAAATAAAGTCTCCATGCAACAAATATGAGGAGACCAGTGTCCCAAGGTCCAGTTTTATAGCTGGAATGATGACTGGCTTAGAAACAGGCCCTTACACAAATTTGATTTGTGTTTGAAACAGGGTTTTTGACATCACTTAGAACTTCTTTTGAAAGAAGTTTCTTTTCTATTGTAAGAATTTGGTGTTGTAGGCTTGTATGTGTTTTATGAACTGCTCAATGAGCCATACATTTTGCAAGAGTGTGTATTTTAATAAATACAAAAAAGAAACTTTTAAATAATGTTAAGGATCTGATTTTTAAACCTGCATATTGGCAGGATCTGGAGGCTGCCATTTTGTCTTTGGCTTATTGCACTGTGTTCAGGCATTGCTTGACTCCGAGTTGTGCATTATCTTGCATTTTAAAAGGGCTGAATGCCTAAGCATGGTAAAGCAAGCTAAGGATGAACAGTAGTCTTGATTCAGGACATCTTTGTTTTCCAATTATTTAAATCAGAGCCTTAATGTATCTTTAATACAGCTTTTTTGTATGCATTTTCATTCTTTAACAGCAGCATTTGAACAAAGTAGCCTTGCTGCCTGCAATTCTTTAACAAGCACTTCTGTTCTTTAGCCCCGGCACACTCTATGAACAGTCCCTACCCCAAACCTGATTTGATATTTTGGTTGTACTGGTTCTTTAGAGCTGATATATAATTGCATTACTCTGGTTTTTCCATTGATGCTGCATTGGATGAGAGTCAATGGAACCTGATTTTCTGTTTTTGATGCTGTCACTGTCAGGGCTGGTGGAGCCACTGCAGTGCCAATGCATTGACCGATATTTTGCATAAAGGTTTACAGTGTACTGACATGACATTCCATTTCTCAAATTTTTGCATATTAAAGATGCTATGATTTTCTTGCTACTGTGTGTGATATTTTCAATGTGCAAAAAACTGTGAAATGGCTTACAGCATGTTGTTTTTGGGAGAATCATTACAATGTAAATCTTGCCATGCAGAATCCCATTGTGGTGAATGGGACTTTGTGGTTTACATAGACTGTGTATGCAACAGTATAAACTGCAGTGCATATTTACTATAACCTTTTTGTTATTTCTCAGACTTAGTAACTCGGCTGTTACTGTTTTATTGATCAGATATAAAAAACAAGATGTCTCTGTCATTGTTTACATGCTAATGGTCTGGAAAAACCTCATTTTTTGGAAATAATAGTTAAGCTCTTTTAAAGAGGCATCTAAAATCCCAAATTGCCCTGTTCTTTTGTGTATAACTAAAACCAGAAACCTCACAAACATTTAAACAATTAACTGTGGGGAGGAAGTTTTTTGAGCTTAAAGCTTTTTTCACTGAGTTCCTATACAAATTGAAATTAAAATGGCCGAGTTATAAACCTCCCCAAAAGGTTTTCCAAGCGAAACTGACATTCCTTAGAGGTTTTGTCTGCTACTGCTAAAAAATTGAATGGATAAAGTATCTTGTAGGTATTTTTAATAATGTAATGCAGAATACAGTAGAAATATTCAGGCCAATAGCTGAAAACTGACTCTGTTGATGCAAGTTTTTGTTTATATTTATACATTTTAGTTTACAGTTGTCTTAAACCCAAAACCTCAGACAATTAGTTGCAGATACAGTAGTTTATTTAATTGTATTAGGGTATGTCATGTTATATTTCCTTTTGACCAAGACCTGAGTAGATGGATAACATTAATTCATTAAGGTTTTTAATGTTAATTTGTCCTGTTAAGAGGTTAAGCACCTTATCAAAATCTTAATTTAATTTTTTTAATCTTGTTTAAATAACTTTGTAATTTGAAAGTAATGGATGCTGTAGTATGTCTTTCACATCTGTGAAGATGAACAATAAAATTGTTTATTTACAAGTTACGACTCTAATTAATTTCTGGTAATACCTCTCATAACCAGCATAGGTATACTCTACAGTTCATGGAATATTTTATTTAAATGAATAAACTGCACTTAATATGTGTGTAATGAAATTATGCAAGGTAGAACTGATGTCTGCTGAATGGGATGTTTTGCACCGGATCTTTACCTCCCAGCAAGCTGTTCATGTAGCATTCAGGGGCACCCTTTTACAGACATAGAATGTGCACTTGTGGGGTTTTGTTTTCCTTTTATTTGTTTTTCCTCCATTGGAACATGGAAAGTTCTAGTGGAAAATAAAACTGCAATTCATAACAAAACTCAATAATACCCTCAACTCACCAGGAATGCAATGTTTCTAGTTTGGATAAAGTGGTGCACACATTTTAGAAATACCTCTCTGCTTTGTTAGCTATGGTTTTATTAGATGGTACTATGCTGTATGATGTAACTGGGATGAGAAGGGAGACAGGCCTAAGAAATTATATTCAGATATTGTAGTTTGCCCTTATTAGGCAAGTTGTAACACATGCACAGTTTTGGTAATGTAGGAGGAACTTCCAGTGAAAAATTTAAAGTGCTAATGTCTGTCAATGCATGCTAATGGTCTAAAAATAGTACTGTTTGTGTTAAGAAAGATAAAAATTGAGGAATTTGGAAAGATGCATTATATATTGATTTACTTTCCTTCAAAAACTATTTTAACTCTTCATCTGCCAGTTTCCCCCTGACAGTTATCAATCTATTTAACCCTGTGGTGCTAGAAGTTGTGATTTCTTCATGTTTGCACAAACATATAATGTGGTGAAATCCAGACTCCCAGCACTGAAAGGGGTTGTGCGAAAGTGTGCTCACTATTGGAAGCTTCTCATTGTTTCAGACATTCCTTAAAGGAGCATTATCAACTTTTTCAGGTTCTCAAAAATACAAATTCCTTGTTAAATATAATTTTCCTGAGGAACTGCCCTTTTTTTTTTTTTTTTTTCCCCCCCCCCCCCCCCCCTGGATGGGGAAATGACTGTGTAGGGAAAATCTTGGCAACATTCTTTAGAGCTGCAGTGCTTCTGAGGAAGGATTGTTTGCACATAGCAGTGCCAGAGTTCAAGGAGTGTCTGGACAACACTTCCAGTCATGATTCAGCAGCAGGCAGCCCTGTGAGGAGCAGGGAGGAGGACTTGGGGATCCTTCTGGGTCCCTTCCAGCATGAAATGCTCTGTGCATCAGTATGTGTGTTCTGGCTGGGAACACATGCTCTCCAGGTTCTGCTTGGAGACTGTACTGACAGTGAAGATGAAAGAGAAAACTAAAAATACTTTATTGCATTTTTAAATTGGGAATAGAGGAAAAATGTTTTATTTTCAGTTTTCTTGCAGGTATTTCAAATAGTAAGAATTGAGTATTCTGAATACTGAAAAAAAAATTGGTAGTGCTCCTTTAAAAAAAGCAAAATTTAATGTGATGCATTTTAAATTGTTTTCATTTGTACATAAAATAATGTTGCTTTATTATGTGTTTGAGTACTAAAATTATTTTTAAAAAAATCAAAATAGAATAGAAGAACTACAACGAAGAAACTGAAATAAAAGTATCAATTTTTTATTATTTATTCAGGAGATTTCACCTAAACCACAAAGTCAGAAAAAAAATGAAGCTGATATTAGCAGTTCTGCCAACATTCAGAAACCTGCACTGTTATCCTCAACTTTGTCTTCAGGAAAGGCTCGCAGCAAGAAATGCAAACAAGAATCTGGAGATTCTTCTGGGTGTATAAAGCCCCCTAAATCACCACTTTCCCCAGAATTAATACAAGTCGAGGATTTGACGCTGGTCTCTCAGCTTCCTTCTTCTGTGATAAATAAAACTAGTGAGCACAGACATTTTAAAAAAAATACCGTAACTACTTCTAAGAGATATACAGAAATTTTCTTTGGTTGTAAATGGCTATTGCTTTTAAAAATGAACCTGCTTTAAATAAAATGTCCAAGTGGGAGAATTAGGGGTAGCTCACTATATGAAAAAGTCAAGTCACATAATAAGGCATTTGAATTACTCTATCAGAAATAATATATTTAAATAATATATTGATATTTATAGAGTCATGGCATTTAAGGGTTGGCTTTCCCTCTAGCTTAAATCTCCACACTAGCATTAACAGTGATACAGGAAAAATCAAACCTCCCTTCTGAAAAGGGCCTGATTCATTAAAAAGAAAAGACGTACACCTTGGTGTGGACCTTTCTTTCTCTGAGAAACTTCACCTTCAGCAGGCTGCTGTTCTGTACCTGTTGGCTGTGCCATTCGTCACCTTATGTGATATTTCCTCCAAACACAATGTGAAAGAGAAGATGGGTTCAAGATCTGTAGTGGAGAAATATTAAAAGTTGCGTTTCCTTGTCCCAGAAAAATCCCATGGGTGTTCAGCTTCTTAACGTGTAACTGATTTGCCAAGCACGAAAATACTGTTTATCAGAAGAATAGGGAAAGCTTTATGCTGCATACTTGAATATGCTGTTTTTTGCAAATATTAAGGTATTTCTATGATTTTGTTTTTTGAGATTACATTAGGTTTTTAGTGTTGCTTAGTGCCAGATTCTTTGCCTAAAGAATATTAAATGATGAGGCCAAAGGTTAACATAAATGCAGGTTTCAGTAAGTCAAAAGCTACTTTTTTTTTTTTTCACTTTAGTATAGTGATTGAGGATGGAAGACTCAGCCTGTATTATGTGTTCCCCATAACCTTGATTTTGTATTTTCACTTATGAGCTAAGTTTCTTTTTAATCTTTGCTCATAGATAACTTTAAATGAGTGGGAGAGGGAGGAGTGCAAATTCAGCCTTCTTTATTCAGGACACATTGGTAAAAATTGTATTTTGTCCCCACAAAATGTTAGCAGTCATCCATATTGTAATGCGCCTTCCATCCCCACCCCTAGAGCAATGGTAAGTAGCTTTCCTGAAGCATGCTTTTATTTTGGATTAAGTTGGACTTCCCTGTAGCAATATTTTTAAAAACATCTAATTTAAAACTTGGTTACTTAGTAGTTTAGATCTTGTTAGTGTTGTCCTTAATCTTTGGCTTCCAACTTTTTTCTGCCTCTAGTGGAAAGTTAGTTCGCTGTGTCTTAATTTTTAAATCTGTATATCTGACTCTAAAAACTGCGTACAAAAAGGAGAGAACAGTAATTTACAGTGTAATAGTAACTTAAATGTTTTTTTCTAAGGCAAAATTTCGTGGAACTGGGTAATATTGGAGTTAGGGGAATGTGTTTTTTTTGTTTTTAATGAATCAGGCCTATATTAACCTATATCAGTCCTCCTCCCCCATTTGTTTGGGTTTTTTTAAGTATAAAGTTCTTGAGCCTTCTTACTGTGCCATGCATTGGCAGTGTGTGTTTGAGTTTTTCAGTTGGGGTATTGATATCAGGTTATCAGAAGGTGGGATATAATTTCGATTATTTTTTAAGTTGTATGTTGACATTATCCATAACTTTTTAGATCTTTAACTGTGATCATTTGTTCTGTTTATTGTTAAATTCTATTGCCCCCATTCCATTGTAAGTAACCTGCTGCCTGGGTTTTATGGGGAGGGTTGCTTACTGTAAATACACTGCTTGCCTAAAACAACCACCTTTACCACTGTGGGGAAGTAGGTGCCCTATTATAATAAGCAAAAACCAGAATCATGTCTTGAGCATAAATCTTTCTTTGCTCCTGGTA
Organism: Vidua chalybeata; assembly: GCF_026979565.1. Taxonomy (NCBI): domain Eukaryota; kingdom Metazoa; phylum Chordata; class Aves; order Passeriformes; family Viduidae; genus Vidua; species Vidua chalybeata. The sequence goes on from NC_071530.1 coordinate 145,028,853, forward strand.
GTCACAGTTCTGTAATTACTTTTATCAGTTTTGCTGTGGTTACCAGCTTTGCAAATAAGAGCTATTAAAAGCACTCCCCATCTTTAGATCTCAAATGCTGCGGTAAGATGATGGTGTATCTCTCTGCTTCATGAACATTGAAAGATCTCTTTTTAGGTCCATCACAGCCAGTGAATTCCCCTAGATCCTACAAACATAGCCAACGGAGAAGAAGATCACAGCGTTTAGCCACTTGCTCCTTGCCTGATGATTCTGTAGAAAAAGTTTCTTCTCCCTCTTCAGTTACTGATGGAAAAGTGTTCTCCATCAGTGGTCAAAACCAACAGTCATCAAAACTGGAGGGTAATGTATCTTAATCTAATAAAGAACTGCCCAAGTGAAATTGAATCATAAAAGTTAGACCTTTCATGGTTTTCAACTAATGGGATATTTTGAACTGCTGTAGCTAAAGCTGTTTGCTGTTCCTATGTTATGTAACACTGCAATCCAGACTGTTGATTGTTGGACCATGTGTTTTTTTTAATATGAAATTTTTTCTTTTATGTAGTACCTGATGTTGCTCATGTGTCACTTGAGAAGCGTGGACCATGTCTCCCTCTTGATTTAAGCCGTAGTTCGGAAGTTACAGCACCATTATCTGCAGAATCCACTTTGCATAATGAATATTCCAGTAAAGACAAGGAAGATATTCAGATGATTACATATCTTTCTTCCAAAGCAGTAATTGATGGAAGAGTAGCTACAGCAGCGTCAGGTAAAGAGATTCAGTATAAAACCAGAGAGATTTATAGTTGTAGGGTTAAAATGTATATGTATTCAATCCCACAGAAAGAGGAGATACTTTTTATTTTCTTTTCTGCACACTCAAATTCCTGCCTCTCTTCTGGACTCCACTCATCTGCATATTCTTTGTCTTCACTGGCTTAGAGCTGCTTTGGCACTTCTAACATGCTTTAAGGAGAATCTGAAAGTGTGGAATGTAGTAAGCAGTATTTCAAAAATATTTTTGCTATTGCTAAAAGTTGTAAAAATAATTAACGAAGTGAAGTTTTTACTAACATACTAATTTGTGGCTTCAGCTTTAAAACAAGGGTGTTCTCAAAGACAGTCAGCATTCCTCTGCTTTGAGTCCCTTTGCGGTGAAAATTCTGTCCTTTGCTTGCCACAAAATGTTACTTAAAAATATTTCTGAAAAATCCCCAAGAACTTTTAGATAGACTTGGTCACCCTCAGCACAAAGCCCAGTGCTGCAGCTCTAGGCTGCCTCTCCCTTTGCAACAGTTTACTGACTACCATGGTTTATGTGAAACACTTGTATAGATGTAACTTAGAGATTTAGAGAAGGGTTTACACAGTGGTTTGCAGACCCTAAAAGTGGGATGTTTTCATCCAGTATATGCTAGGTGTTCATAAAATTTTTTATAAGACTCATATGTGGGTATCATACCATTTTTAACTGGCTTCCAAGAAAGAACTATTTTAAAGCCTTTTTTTGTTTTGTTTTGTTTAATGAGAAAATTGTTCATAAAAGTAAGAAGAGGGGAAAAAAATATCAAATTATTATAATATGCTCGGAAAGTTTTTGATAAATGTGATTGATGGTAAGGGAGGACAGCATGACCTTAAAAGATAGAGTTACTACAGTTAAACTGTATCTTGCTCTATTAATCTGTGAAGCTCTTAAACTAATTTGTCCAAATAAGTGCTGTGGGTATCTCTAGTGAGCCACCACTTAAGCTTTTTAAAACATTAAAATATTATTTAATTACTTGAGTGAAACCATGTGACAGTCTTCATTTGCCCTTGATACATGGCATAGCGCAGAATTACAGATTCCTGGGAAAATTACTTCTATAAAAGTCTTTTTTGTGTCATGTCTTTTGCCACTAAGAGAAGTGCTTTTGGGAGTTTTGTATTTGCCCACTCATTGAACAAGATCGTAAAAGAAATCAACAGCTTCCAACAGCCATCTGTTTCCTGTTTGGTAAAACTCATTTCACTTACTAGAAATTTAATTTCTGGCTTTTCTGATATATCTTCTGGCTCATTTTGTGTATAGCTTGTAATGCTGGAAGTTGCCTGCTCCTGTCATAGGCCTGGCTCAGGCCTGGCATCAGAGTGATCTGGTTCTAAACCCAGCACTCAAGAGTGCACTTTGGACATGTTTGTTGAGCTGGGTCTTGACCAAAAGTGAAGCAATAAAATAATAAGTTTCATTTAGAGCCAGCTTTATATAATGACTCAGAATTATGTGACATGTCCACATAGTTTGTGTCAAGGAAAAATTCCATGATAAAATTGTCTGTTGTTACTGCTTGAGTCCATAGTGGGAAGCCATAGGTGCTTGTAACCTCTACCAGAGGATAGAGTTTATACTGTATATGAATCTTAATGAGCCTTTTTTCATATCTATGTAATTTTAAGAGTTATAAGCTCTAAAGGAACTGATTTGCCAGCTACATTTTTTGTCTTCTGGGTTTTTGCCTTCTAGGCTCATCTGTTTTGTTCCTAATTTTCATGTATTACAGTTTTCCATCATGTAATAAATGGAACTGTGTCTTGAACTTTCATACTGACCTTTTGTCCAAATGTTAGAAATCTTCAGTAGGTTGCAGCCTGTAGCCCAACGGCTTCTTGAGTATCACCTTTGTGGCCTGAAAGACTAAACCAAGCAGTTTGATATCTTTAATTCACAGATTTCATTGCAGGTTTTGGAGCTATCTGCCTCTGTCAGTGGTATCACTAGGATTCTATAAGTAAAATCCGTATGTGTTCTGGGTTCACCCCACTCTTTTGACTCTGGTGGAACATGTTTATCCTCATAATCTTAAAAGAAAAATATAAATTTAAAGTTCAGATTTGAAACCTCTGGAATTAGTCTACACAACTGAATAAATTTGTTGTGCTCTGCTTTAGAAGGCATAGTTTTGCCTTTGAAATAGCACAGGTTCTCAAGTCACATTCCTGAAGCACACATAATTACACCAAATTCTTGCATGCTTCAGGAAAATAAATAGGGTCCACTCTATATATCAGTACTTTCTTCACAATAATTTCTAAACAGTAATTTCTAAACAATAGCAAGCAAATATATGCAGGAGAGGTACCCAAAGCTTTCCTTTCTCATTCCTATCAATTCTTGAAGTAATTGCGGAAAGTTAATTTGCATTATGCAGAAATATCTACCTAAGTGCAGTTTAATACTGCATTGTTTAAATGTATGCTTTGTGACCCTGTCCATTGCAAATTGAGAACTTGGTGTAAAATCCACACTCTTCTATAGCTGTGTTTTCTTGATCTGAAAGAACTGTTATAAATCTGCATCTGTTTATGGCATTTCTGCTGCTAAGATTTTATTAACACGGTCTGGACATATTTGGAGTTCTAGATTTTGACATCACTACAGATTCTGTTAAGTGCACTTAAGTGAGACCTGCTGTTTTTGTAATTATTGAAGTAGATAACTGTGAATGGTTTCAGAGATACCTCACAATGGTATTTAGCCTGAACAGCCTGGTCCGATCCCTGACCCTTCTGTAACAGAGCTGAGCTGGTTTAAGCCCAGAGATGCAATTTGTGATGTTGCACATTGTGACTTCTGATGGAGGCTATCAGTTAAGTAAATTGAAAAAAATAATTTGGTGTTGTTAAAAATTATGCATTTTTAGTGACTTTATTCACAAGGTGCTTTCAGAGGAGAGCGACTAGGTGTGCTGAAGTGAAGATGCATAAATGGCAACTCATAGTATTAGCACATAGATTTCAAAAACATTGCTCAAAATTAACACCTTAACATTTTGTAGAGGCAAAACAAAAGCTCTGTGATAATTCATTCAATCCAAAGGCTCCATGGAAGTGCTGTGTACTTTGGTAGACACCTGTACACTACCCATTATTGGACAGAGGTACTGCTTTACTAAACTATTGCGAGGTCCTACTTGTGATCACCTGTTACTGCACACACATAACTAAGAATCTTTACTTTCATTTGCCAAATTGCTTAAAATGCAGATAACTGACATTTGATCACTTTAGCATTTCAAATATTTTAAATCCACAGTCAATGTGAATACTCGAAGAGTGCAGTAGTTTTGCCATTCTGAATATATGAAGTTCAGGTCTTTCTGTAGTTGTGCTTCTCTTTAAATTTGTGATCTTTTCTCTAGGCTTCTGTAACCCTGCACCATTTATGTTACTGTAACTGTTATATATTGAGCAAACACAATTTCAGGAAGCAATCTGGGTTTTGAAGTTTAAGTAAAAGGAAAATATTGTTACACTTTCTAATCTAACAATATAATATTTGTAATGCTGATACAACAATATTATCACTAGCTGTTATTTTCTATTCTAACACCAACAGATGATTTTGCTGATAGGGTAACATTAGATTAACTGTATAGGAGAAATTTGCATTTAAGACTAAAAGAAAAAAAAAACATTGCATACTTTTATATAATTTCCTTGGTAACAGTTTACTGTAGCAGGAACAAGAAACAGCTGATGTACAAAATTTTTGGAAAATGAGATTGGTCGCTTTTTAAAAACTCTTGCCAGTGTTTCTGGTTTACCTTTCTTTTAAAAGGGATGAACTATTGTTCATCTTGTTACTTTCTCATGTTACTTTGGGGCTGTTTGTTTTACCTCTACCATCTATTAACAGCCAGATTTACTCCCTAATTTGAATGCCTGCCATTCAAATCTCTGCCCTGAAGTTCACAGTTTGGGCTGGTCATGAGGCAAGCAAGAACCCTTTTATTGGCTTATTCTTCCTAAAAGCATAATTTTGGGCAGGGTTCAGTGTTAATCTGTGATACACAATTGAAAGTCTGTTTAGATATAAAATTGATCTTATGCACTGGGAATTTAAAGCACTAAATTAAACATGACCAGCATGATTGATATTTCTATTGCAATATGATTTAAGTTGTTTATTAATGCAGATAATGATATTTATGAGATTATTTTAAACATGGAAAGCCATGAAATAGAATATCAGTCAATAAAATAAGTTGCTTCAGATTGCTACAATTCATTTGATCTTGATGAATTGCAGTAAGCAGTACCACTGCAAGCCCAGTTGTGCTGTTGTACTTCTGGCATAACATCCTGTCCTGTGCCTGTACTTGCATGAGGGGGCTTGAGTAGCTTCTTTCTGCCATAACAGGAGAAGTAGCACTGAAAGCATGTTATAAACTGGACTGGGAATGCTGTGGTTTGCATTTCTTTTTAATCTGAAATTAGTCTTCTAGTGATAAAATTGATCTTGGAATGGTGACAAAATCAGTAGTTTACCAAGTCTAATGTCTGGTCGTCTTTGTGCCGAGTGTTAACTGCAGACCTCCCACGCTCACTGTGTGGGAAGTGGCTGGCTAGACTCTTCAACAGGAATAAAATTGCAATTAAAAGGAGCAGTTAAAAAAAAAAAGGTAGTATTTCCATAAAGGAACTAATATTTCCTGGTTGTATTTGTTATTTGCCCTTCTGACTGACCACCTTGTCTAATTTTGTGATTATGTGTAAGGCATAGTGAAAAGCAGCTGAAAAGCAGACTTTGCAAGCTTTGACACTTTATGTAGGATTTGAGAATTTAAGATTCTTTATCTAAAATTATTTTCAATGAAGAAAAGTAAAAGCCAAGAATAACATTGCAATGTATACAGGCATAATAGCAGTTTCTATTTTCAAGTTACTATAGAAAGGCAGTTTGGGGACTTCTGACAGCAAGAGGGGTATTTGCTTGACTGGAGAGATTTCTGCCCAATATAAGTGTTCCTTCAAGCAGTTACTAATCACTTTGTCAGATGTGCTTGTGTTGAAAATTAATGAGATACTGAAATTTGTTGTGTTGTGGATGTTGTTATTAAATCATATTTGGATGTCAGGTCAGGATTTCTTCTCAATAATAAAGTTTAAATACTAATTCATCTAATGTTGAGACTGAATTTCTGTTGAGATTTGGAGTGTTCTCACATCTTTTCATCAAAAATGGCAGTGATCTAAATGAATTACGTGCATTTGGGTGATCCTTTTGTGCTCTTCTTAGAAATGAGACAAGACGTTGATAGCATGATGATGTGGGAAAGTGTCACTTTTTTCTTTTACTAATGTGCTAAAATATACTTATTGCTCTACAGATGGCAGAGCAGTTCAGTCCTGTAACAGAGACAAATGGTAATTAGGAAACCTAAGAAAGGAATAATTTGGATAATGTTTTGTGCCAATGAGAAGTATTCCAGCAAGCTAAATGCATCTGAAATACAGACATAGGCAAGAGCCTGAATCAGTGTGAAAAGGATGATGGTCTTAGGTGAGGTGGTTGATTTGAGGCAGTGGAAAGACTCAGGTAGCCCCAGGTGTGGCTGTGCAGCTTGTGCTGTGTGGCAGGAACCAGCACACAGAGCTGAGCAGCTGCTGCTGCCTGGGTTGCACAGTGCAGAGCTGTCCTGCAGCTGGGGACACCTGGTGTTAAAAGTGCTGTGTTGTGTGAGAGGTGATGGACCACTTTCTGTTCTTGCTGGTCCTTCAGCTTTCCAACTAGTGGCATTTTAGTTGTGTTCCCAGGGAGGCCCAGCAGTGGGAGTAGGTGTTGTGTGAGCTGAGTTCTATTCCAGTAGAATTGGGTTGGTCTGTCCTTGTTGGGAAGGCTTGATGGCTTCTTTCCCCCAGAATCTTTTTATGACTGATGAATTTACCAAATTATCTTAATGCAACTTATTTAATGCATTCCAGATCAGCTCCATATTCAAGTGTCTTTCAGGACTTTAAAAAAAAAAAATTTTAACATGCTTATGCTTTTTTTGGGCTCTTCTGTTGAGAGACACCAAAGGTAACTGGTGCCTCCAAATTTTTACAGCTGACACAGAAAAACCTGAGCCCTTTGTGATTTCACATAGCTGCATTTTTGTACAATATGTCCTTGGCATGGTCGTAAAATGGACCAAGGGTCTGATGAAAATTAGGCTTTCCTAATTACAATTTGATCAATCTTGAAGCTCTAACAATATTGATGGGCACAGTAATAGAGAGTTTTGAGTTACTTTAATAATGTTCTTTATAAATAACTTTTATTCTAGTTTGGTTATTTAAAATTATTATAAATATTATTATAAATATTAGCAGTGAAAATTGTAATTTCAGTTTCGTTTTGTTTACAGTTCGTTACTTCCTAATAAAGGGCTAAAATAACAATTAAATATTTCACTGGAAAAACTTTTCTAAATAGTGCAAGATAAGAATTGTCAGTATATGATGCCGAATTCTGACAAGTCACGGTACTTTTACATGTTATTTAAATGTGGATTAATGAAAGAAAGTGAATTATTTAAATATTATTAAAATATATGAAAATATATGAAAAACTCAATAAGCAGAAATGTTTTATACATAGGACTAGAAATATTTTACCAGAGCTTAATTTCTCTGTTAACGTAATGGAGCATTAACTTAAATGATACTGACAGTGTCAGCACCTTTAACTGTTACTCTTGTAGTGGGTTCCTATTACAGTGAAAAAAAAAAAAATGAAACAAGTCTTAAAAGTGTCAGCAAAAGTACACTTTAACCAGTACAGGTAGTTTAAAAGTGAGTGCAAATTCCAAAATACAGGAAGAAACCTTCTGTGGCATGTATTGTCTTGTATGTAAGACTAAGATCTAGGCATTCATGTGCAGTAATGATGACCAATATTAACATTTCAGTGATCTGACCTAGCCCTGGCTGGCTGCAATCCTTATGGAATGCCGAGTAAATCCATCTTCTTGTTTTCAGCACCCTCGTCCCATGTACATGCCTTGCATCTGGAAATGCCTTTAACCAATAGTCTCAAGTTACCCAAAGGGAATAGTAAAAAAAAGAGGTCTTCCACATCAGTGAGCTCTGAAGGGACAGAGATACAGTGCTCTGTGCCCGTAAAGGAGAAATGTTTTGAGAGTCTGAAGGAGAAAATATTAAAGAACGTGATTGAGGAGGACAAGCATTCAGAAGTTGGTAAAATACAATACTTTTTGTTTCCAGTGCTTTAGACAATAAAAATAATTGTAAAAGGACATTAAAAATAATTCTTTTGTTTGTATGTTTCTTAATATTGTGTGCCATTAGGATTTTTTACAGTCTAATGACTTTTACAAGAAATTAGGTCATCAGCCAGACATTGGCCTTATGTGATACATTCTTCAATTTGCAGGTGCAGCTAGAATGGAAAGAAAAGGAAAACTGGAAGAGAAAAGTTCTTCAGCATATGGTATGTAGAGAGCAATATTATTTTTATGAAAAAAAGAAAAATTCTGTAACACTTCCTGTTTACTTCCTGTTTCTGGAGAGCAAATATAAAAGCATAAAGTAATTCCTGGGCCCAGCTGCAGTTTTTGTTTGTTAAGGTTCTAAAAAGAGTTTTTATGCATATGACAGGTTTGTAACAGAAGAGTAATTTGTAAGATAATATGAAAGTGCCCATAGCAATGAGTTTGAAGGATCCTAAAGTACCTATACAAGGCCCACTGCCTCCAATTTTTCATTTGATTGGGGTTTTTCTTAGTAGAATGAGTAATACTTGCTACTTCATTGTGCTGTCAGATTTGAGATGGGAGGAGCAAACAAGGGTTACTAGCAAAACATTTGGCAATTCATGAAATAAAATACAGTTTAAAAGGACTCTGTTTTTATCCTTTGTTCAAAATAGAATAAATTGTTAGAGACTGGCAAGAATTCAGAAGTGATTCTACCTTGTTTTTCCAGGAGGTAAAAGCTTTGTCTCTGTGTTCCCCAAGAAGATAAGACTGCTCAAATTTGTGTGCAGGAAACAATCCTGGCTTTGAGGCATATTTTTTATAGCAACTTAATCCCCTTGTTATTTGTCTCACTGCTGATAACTTAAGAAATTATTGTGGAGTGAAAATGTGGGATGTATTTTGTCTGGGGAGAATTAACAGGATAAATAGAATTTTTCAGAGTCAAAGTGCTTGTCCTTGTGTATATACCAACAGTGGTTAAAAGTGAACTGCAGCATAAAAAATGTATCAAATTCGAGTTTTCTGTGAGGATGCCGCTGTATAGTGCAGAGTGCTGACAGCAGCACTCTGATACTGAAATTTCCTCCAAATGTCTTTCTGTAGGCCTAATAAGTGTTTTTAGGACAATGTAACCTTTATAATTGGGAATTTTGCCCTTGTGAAAGCTTTTTCTCTTGCCCAAATGTTTTTGTTATAAACTGTAAGTAAAATAGAAGTTATAAGCTATTTATGTGATGTTACATATTTTGTGTACTTTGCTGTATTTTTTCTGCCTTGGTATCTTAATTGGGAATACTTAAATGATAAAATATTATTTGTCAAATGAGATTGCTTTGAACTATTATATCAGCAATTAATAAGAGGTGTGTCCAAGACATCAAGTAAATTAACTGAATCATTTTGATCTGACTAGACAACTAGAGCACTTGATTTTGAATGCCTTGTTTAGGTTAAGCTGCTTTAAATTGTTTAATTTTTATTTCAGGTAAAAAGAAAGAAAAAGAAAGGGAGAAAAAGGAGAAGAAGGAAAAAGATCATAAACCAAAACAGAAAAAGAAGAAGAAAAAAAAGAAGAAATCAAAACAGCATGGTAAGTTCAATTTATATTTTTTTGAAGTAAGTAAAACATCCAGTATATTTCTAACATCAGATAATAAAACTTGTTTCTAAACAATATGAATGTAAAATTTCAGAAATGTCCAAGAGTAAGTTTTAGCCTTAAATATGAAAAGGACACTTGGGACTTCTTTTCTTCTTGCATTTATAGCCTGTCTCTCTCTCTCTATGTGATAGACACACATATCTCACAGATCTTCTTCCTTCTTCAGAAAGATATGCTTGTTGTTTTCATCTCTTTAAATTCTTCATTTGAAGCTTTGTATACATATTTTACCTATTTTTCTGGGAACATCCAAAGACAATTTCCTTTGGGCTCCCTGTGCTCCTCTGCAGGGGTGCAGACAAGCTTTTATCACTTGAACTGGCAGGGTCATCTGTGGTTGCTTCTAGGTAGCAATGCTGGTAGTGCTGCAAGCATACTTAAGGCAAGAGAGTCACCAGCAGCATCTCTAGGGATAGCAGATGGTGCAGGATGAATTGTGGAAAAAAGAAGGCTGCATAATATTCTAGGAAAAATTACCCCTCTGTACATTCAGAGATGGTGGAGTTGCAGTTGGTGATGCTTATCTACCAAACTTGACTATGTTTCTTACTGGAAATTTTTAAATAAAATGTTACAAAGAGTCTTTGCCATTTCTTATTTACAGTGTCATCATCCTGATACCTTGGCATTGATAGTCTTTGCTTGTCAACATAATGCTGCAGTAAAATCTACATAATTTTTTTTTTTGCATTTGTTATAAATTTTACTTTTGTAAGAGCAACTTCATTTTTTGTACCTTTTCAGATTACTCGGATTATGAAGACAGTTCTGTTGAATTCCTGGACAGGTGCTCCTCTCCCTTAACGCGGTCCTCAGGCAGCTCTCTGACGTTGCGCAGTATGTTCTCAGAGAAGAACACATCATACCAGTATCCAAGAGCTATCCTGTCTGTTGACCTTAGTGGAGAAAGTAGGTTGAATGAACAGCAAATTTCAGTTTGTAGGTTTAATTTGTTAAGAAAGAGAATTTTAAAGGCAATCATTTGGTTTATGTTTGGGATTGTAGCTATAAATATGGTGACTGATTTATCCATCATCTATTTAAAACAAAGTTCTTACACTCCTCAAGCTGTTCTACAATGTACTTGCTTTGGTTAAGTGTTGCTACTCTGCATCTGAGGAGAGCATGTTAAAGGCATTTGCAGAATTCATCTTGAAATCATATATCAGCAGTGTGCCTGAGAACAATTGTTTTTGCTAATGCAGATTAAGATTTTACCTGTTGAAGCTCCCTGTATTTCTTTCAATTATCGTGTCTCTCCACACACAGTTTCACATGTATTTATTTCTATTAGACCTTTCAGATGTGGAGTTCTTGGATGATTCTTCCACAGAGAGTTTGTTACTTAGTGGTGATGAATACAATCAGGATTTTGATTCAACCAACTTTGAAGAGTCTCAGGATGAAGATGATGCTCTCAATGAAATTGTTAGATGCATTTGTGAACTTGATGAAGAAAATGGCTTTATGATTCAGGTAAAGAAGTCTGGTGTGTGGAGTTATATTTTCCATGTGAATGTTTTGCTTGTGAGGTGCCCTTTTGATGTGTCACAGGCTGGAATTATGTAGAGAGCTGTACATAAGTGAACAAGAACAAAATATTTCTTTGCTCTGCACTTGGTTTGGCTCTGTTCAGTGGATGCAGAGCTGTTTCTCTAGGATGGCGTTTCTCTAGCAATTTGCTACATAGGACAAATTGCTGGGTAACCTTTCTCTACATAGCCAGCTGATAAATTTGGAATAAAGTATCCTCTGCTGCACACAAACCATTGCTTCTGTTCCCCAGACCATCCTGATTTTACAAGCCCTCCTGGCTTGACCCTTGTGCTTTGCAGTGCCACTTGTAGAAACCTCTCTGCTCACTGTAAATGTCCCTCCTCTGTGTGCAGGGTGTCTCCTGTGCAGACACTAAATACTGTCAGTACTGTGACGTGTGTTTCATCTTTAGAATAGCACATCTCATGCTGGGTATCACTACCAGGTTTTAGAAACTGCTGAGAATTTGCATCTGAACTTGGTCTAGATAAAAGGGAAGAAAAGTATACCATGTCTGCACAGCATTCAGGTGTTGATGGATTGCAACTCCTGCTGCTTATTACTTGGTACTCCAATGAGGAGAACATTTCCCATCCATGAGTAATTTAATTTTTTTTCTCAAGCAATTTATAATGCAGTGATTAAATCAGATGCAAAAAGCAGTAAGGAAGAACTCAGTTGTCAACAACTTTAAAAAGGTCATGAAACTCATGTGTTTTTTACACCCATTCAAAATCAGGTTTGTATTCAACTACGACTATGGTACAGTTCCAGTTGATAGTATGGAGCTCTTTAGTCAAGATTTTAAGGAAACAAGTAGGGCTGTCATTTGTTAGTGGACTTACTGTTCTGGAACTGACAGAGCCCTGGAAATGAAGGGCACTCAGGCTGTCTTGGGGAGCATGCAAAAAGGCTGTGCTGTGTTGGAGGAACTGAGCAGTTCAGCTGTGGTAACAATGTGGAAAAATGGACTGGTGTAACAATCTTTGGAGACAGGAGGGGACATGGTAGCTGTAATGACAGGAGGAAAGTTGACTTCGGTGTTTTGAATAGGTTGGTACTCAAAGGCAGTCAAAGCAAAGAGGAGAGATTTTCAGCAGTGAGCCAGCAGATATTTAAAACACTGGCAAGCACAGAGTTGAGAAAGGGAAGTATCTTTATAAAGAAGGCAGTTTCCTGCCTGTTTTTGAAGTCCAATGGCAGCCTGATTTTTCCTCTTCATGCTTGTCTCACTGAGAGCAACCAGTTTGCTGTTTCTAGGCTCTCATGTCTTACCACTTCTAGTTTGCTCTCCTATTCTCTTGTTTCTCCTCTTTCATTTTCTCTTAATTTTCTTTTTCTTTTAGATTTTCCATTGGTGCGATATTAAAAGCACATCTTTCTAGCGCACTGGAGAGATGCTTTGTAAATATAAATAATTAAACTGAAGAGTTTTCTACTTTTCACTGTTATGCTGTAATGTATTACATTATCTTTCTACTTTACTATAATATTATACTCCTGTCTTATGTTTCACTACTAAATATGTAGGTGCTAAAATACTGAATGTTGTAATAAAATACTATTTAATACTACATCTTCAGTTCCTTTTTTTTTCTCCAGTCTGGAGTTTGTGGTTGAGGTAACTTTCAGATCTAAAGCTCTTTTTTTAGCTTGATATCTTTGTCTACCCAAACACAAATTGCCCAACTAAAATAATCTTGCTCAAACCAGCTATTTAAATTAAAGTGCTGTTCTCTGCATTTTGATGGTACAAGAAGTAGCTTCTGGGTTTTTGCATCTACTTGTCTCAGTTTTAGTTTTTGCTTTTGTTGTTTTTTTTTTTTCTGACGTCAGTGTGAAGAATGCTTGTGTTGGCAGCACAGTGTATGCATGGGACTGTTGGAGGACAGCATTCCAGAGCAGTACATCTGTTACATCTGCAGAGATCCACCAGGTATGGATAAACCACCTTTATCTACAGCCCTGCTTGGGATTTTTGAGCAAAGATGTTATGAATTTGATTAAATTGTTCAAGCTTTGTCTGTTTTGTGTTATATGTAATGCTTCTTTGGGGCAAGTGATTCTAAGTTTGGCTCTGAGCAGAAACTTACTTTTATGTTAGTAACATCATGGTCAGCTATGCTAAATCTTATCCATGAACTCAGTTACCATTGTTTTACTTGTTGAAACTTAATTCCCCCCAAACCTTAGCACTTTTTTGTGTCAGTGTAGTCTGGAAACCTTTCTAAAGAAATAATTTTTGTTCAGGGATCTGTTTTGCCAATACTTGGAATCACATTTGTTCATTTAAATATTTTCTTAGAGGAAAAGGACTCAGTACCACAGTACACTCAAACATGCTGTGAATGGCATTTCATAGTAATTGTAGTTTTATAATGTTTACATTTGTCCAGAACTGTGTTAAAGTGTGGAACTGAATATTTAAAATACAGAAATATCTAGCACATCTTATAGTAAACAATAGTGCACAAACAGCATATGTTGAACTTCAGATAGTTAGGTGAAATTCATAAGAACTAGGAAACTATTTACTTTTAAACTGAATACATTTGATTAGGAAGATGTCGATTTAAAAATTATTCTGTGATAAACCCATTTTTCTTAACAGTTATTTGGAGAAAAACGAAAGAATTTGGAAGTAAGTTTTTTGTATTTTCTTCTGACAATTGATACAAATGCACATACCTGTCCTCTGCTGAAATATGCAGCACCCCAGCTGTTTCAAAAGGGCAATGGGACTATAACCTCAAATTTACTGTCATTCTAAATTTAAGAAGTGAAATATGAAAATTGTTTGCAGAGATTTTATTAGCTATTTTTGAGATGAAATATTAGGAAAGTAGAGCTGGTTCCGTATGTCCCAGTGTGAATCAAAACTGGTGGTAGAGAGTCTTGTCTGATAGTTCTGTGTGGTGTCTCTTTGAGCAGCCCAGCTTTTTCTTACTAAACGCAACTAATTTGTCTTGTGCTCTTTCCCTGCACTGTATTAGGTACTTCGTTTTCCCCTGCTATGCAGAGTCTGTATCCCTATTTTTTATCTTCTCTCCCTTCCTAACCATTACTTCTTTTCTTTCTATGTCAGGAGAAAAAAGTCATTCTCAATGTCAGTATTTTAAAGTGTATTGGGATTATGGGCAAAAAGGAGATAGACAGGGTATTCTCCTGAAAGGTATGAAGGGCTTCCATCATCCCGTTCTTTGTTCTGTCTATGATGATAGTATGATTTGAAATCGAGTGCAAGATATTGTCAGTCCGTCTGGATGCCTTGTTGTAAACAATAACATTGCAATAATTAGCATTATGCATTTCTAGTTTTGGGTGGGCATTTTGGTTTTGTTTTATTTTGTTGGTTTTTTTTTTTTTTTTTTATTTGTTTGGGGTTTTTAGTAGTTATTTGGCTACTGTAGAAGCCGTAGCTAAATACTCATTCATGCTGGTTGGGTTAAGACACAGCAGGGGAGATCTGAGGCCCACATACATCAATACCCTCCCTACACGTCTGGTGAGAGGCACCTCAAAGGGGAGTATAAGAGCTCTGCTGTCAGTTAACTTTGAAATACCTGCTTTTCCTGAAGCCTTTTCTTGGCTTCTAATAAATAGATACTGACTTCAGTATTGAAGCAAAACATTTGCCTTTTAGGAACAAACTGGGTGTTTTGGATATGTCCATATAAAATACACTCTAATATTTCTCTTGGTAACTTAGGCTTTCTTTTTTTTAAAAAAAAAAAAATGTAAGTTGAACTACTTAGATAAATACAATGCCAATGTAAACTTTTTTTTTGTTGATTTTTATTTTGATAACAGCATAGATCTTAATATCATATAGTTTGATTGCAAAGATGATTAGATTTTAATTTCAAATTCCATTTAGAGGGGTCTTGAGGTTTCAGGCTGATTTTCTTTCTCATAAGTTTTGACTTTCTTCTTAATCTGCAAAAACTAAATTCTTTCATATTAATAGCAAAATCTTGAGTCATCCTTTCATGGATGTTAGGAGATATTTAGGCAAGTACAGCACATAATTATAGCATTCTAGTTGTAAACATAATTCTGCAGTGGCTTTAGATGGCCCTCAATTTCTTTATTGCTTACCCCAGGACAGAGGTGGAGTGCCAAATATCTCTATGACAAAGACTGGCTAAACAATGGACACATGTGTGGATTATCATTTTTGAAAGAAAACTACTCTCATCTTAATGCCAAAAAGATCGTGTCAACACATCACCTACTGGCAGATGTATATGGGGTAACTGAAATACTGCATGGACTGCAGCTGAAGATTGGGATACTGAAGTAGGTATCACTCCAGGGTTTATTTTCCAGCTCTATATATTCAGGTAGCAAAAATTGCCATTATTCTATTTGCATATTCTCTCACACTGAAGTTCGTTCTTGTATAATAATTTAAATAATTCAAGTGCAAAATGTGCAATACCCTCAGCTTCAGCAGGAGGTAGGTGTTCAGCACCCAAGCAGATCTGGTCTATTGGGATTATTGGTGATTTTTTTTGGTGAATTTTGTGTTAAAGGGACATTCTAGATTTATCTTAAATTGATGAATGACCTAGGAATACTTCTTCTTTGATAATGGTGCTTATCAGTAGCTAATATCTAGGAGAGCTGGGTGCTTAATAGTTCAGTGCTATAAGTGCACTAAGTTCTCTATAACTTGCTTTTTTCCTCCCCTTCATTGCAGAAATAAGCATCACCCAGACCTTCATCTCTGGGCTTGTTCAGGGATGAGAAAAGAACAAGAACAAAGAACTGTTGGGGTAGAGAAAAAGTTAGTGACTTTGCAGGATGCTGTTAACCCAGCTGAAAGGACGTGTCATAGTCAAAACCATAAAGAGCCACCCAGTATACCCCAGAAGATGGAAGAAACGTACATCACAAGTGAGCACAGTTACCAAAAACCACAGAGTTTTAGTCATGACTACAAAGCAGTCACTGACCCTATGAGCTCAGATGATGAAGACACAAGTAGCTTTGAGGAAGACCAGGAATATCACACAGAGAATAAAAACTGTTTACAATATTTTTTTAAAGATGGTGGCATGAATGAGCAGGTAAGTATCATTCTTCACCTGGGAAATTTTATTTGGAAAAGTAGGTTCAGTCTGATAAAACAGAAGTACATACAGGTATTTAAAAATGTTTATTGCTGTAAGTTAACATATTTATCAAATAAGTCAGCAGAAATCACTAGAAGCAAACTTGGATCACTGAAATTGTTCCAGCGGAAGTATGTTCATTTCAGCTGGTGTATGAAATACAAGGTATGGTTTAAGGTATTGCCTATGCTAAAATTTTATTCTCAGTCTAATGTTTTGAGAAAAAGGAAACCCTATGCTTAAAATGCAAGGTCTTGGAACAGAACTTACATGGTTTTTACAAGGTGAGGAAAATGGGACAGGTTTCCCTTTTACTCTCAATTTGGTTATCTACATGTGTTAGGGGGTTTTGGTTGTTGTTTGTTACACCAAGTTTTTTTTAATAGTGTTTATTATTGTAATGTATTCTTTTAATAGCAGTGCTACCTAGAATGCCTTCCATATGCAATGATTTACTGACCAACTAATTTCACCTCATGTGCAACTGCTTTTCAGTCTTGTATATTGCATATTTCTTCTAATGAAACATTTTTAGTCAGAATTATATTTTGCTGTTTAAACATCTCTTTCTCATTTTTACATTAATGGTTTGAATCCATTATTTGGTGGAAAAGGTCTGAAACTTGTTAATCTGATTTTAGTGAACAATTCTCAGAGCAAAAAACCAAAGAGAACCAAACCTTTCTGTTTTCTGCAATACCAGCTGTATAAGGATATATTGACCAACTCATCCCCCTTTAGAAGTGCAATTTCTGGTATGGAAGAAATTAGTATGATGCATTTTTTTTTCTTTTTAATTTTAGTTCTAAATGTGGTATGTAAGCTGTATAGTCTGAATGGGGAATTTTTTGGCTCATTCTAATTAAAAATACCTGTTTTTATGCTAAATTTGCTACATTGCACAGATATATGCAGGTTTATAGTAAGGAGACATGCAGCAGTGTCAAATACTGTTTGTAAGAGAATAAAAATTTATTTTTTATATTTATTAGCCTTCCAGCAGTAGTTTAAATTATCATCATAAACAGTCTAAAGAGTATAAAGATATTCAGAATTAAAGGAAAATATACATGAGCAGTTAAACAAAACTAATATTTCCTTCAGAGATTTAAACATATATCTAAAAAGCTAGGTGCTCTCTGTGTGACACTGTCCCAAACAGATCTCTTCTAGGTTTAAGAGTGTTCTTTCCTTTGGGGACACCTTGATCACCTTTCCAGTAGTCAGCCTTGATACTAAAATCAGGCCTTCTGTTTAAACATGATAGGCATGGAAAAGCTCTCCTTGGTTTCTCCATGAACCTGTTTGCACTTACCTTAAACCTGACATTGAAGGACCATTTTTAAATGATCTGGCTTCTCTCTAAGGTACCTTTTCTCCTCTCCTTGTCAAAGTTTGTTGAGGCTTTGAATCTTCCTTTCTAGCATTCTTCACAGCCTTCTAATATTCTGGTTTTCCATACTGTTTGTCTAATCTGCAGTTCTGTTACATACTTCGGTTTCTCTTGCAAACAGTGTTTGGATCAACTGTTATCAAGTCCCTTTTTGGACTATGCATTATCTTTAAAATTGTATTTAGCTTCCTTGGTTTTGGTTCTGAAAGCACGAGCCTTCCCCACCTGAACCTCCTGTTATTTCTTGTCCATAAGCTGTATCCTTAACTCTTCTCCTGCCATCACTCCCTGATTACCTACATTAATCTCACAGCTTAGAGGAGAACATGGTGGATTTTGTGGGTTTTTTTGAAGGAGCCATTTGAATGTAGAGGTCATTAGAAGGAAAAAAGAAACCATTCATGATGTTGTTTAGATATTCAGTTCCTTAGCTTTGAAATTTTCTCTAACTTACTGAAGCAGGCTGAAAGATGATTTTAGTTTTAGAATTATAGACTTTGGATCCTTTTACAGCAAGGGAAAAATGGCATTCCTGTAGTTTTAGAGAGGGTCTGAAAATTGTAAGGAATAGATAATTTCTTACTTACATTGGAAATATTTTCCGTAATATTACCAACAGTTTGATTACTGAAAACACTGTGGAAGAAAACCTGATGTCTTCAGAGAAGGGATTTTAAATATCATAAAAATGTCAAAACTCTCATACCTTTCAAATAAAATCTATATCTGATACATAATTTTAACTCCTTTAATGAGCATTATGAATATTAACCACGCTTGTCCCATCTGAGTTGCTAATAAAGCTGCCTGCAGATCAGTCAGTTTTGTTTGTTTGGTTGGTGGTTTTAATTGATTTTAAGTCTTAAGATGAAAGTTGGATTTTTTTGCTTAAGTGGTAACTTAAAATCCTTCAGTTCCTATTTTCTTCTTTACCTCTCTTCTCACTCTTCCTATACTTGACTGGAGAAAGAAATAATAACAGACCTAACACCATTTTTTTTTCTTTATGTGGTGTAGAAAATTAGCTGAGCTCTTCAGAGAAGTGTATTAATAGAATTAAACTTATTCTTTACTCTGGCATTTGACACAAACTGACACTGGGTGAGCACACCTATCTGGCATTCTAGTCCTTAAAATCTTCAATAGTGAAAGAACTTCATTGGATATGTAGTCATAGTAGTTATAAAATTGAAGCTGTTAATCCTGCTAATTACCTAAGATGCTGAGCATTTTTAACTCGTTAAATTTTTGATCTGCTTCTACTCAGTAGCTGAAACATCAAATATAGGAAGACTGGGGGCTCGTGTATTATCTCTAGCATACTGTGAAGGTACTAATTATATTGAAGAAGTCAGTCTTCCTCAGATACTGTGTTTGCATAATTCCACATGTTACTGTAGCTGTCCCCAGACATGTTCAGTTCTGCCCCAGACTTGTGCCTGGAAGGTAGGTGGGGTCATAGCAAGTAGGAAGAGAAGTTTTTTGTCTTAATCAGCAAACAGAACAGATTGTCCAGAGGGGATGTGAAGCCTCTCCCCTCTCTGGAGATACTTCAGAACCATCTGGACACAATCCTGTGCCATGTGCTCTGGGATGACCCTCTGGGACCAGGTGATCCACTGTGGTCCCTTCCAACCTGACCCATTCTGGGATTCTGTGAAATAGGATGTCCAATTTATTTGTGCCAAATAGTGACTGTTGACATCTTAGATACTTCTGCATTTTGGTGACTTTTCCATGGAAACCAACCTTAGGATTTTGCACATTTTTGGTGGCAGTAGACCCGTGCAGTTTAGCACTTTATGATTTAAGTTGCTATTTATATAAAAAGGGCACAGAAGTACAATCTGTCTTACTGCATTGAAGAAAGTATTTGAACTGATAAACTTCAGTGTTAGGGAAATGAGGCAAAAGATACAGATGCTTATTTATGTAGAATCTGCATTTTGTTTCGTTTAGTCTATTGATGTGTCGTAGCATGTGGCTTTCTGAGTAAGCTTTTTGTCATGTACACAGAAGTACAATTCTAAGCCAGCAGAGTTTATCGTATAACTCAAATGTTGAAATCAACACCAGAAATTAAAACAAAGAAAAAAAAATCTTAAATGGCAATTTTTTTTCTTTCTGTTGCTCCTATGAAGAATTCTGCTGAAGGAAACACTGTGTTTGTTTGTAATGAAAGAAAAGGCTCAGAAGAGCAAGTGGACACACATCTTCAATGGCAGCTAAATCTCCTCACCCATATAGAGAATGTACAGAACGAAGTCACCAGCAGAATGGACCTGATTGAAAAAGAAGTTGATGGTAACTGCATTGCCAGATTACTTGTTAATGTACCTATAGCTGCATCTCCCTTAACTAATGTGTTCAAAGTGATCTGAGGCACTGAGGATGGATTTTTAAGTATTGTGTTCAAATTTGGGTCCCAGAATTATAAGCAGAGTTTGTACCCTTGATCTCCCCACCCCCTTCCTCAAGTTTTCAATGCTTAATAAAGTAGATTAAGCACTCAGAACCCCTGAGATCAGGCTCAGACTTCAGAAAGCTTGGATAACTTGTCTAGTCTTTGTCCAGATATGAATCATAAAGTTGATGGCTTTTTCTACACCTAGAGTGATTTTGCCTAGATGTTTTGTTCTAGTAATTGACAATACTTAGAGAAAAAAAAAAGGTGTTTATTGTACTTTATTCAACTTTGGGTTTTTATTATTAGTAAGCAAGTGGTTTCATGAAGACAATTCAGTCTTCATGGGAAAACTTGAATGAAGTTACACTGTATGAGAATATTGTAGCACATAGGTGTCTGTGACTTGCCAGTCATAGAAACTAGTAATTAAGGAAGCTTGTAGTCTAATCCTAGGACACCTTAATTAATCTTTTAACAAATAAAGTTGTCTTATTTCTATTTGCAGTTTTACTTCCAGTATCCCTGCTTTTCCTAGACACAATGTTTCTAAAATAACAGGGTTGACCTTTTCCCTTCTCTGTTTCTACACGCAGAGAAATTCCTTGAAAACATTTGTTGAAGATTGGAAAACCATTTTGTAATCTGGACCTTGTCCACAGGAGCCTGTTAAAGTGGCAGAAGCAAGGCTTGTGTTTAAGGGTTGCATTTTCTGTTCCAGAACTGTCAGAGTAGACCATGAACTGAAGTTCCTTTTATGTGTGGAGAGGGTAAATTGTGAGCCAAGGGTAAAATTTACTCCCAGATACCTTTTTACAGCAACAATCAAATCAGAAGATTGGATTGTTCAAGGGAAATACGGAATTAGTTGGTGTTTCCCTAACAAAATTTCTTCTATTGCATAAAAATCACAGCCTCAGTGTATTTTCCCGTTTTTTTTGAAAGACAAAATAAAAAAGAAAAGTTTAATTTTTATGGAGACTGTTTCTCAAAGACTTACTCTAATCAGCTTCTTCCTTTCCCTTCTGTAGTTTTAGAAAGCTGGCTTGATTTCACTGGAGAACTGGAACCACCAGATCCTCTGGCAAGATTGCCTCAGCTCAAGCGACGTATCAAACAGCTCTTAATCGACATGGGAAAAGTACAGCAAATAGCAACGCTTTGCTCTGTATGACAAAAGGAAGAATATAGAAGTAAAAATAGGTTCTTTACAGTGAATTTTCTTATTAGCCACAAGACTGACAGGAAGACAGCAAAATCTGAGCATTTATCTGGTTCTTTGCTGATTACATTAATAGGCTGAAGCTTTAGAAAGAAAAGAGGAAGTTTAGAGTCAGGAATCTGTTTTATTGAAAATATGAATATTCAATGTCCAGGCTTCAAAATTATTAATAATATACTGAGAAATGCCAATTTCTCAGGATTTTAACATGTTGAACAAGTAAATCCCCAGATACAAGAAAATTCAACAAACAAAAACTCTTCTAAGAGCAGTGCTACTATTTTGAAAATCTTGGCACACATCTCTAAATTAGCAGAATTCAGCTGACTAAAAATGCAATCCTCGTATCTTGCTACTGAACGATAGGTACAGAGAGAGCTGTATCTTCTCTACAAGGAAGGTTTTAGATTATTTCTTTTTCTTATGAGTGTTCAGGAAAACAAACATACTAGCTTTGATTTTTGAAAAAAATTACTTGTCATGGTCTCCCTTTTAAAGTATTTTTTTAAATAGAAATCCCTAGAACAGCACCCCTAGGCTTCTTTAAAACAGAAGTGGAAAATAGTGATCAGATGTGCCAAATAATATTAAAATCATTGGGATGAGAGTTTAATTATGACTTAGGCAAAGGTTTTTTCCAAAGTCCTACTTGGTGCCAGCAGTCCATCCAGAATTGTATCTAGTTTATATTTTTTTATGTTCTACAGCAGTGTTCAGGAATCAAGGTACAATTTTTGTCCTGGGTAGCTCTATTCTGATGTTGGCCCTCTGAAAACTTCACCAACCTCAGTGGGGATGAGGAATGACAAGAGCAGCAAAACTGTCTGTGGCTGTGGAAATTCTAAACCATTAGAGGGAAAAATTACAAGATACCTTATCCAAGTTGTTTTTATAAAATTTTTCACCTTCATTGAATGAAATGTCTTGAAACCAAAGGCAACCTACTTGCTCTGTTAGCTCTTGCTGGATTTTGAGCCCAGGACTTTTCCTGTGCTGATAAGTTGCCGCTGTACCCAGTGCTACATCCGTGTCTGTGTGTGTATGTATATGTGTCTAGCTACATGTACATATATACATACCATACACATTTCTATCTACACATGTCTAGTTTTATTACCACAGACTACAAGAACTGGTGGTTCATATTACCTTTTAACAAGCAGTTTCTAAAATTGAAAATAATGTATGTACAGGTTTTGAAATTTGTAAAATATGACTGTTAAAAGGAGGCTATTTAACTGAGGACATTAAGATACTTGAACATTTTATGCCTCATATCTGTTTATCAGTTCTAGCTATCTGTATAAATGCATTTTAGAACTGATAGACAGTAAACTTGAATTTACCTTTTGATAAGAGTACAAGCCACTGTACATTCAAAAATTATTTAAATTTGCAAACACACTGTTCTATATGTAAGGTACTGTATGTAAAACTGTTTATTAAAACTATTCTGCATATTCTACATTTTCCACTTTTCTTCCTGATCTACATACAAATGTAAAAAATGATTGTTATTATGTACAGACCATCAAAAAATCTTGGAATGCCTTTTAAGGATGCATACAACTGAAAAATGTGCCAAAGATGGATTATCTGGGAAAGACTTTGCAACCAGTGCATTGAACTTTCATGATAAAACCATTATTGAGAAAGAAAGCAGCGTGGCTGGTTCATTGCTAAAGTAAACCTACCCTGACCTTTCCTCTCTGTCTGTCATACC
The DNA here is from genome assembly GCF_026979565.1 of Vidua chalybeata. Taxonomy (NCBI): domain Eukaryota; kingdom Metazoa; phylum Chordata; class Aves; order Passeriformes; family Viduidae; genus Vidua; species Vidua chalybeata. Next base: position 145,051,920 of record NC_071530.1, read on the forward strand.
TGAAGTGAGTTATCACTCCTGATGGCCAAAGCAAAATGTAAACCCCTGTTACAGAGCGGTTGCTACTTAAAAAGTCTTCCCACATCAAGCTTGTAGGAGACATCACAGAGCTGCATGATAACATGGAATTATGGAATGATTGGCAACTCCATAATGCAGAAAGAACATTAGAGCTGTGGAGTTGTTGACATTTTATAGCAACTGTTAATAAATACTCTGTATTTTATAGATGATGCTTAAATAACTGCTTCAAACATGAATAGTTGAGTGACCTACTTGCTTTTGGATATGTGAGACGTTTTTATAGACTATTCACTTGCTGCATATCCTTGAATGTGGTACTGTGTGTACTGTATAAGAGAAGTATAAATCCAGATGAATTACTTTGAAACAAAGTGGAGTGTATTTACAGAATTTATGCAGCATACACTGTAGCAATATTATGCAATGTGTGTGCATGTGTGCGATGTAATATAATTGTAAATGTTACTGAAGGTGGAGGTGGACTTGGAAAGTTCAGGGGGGACGACAGAGGTTTTATTCTTACTACAGAGATGGAGGAATGGTATCCTGAAAAGGAAATCCTAAGGTCAAAGTTGAAGTTGCCCTTGCAGCTTTAATGTGTCTTCTGTTTGTATGTGTAACGGCCTCTTAATTTACACAAATATGTAATTTTACTCCTCAAGATCCTGCCTTGTTCAGGATGGACTGTGCTTACAAAAACAATCTGTTCAGTATTTTTTTTAATGTTCATTGTGTAGTCATGTATTATAAAAATTCCTGCAATCATTCATATCTTCTAAGAAATACAATCTTGGTGTCCGTACGGACCATGCTATGTATGATGCATTGTGTCCTGCTCCAATGTTTCACAAACTTGTCTGAGTTTGCTTTCTCAAGTCATGGTGCTGGTCTGTAACATGTGGACATTAGTTTCTGACCCCAGTTTCTCAAGTATTCAAAGGTTTGGGATGCTTTTGAGGTTTTTCTTTTAAACACAAGTCAAGTGCCATAAAAATGCTAAGTGTTTTGCACAGAATGTAACCTACAGTTGATTGCTTTGCTCGTGTGCCAATCAACCCCAGTGTGATCTGGCTCTTACCAGTATTTCTTCCTAGTTGGCCTTATCAAGAGAATCTTATTCCTGTAGGCACAATTTTCCATCTGTCTTCCTGCTTCCTCTCTAAATAAGCCAGGGATGTACACTCAGTCTATTTGCAACATCATTTATTGTGGTGTGAATTGTGACTGCATTGCTTGATGAAGGGGGCAGACCCTCTCTGAGGAAAAAATAGTATTTGGCAATGTAAGGACTATTTGATAGGTGTGCACAGAAAGGCAAAATGTTTAAATTTGCAGACTTCTGTCACTGAATAGGAGTTCTAAATAGTAATAGACAAAAGGGAAATGCCATTTTACAGAAGCCTCTTGTGATTTCACAGAGCTAAATGGCAAACTTTTGGAGCCTTTGAATGCCCAGCTTTTTGTCTGAGGTTTAGTTAGGGGTTTACCTGTTAGTTTTTTAATGGTGGTATAGGGTGATTTCATTTCAAAGCCTGCTCCTACTTGTGACCATACTGGAGGCATCTACATCAGGAATTCTGTGTTTCAGTTGCAGAGATGGCAGGACAGCAGTACTGCAGTCACAAATGAAACGTGGTGTTGGTGCTGTGATCTGGTATGACATGATGGGGCTGCCACATTCTGGTTACAAAATGGACATACTTCAGGTCATATCGCAGGGAATGGGTTGGAAGATGCTTCCTGTTAACCCTTTTCTTGGGTAGCTGTAGGTTGAATAGTGCCCATATTTTGGATATTCTGGCCTTAGATGCATAGATCTTTGTTCAGCTGTGGAGTGGTTTACAGTGTCATTTTCTCTCAAATAGACAAAGAAGATGGGTTGCAATTCTCTGATAGATATCCTGTATTTGCTGGGTGGCAAAGAATTGAAACTATTCTTCCATGGATGCAGTAATTTTGTATGGCTGACAGCCACCTGTCTCTCTTAATTTTATCTCTGAGCTTCTACATGTGCTCATCTGTTCATTCTGCAGCTTGCATCTTTTTCTCCTTTCATTCTTCAGCTTTCTGCACTCTGGCTTCTGAGGTGCCTGGAGGGTGTCACACCTCTGTTCTCATGCCCAGTTCTTCCTGGCTGCTGTGGGAAGCAGTCATGGGGAAAGGCCTCTTTGGCTCTTCTGTCCACAGCTTCCAGAGCGTCCTGGGACTTGTGTACAGTTGGAGTATGTGCACCATAATCAAAATCTCCAGGTGTTTTTGATGCCTTTCTTAAGTAAGCCTCTTCTGTCTTGTGCAATTGGTGATCTTCCTCTACTCCCATCTGGCTTCTAACTTAACTAGACTTGAATTAATATTACAGTAAAACCCCTCTGGCACTGTTAGGCTCCAGCTCCACTGTTGGTACTCCTTACCAAACTGAGGGTTGGGATGCAAAGGAGTCATTCAAACATTACAGTAAAATTATAAAAGTATTTGATGTTGTAAACCACACTATTTTTCCTTTGTATTTAAAGGGAAGTTGTAACCATTTTTCTTCACTGGAACTCTAAAGGCACAAAACAGATCCTGAACTGAACTGGAGATTGGTGTAGAAACAAGTGCAGGATGGGCAGGACTGCAGGCAGGGGCTTCCCAGCCAAAAGAGCAGTCAGGCTGCCTTACCCTATTAGTAGCTCAGTGGAGGTGCTGATGTGTAAAGGGGGTGTGTGCAATGATGCCATTCATTTGCAAGCAGGATTGTTTAGAACACTGGAACGATAGGTTTTTGCTCTACTGCTTAAAAATGTTTCAGTATATGCACCTTAATTTTGGAGTGCTTATTAAAGTCAGAGACTTAATCACTTTTGAAATACCCATTGCTATTCTCACATTTTATTAGCTCACAATTTTTTTCTGTTGTACTGATTGCATATGGCTTTAGGTGAGGATTTTGCAGAGGCTGTTTGAAATGCTTCAGTAATGGTTTCTTTTATACTTTGTTATGTCCTGGGCACTGGGTTTGGGGGTCTGTCTTTAGCAATAAATATTATACACTATGTGTATATCTGTTTGTATATGGAAAACAAATACAGAGCATGTAACAATGGTGAAAATACACTGCACCGAGTGCAGATTGTGCATTTGGCAGCCATTCTGCACCAGCCTGAACAACCCAAATGAAAAATTGGAGACCACATGGAGAAAATGAACTAGCATGAAAAATCATTCAGGACAGAAGTTCCCTTCCCTTACTCTGTGGGTGGGATAACTAAAGCTAGTTCAATTGCTATTTGCTTCAAACAGCTGTCTTCCTTTCCTGAAAACTGGCCAAGCCTCCTGTGTTCAGCTGTAGCCACATGCATCAGTGTATTGTCACTAAAGACTCTGAGAGAGGCAGCACTGCACTATGATTAAATCTTCTGTGAGAGAAGCAAAATACTTCCTTCTGTGATTTGTTTTTTATAATAGCAATAATGTTGACTGCATTCTAATACTCACAATAAAGGTCTGTTGAGATTGTTACGTGCCTGGGCTCCCTTTCCATGGACTTCTCTTCTGGTGAGCTAGTGATTGTTTGCATATGTTTTAAAGCATTAGGGAATCTTCCGTTGCACATTTAGCCTTAGGTTATGTGCAGTCTTTGATACTCAGCTTTCTACATTGCAAGGCTTGAGGGGAACCTTCAGTTGTATTTTAGCCTGTAGGCAAATTATTCAATCAGTAAATTATTTACACTACTGGATTACTCAATGTATCTGACAAAGTAATTAGAAGATATTTCTGTTCTTGAACTGGTGTTTTAACAGTTTCAGGGTTGGAGTTCTGCAATGCACTTTATTCTTTACAGTAAATGTCTTTCAACAATGCGTTCACAGTGATGTCATCTCTTCTTGTGGGCAGGCATGTGCCTTTGTACAATGTCATTACAAAGTAACTTTAATTTGCTTTTAGTCATTTATTTTAATATCATCCACAAGTTGTCCAAGACACTACTACATTTGTAGTAGAAAACAAATAAGCCAACAATGCTAAGGAAGTTCTTCTCTTAGACATCCTGTGGACAAGGGCACATATGATAAGCAGCAGATGAATGAAATTGGACAGAATCTCAATAAGTTACTGACAGAAATTTTTTTTCATTCACAGAAAAAGTAGATACAATAATAAATAATGAATTAAAAAAAATTAATTCTGAAACATTTTAATCGTTGTAGGGACAGTCTCAAAGCAGGCTCTCAAACTTAAGATACAAGACCAGATTCAGGTTTGAAGCAACATAGTGAAACACTTTTTTGAATTAGCAGACTTTCTGAAGAAGAGGTTTCTTGAGTCAGACCAACTGTCTGGCCAGCCCAGAGTCTTGTCTGCAGTAGAAATAGGATGTCAGATCTTCCTTTCTGACTCCACTGGCTGTGCACCATTGCCTTTAGTTCAGAGAAGGTTAAATACTGCATTATTGAAAAGACCCAAAGCAGTTTTGTCTCACCAACACCAAGGGTTTGGCACTCTGTTGCTGTCCTTCTGTAACTGGTGGTGATTTTTCTCGCTGCCTCAGCGTTTTTTTGTCAAATACTGAATCGATTCAAGCTGCAAATCCTGTGTGTCTCTGTGATTGCAGACCTGGCTCCTGCTTGGGGTTTCAAACCAATCTGCATCCCTGGTGCTGTGAGAATAAAATACCTATTTTTCTGCCTGGAATCACTGTGGTACTATTGGATTGAGGAAAACTCTTGTTATTTTCAATTAATAACTAAGAAAAAAAAGGCATTTTATTTGTCCTAGAAATGGTCAATTCCTGCGGGGACAAATGCAAAATCAAATATTTTTACATGGGCTTCTTTAGGTTCTTCTGTCACCAAAGGCACTTTTTCAAATGGTAAGTTATACTTTAAAATTTGACAAGTCCTGTGCCCACTTTTCTGATCTAGCCAAGTTTAGCATGGAAATGACTGAAACTTCCCTTTTGTTCTTCAAATTTGAAGAATATGTCACATATAAAGTGAATACACTGAAAAGTGCATTATCTGGGGCTGTCATCTTGTCATCTTAATTTTGCATCACATGAGGTCTTAATCAGAGATGACACAGATAAGTGCTTCACAGGTCTTGGAGAGAAATGTGCTGAATGTTAACCTTACAAAAAAAGTTTTTTTACAAAAAAAAACTTACAAAAAACCTTTTTTTTATGTAGCTTTCTTAAAATGAGTGAGAGGATTGTCCAACATTGGTGCTTTATTTAACACAGAAAAACAAGTTATCATTTGAAATGAATGAACTGGTTGATGTAAGCATAATTTCACAATGTTTTCTTAACACTTTTGCTTCCAATTTGCTGCTTCATTTGGGAAGCTCCCTCCAGTTCTTTTTTTAAACTCAGGTTGACTTTTCAGGCTCAAATTTGATTGGGGTAAGAGTAACTTTTCTGTGGGTACAGATGTCTGTGTATTTATATACATGACTCTTTTATCCCTGGGCCTTTCAATATGTAAAATTGCAGTTGCACAAACTGTCTCTTCTGCTAAGAAAGTGTATGCAAAACTGGAACAATGAATGTCTTCTTCTTTGAGGTTTGTGATTGCAGTGTCTCATCCCACTGACCTTTATCTTTGCCCCAGGAGTTGTAGTTTGTAGTATAGATTGAGTAGTTTTTGCCAGTAGGTACAACAAAACAAAACCCTCATTTCCAGCACTAGAGTAATGATTTTGAAGACATGATAGTTTTAAGGCTGTATTGGCCACAGGGACCTTTTCCACTTACTCCTTTTCTGCTCGTCATTGGTGAGCTAATTTAAGATGTTACTCCATCAGGTGCTAAAAATAGAGGTCAGTACCATTGTCCCTTCACTGAAGGTTATGCAAGGCTTTTCTTTGTATTTGACTAGCCATAGACAAGTGCCTCTTTTTCTCTGATGAATGTGAATTCCACACAATGCTTTGTAAACAACTTTTTTTCTTTTTAATCCATGGGCTCTTGCATCCCCTTGAACATTCATGAACCAAGATGCCCATCTTGGTTTGACGCACATCTAGAAGTGGTTTGAGTGATGCCAATTGCCAAAATTCCTTTTCTCACTTAGTTTTTTAAGAGACTTAGACTTGGCTGTTCTTCCCAACTTGAGTAGTTCATAGGTTGTTTTTGAGTGTTTCTGAAGGATATAAACATCATCTTGGGAATCAGCAATACGTAGATTTGGTGAGTTTGTGCTTCTTTCTAATAATAATAGCCCTTTGATACTTCATACTTTCCTGTCTGCTTTCCTCCATTTATCAGCCTTTTATAGCAAAGAATAAAGAAGGAAAGTGAATAGCGACATTAATAAGCTCCTCTCTCCATTTGCTGTGCAAGGAACCTGAATGACACTTTTCTAATAACTTCAGAATACTGGGCTAAATCAGTATCACACACAGACCCCCACACACTCTGGAGATGTTTCGTTGGCTTGGAGACATCACAGGACCTGCCAGCACCGAGCTGCCTTGCAGAGCCTGTCTGTGGCACTGGGTTGGGCTCTCTCTTGTTGCTCTCCTGTGTCTGCCCCACTGTGCAGGGGGGACAAACCTGAGGCTCTTGAAGCAGTCTTGGGTCAGAAATACATGGTGTGGTCAAACTTTTCTTCTTTCCTGATTTAACCATGCTGGTGTTAATTCTGTTATTTAATCTGATTCTTTCGCTCTTCATGGATGTTTCCCTACAAATGCTGTGCTAATCCAGAAATTCAGTTTCTTTCTGTGCCTGCTTGATCAGGGCTGTTACAGGATTTGTCATCTTTATGCCTCTTTATGCCTTTTTTTGGTCTGTCATCTATGCTGGATGTGTTCTTCATTTTTTCCTAGCCTGATATTTCTGTAGACTGTTAACTTTGGAATTTACATTCAAGCAACCTATTCTGGACTTGAGCAAATACAATCCCACTCATTTTTAAAAACCTAGTCATGCTAAAAGAAGCTTGTGCTGCTCTTGGAGATCATATTTACCATATCCATCAAACACCGTGGCATGGCAGTGGTCTACAGCCAGCACAGATGGATGCTTGGATCATTGCTGTCATGATCTTAGTCTGTGGGAGAGTATCAGCAGAGTTGTTTCTAAGGCTGTCTAGTATTCATGAATCACAAACAGGAGAGCTGCTCTCACTTTTTATTGAAATCAAGTTAATTCCAGCTTCAAACATGGGCTGTTATTATTTAAGTAATGATTTGGGGCTTATTTATCCAACCACCTTTGTTACAAGTGAGGGTGAGTTCTCATAATTCCTAGTGTAAGTAAATGCTGACTCACAGTTACAAGAGGTGACCAATTAACAAGTGAAATTCTGGAACCAAGAAAATACTTCTCATATGTTTTATGTTGAGGATCTTGCATGTAATTAGTACAAAAAAGCTTAACTTAAGAAGCTTCATGGTCATACTGATCTCACACCCAGAGGATGAAACCCAAGAAGTGAAGCTGTGCCTGTCAGATACCTGGCTGTGTTAAAGTGCATGGTGCAAGTGGGAGTGAAAGCAAAAGATGGAATGTGATTGACTCTGATCCTCAATTCACTTTAGCCAGTGAGGTGCATCCATCCTGTTTTCCACTTAGTAAAAAACCACATTATGAGTTATATTAACTCCTAATATGCAGCGCCCAGAGGTCTCACTCTGGTCTGTCCCTCAGCAGCCTCAGTTCTTTGGGAATACAAAAATGTGCAATTCCACTTGGTAGAACAGAGCCTGGCTGCACCCTGGGGCAGGTGAGAGCCAGAGCTCTGCCCAGGGTCAGGCCAATATCCTCAATTTACTTGGAATAACTGAGCCCCCCTGCCACCCACTGTGCCTGCTGCCACTTGGCTCAGTTGTGCTCCCTGGAGCGGGGATGAGAACTGGCTGAGGGGAGCCAGGAGGGCAGTTCCAGCTGAAGGGGCCTCTTGCAGTTTGCTCAGAAGCATTATGTGCGTCACTCACCCAATTCTGTGCCCAGCCAGCAGCACACAAGTGAACCCATCCCCATGATGGGCACTATAAAAGGGCAGCAAAGGCTCTGTGGGGTGCACAGAGCTGCCTCAGGGACAGGAGGGGATGGGGCTCTCCCATTGCAAGATGGGCTCCATCCCATTTTGCACCCTCTGTTGCTTTATTAGCATAGCAGCAGCCAATATATTTGGTAAGTACACTTGTCCTTTTCCTCTGCCTGTGTCCAAGGGTGACTGATCTTTGTGTGCTCTGTGTGTTGTCCTGATGAAGTATATAATGATCTTTAATCTTGCACTCTGAAAATTTAGCAGGTTATTGTGTACTGTGCAAACTACGGCTGGGCTTCTGGTTGAATACTAAACTATCAGGATCTTTAAGTGGTCAGGCTTACCTGAATTTGTACACCTGAATTTTAGGTGGGAAAAATTTTTATCAAGGGCTGGAGAAGGAACACAGGTAAGAAAAAGTGCTGCTGCAAGGTTGTGAAGTTCCTCAATCACATCTTCTACTTGTAGGTGCCATTGTCTAATTTAGGCTTGAACCTAAAGATATTGGATAGTCTGAGTGCTAACTGAGCCTGCAGTTCTTTGGCCTGAGTTTGATAGTCCTGCACAACCAGTGATTTGAATCACTGAATTAATTAGTCATTTAACTCAGATGTCTTGGTAGACCCTCTCTAGCACTGTACATAGGGATCTCCACACATCCCAAAGCAGCTGATGTTTGAGGTGAAAATGGGGAGCTTTGCCTATGTGACATTGTCTGTAGATGAGATGACCTGAAATTTTGCAATCTCATGAAAATTTTCACATGGTTTTAAAGGGACACAGTAAAAACTCAAGAAACAGATGTGATTGAGAAGCATTAGAAGTATAGGAACGGTCTGCAGCTGTAGAAGTTCCATGAGTTGCAAATTATTTCAGGCTGAAAAGCATTCAGAATACTTATGATGTATTTGCACTACAGTGTGTAGTCATGCTCAGACCAAATACTGGTTTAAGCAAACATTTGGACTAGATTGCTATACCTGTGGTTTGTTTGCTGTATTTTTATAAACTAATCCATGGTATTAAGAACATGACATTCATCAGATTTTAAAGGATGAGGAAAGTGTCAGATCAACTAATCTGCTCTGTAAAAAAGAACTTATTGAATTTCATCATTCTACATTCTACATCTAAAACAGCAGCTAGTGCAGCTTTGAATGATTAAAAACTTGCTTGGTGGCTTCAGTAGTTGCCTACTGAAAACTGAGAGTGCTCCTAATATGAATTAGTCTGATGCTACTGCTAGAAATTGATTATTTTAAAATCTTTTATAAGATTAAGAAGAAATACCTCTCCTTTTGGTGAAATAGCAAGTGACTTAGCTTCAGTAAAGGATAATTACTCAGAAAATTTAATAGTGGTGTGTGTGGTTATGCAAAGGGCTCTTTTGTGGTCATAGGCACAACTAAGTAAAGAACTACAAGTACGAGAAAATTATAGGCAGGCCAGTACAGAACAGAGCTGAGACTAACTAAACACAGGCCTGGGAAAGGGTTTCACGATCATCTCCACCACGTGCTCATCCTGCAGCTGGCAGAGCAGTGGGTTTGTTCGGTACCTCCCTGTGCTGTCCCACACAGAATGCACAGGGAGCAATGGGAAAACATCCAGGGATGCTCCCCTGCAGCACTGGCACTAACAGGGTTTTGATAAGAATGGGTTTGTGGTGAGACCACCCTTAGGTGTTTATCTCCTTGCTCTTTTCAGAGTATCAGACCGACTCCCAACCATTGCGTCCGTGTGAGCTTCAGAGGGAAGAGGCTTTTTCAGCAGGAGAAGCCTATGTTCCTCAGTGCTCAGAGGATGGCCAGTTCAGGTAATTCATCCCTACTATTAATGTGCTGCCATATGATGTGACCTTTCATTGCTAATGAAAGTTTTAGCTTGTCTTGAAGAGCCACTGTATCAGTGGACTGGAGGATGAGGGGTGCAGGAGACTTGAAGGGACTTCACTGAGCCATGTTGCAGATCCAACCTCTCCCAGATGAATTCCCTGTTATGCAAAGTAATCTCTGAGTTAAGAGGTCTATCTGAGATTAACAGCTAATCTTGACAGCATTATCTGCATGTCAAATACTTAGTACAGTTTGCAGTGTAGTGCACTTTGCTGTCTTCCTACACATGCTCATGGGTGAATGTGTGTGCCAGCTGGCACAACTCAGCCAAGTGACTGAGAACTTATCCACCCTGGTCAGTGGAACAGTCAGGTATCCTTCTAAAGGCAGTGAAGGAACTAAAAAGCACACAGAGAACAGTGATTTAGAGAGCAGCATGTTGCTTGAAGGTGCAAGAAGCTAACAAGTTAAAACTGAGGCTGAGTACAGATTGTAATTTCTCTATTATCTTTTTATTGCCTCTGGTGGCAGCTGTGACCATTCTAGATTTGACCTTGAAACTGTCTCAAAGTGTTTGGTAAATTTCAAATAATGAGAATTAGGGTTCTGTCCAACCTGCTTGCTTTCTCCATGACTTCAATTCACATATCTGCAATTCCTGAAGAGTTCAGAGAATTACTAGAATTAAAGGTTCCCACTGATCAGTGTCACCAGAAATGCAGCTCTTGCCAGTTCCATTATTTGTGATTTTGAAGTATTTGATGTGTTTTGGTTTGCTTTATGTTTTTTTTTTTTTTTTTATGTCTGACTGAGGACTCTACACAAAATAAAATGTTACTTGTGATCTTCTTCAGGACAGTCCAGTGCAGTAGGAATGGTCTTTCCTGTTGGTGTGTAGATGAGAATGGTGTTGAGGTTCCTGGCAGCAAACAGAATGGATATCCCATATCTTGTAAGTAAAACGTTTCTATCTTTGCTCAGATTGAGTAAAGAACCATTTAAATCTGCATTTGAACTGCTGAAATCAAGAAAAGGCTAGCCCCAGACTTTGATGGACTCTAGTTTGTGCTAATTTGCTAGGTCTTTCTATTGGAAGTTCTGGAGTTTCTTCAAGGCTTATCATGAAAACCTGATACATCTGGATGTCTGCATTTATGAAGGTCCCAGTAAGACAAATTGTGAACAAAAGATTGATTTAGTGTAATGGCTTTTGAGTTGGAGAACTTCAAACCCCATCTGTGGTGGACTTCTCTATACCAATTTTCATAACCTCAAGTCCATCAATGTCCTCATGCCACCTGGGTGGCAGACTTAGAACTTGTAATTCTGAGAAAAATCAGATGTTGCCTCAATAAATGATTCAGTGCCCAACAAAAACCTTCATCTAATAGTGCCCCTCTCTGATACTCCAGGCTTGTCCTTTTGCCAGCTGCAAAAGCAGAGGATCTTGGTGAGCCGATACATCAACAGCAGCAGCATCTCCTACATCCCTCAGTGCCTGGATTCAGGGGCTTTCGACGAGGTGCAGTGTGACATGGAGCTGGGGCAGTGCTGGTGTGTAGATCCAGAGGGAATGGAGATTTATGGCACCAGACAAAGAGGAAAGCCAGCACAGTGTAAGTGGTATTCAACAAAATTACGGGGTTTGTGGGTTTGAAAGGCTTAGTGTGAATAGGGATCAATAAGATTATTGAGTCCAATTCCCTGCTATTCATAAAAGCAAGATGATGCACTCAGTGTCTCTGCTCAGTGTAACCCCCTTTTAAACAATAGGGTGACCATTCATCTGTCTGGGGGAAATTAACACACAAATAAACATTGCCTCTTTTCTCATTAGGTCCAGGGAACTGCGAGATCCGAGATCGTCGCATCCTGCATGGGTTTGGGGAGAAGAGCCCACCACAGTGCTCAGCAGATGGAGAGTTTCTGCCTGTCCAGTGCAAGTTTGTCAATACAACAGACATGAGTGTTTTTGATCTTGTTCATAGTTACAATAGGTAAGAGCTCAAGCTTTTAAATCAGGAGTGCAATCCTGCATACCCCTTCAAGGCACCATCTGATTGATTTTTTGTGATTTTTTGCTACATGGAGCCCTTATTCTGTAAATGCACATTATGATACTTTCTGTTAAAGAATGGACCAAGCAAAAAAACCTTTTTCTTATGAATTAAATCTGCTGATTAAAAAAAAAAAAATATATATATATATATATTCTATCCCTGCATTCTAAGTGGTGTGTCCTCACACAGCACTGGATACCACATTGTGATATATAGTTGGAAAAGTAGCCAGGACTACTTTTGAGACAGACAGACAACAGCAAATGAGATAAATGCAAAAGGAACAGAGGAACTTGGATGTATATATGAGGTAGGAAAGACAATTCCATATAGGAGATGAAAGCAGATGGACAAGTGATAACATGCAAAGATGAAGTTCCATGTGATGATGAGAACCTCTTACCTGCCCAAATATTAGGCAGTGCCAGGGCTGCTCACGTGGGTGAAACAGCAAAGGTGAACAGCTGTGCTAGTGCACAACTGGCTTCAGGTGGTTGCAGAGGGTTGGGGAATGCTTTGGAACGCCGGATCAAATCCTTGTCTGTGGGGGCAGGAAGCAGTTGTCCTGTGGAGGAACTGGGAATTAATACTGTGATGGAGATATGGGGATGGGCAAGGGGAGCTGATGGGAGAGGAATTTGTTTTGGTGCAGATGTTCAGACTCTCCTGAGAAACCTGTCAGTGTCTCGTGAAGTGCCACTGACTTGGCACCTCAGTCAGCACCAGTTTCCCTGGTGGAGGGCAGAGCACTAAACATAACATCTCATTGTGACTTGGCTCTGTAGCAGCAAAGATGTTTTATTGTAAATGTCAGTTTTGCTGTGTGGAGGGGTTTCTTTTTCTTTAATTTAACTAAAACTGAAAGACAGGTCTGAATGCACAGTGCAAATTTGTCAGAGCTTCAGGAGAGGTTATTTTGGTGAGAGCAAAATAATCTGGCTCTTTTGTTTGTTGGTCTGTGGAGTGTTGAAATGCTAAAAAGCAATTACAGTGGAGAAATCAATGCTTTAAATTGACTTTTTTTTTTCTCCCACTGGGAGATTTGCCTGCAAAGACCTGCGAAATTGGATTTATTTTCTGTCCATGTCATGTAATTAATCACAGCAGGATCATTTCAGTCCCAGCTGTCTACCTTCTAATTGTGGCATTGGCTTAACCTATTGCCATCATATCTGAGTATTTCAGGTCATTAATATATTTATTTTCACACTACTCCTGCCTGAAATGTTATTATTCCCTCCCCAAACCAGGGCAGAATGTGGAGTTGAAGGGATGAGTTCCACAGCAAAGAGCTAGTTCTAGCAGTAGACAGTGCATGATAATCCAGGGCAGCTGCAGAATTCACATTCTGAGCTAGTACTCGATGCATCACTGGAAATGGTCAGGAAGTTAAATTTTTTTCCTATTTTTTTTTTTTCAACTAGAACTTGAAACTTATCTTTTGCTTGGAGAAACCCTAGGATGTCTGTCAGTTAAGATCACATTTATTATGGTTTTTCCGACTTGGACCCTATTAAGTTTCTTTCTTAAATAATTGCTTTGCTGGAATCTGGCTGTTGTCACTCCTAGAATATTACATTGGAAACCATCTCTTTGATCTCCAGAAGCCAAAGTCAGTCTTGCTTCATATTAAAATCCCTTTCTCCTTCTCCTTAATCTGTTGAGCCATGCCTTGAAAATGAAAGATATTAGTGAGTTTTTTATCGGCTTCTGTACTTAATTCAGTGCAGAAATTGTACGTGGCATGTAAGGAAGGGAAAGCAACCTGTTTTTTTAGGCATTCTGCCATCTCATGCAGATTTGTGGAAGAAGCTAATGAATGAGTGTTGTAATAACATTAAGCCAACGCCTGTCTATTTTACACTCTTTGACAGGCTTCCGAAGATGAGAATAGAATTGAAAGTGGGTTAGATGCTGAGTACATGATTAGGAGGGCTCAGAAATCTGTTTGAAGGGAGATTATCCCATTTGTTTAGAAAAATGGCATTTAGGAGAGTTGCTATCCTGCTGAAACAGCACTCTGGATCTTGTCAGAGCCTAGTTACCAAAAGGAGAGCAAAGCCTTTTGTACTGGCCTTGTGCTCTGCAGACATCCTTCTCCTACAAAATCAGGAAGGAAACAGCTGGTACTTTGTTGTGGTTGATGAGCCTCCCTGGGCTCTTCTCAGCACACTACTTTTTATTCCAGGCTCCCAAGGGCTTTCCAAAAATTCAGCTCAGTGAGGGAAGCGTTCCCGGAGATCTCTGGGTACTGTTACTGTGTGGACAGCCTGGGGAGGGAGTTAGCAGACACAGGTAAGTGCCTTCCAGCATCTCATCCTTTAATCTGGGGGGTGTTGCATTCCCAAGGGAAAGGACAAATAACAACTATCAGTCTTCAGATTCATTTGGAAGTTCAATTTCACTCTTACAAGGGATAAGACCAATGTGACCAGTGTAATGCCCATGGAAAGGGCTGGAGCTCACTGATGAAATCCCACCTTTTTGAGCAGAGCTTCAGTCAGCAATGAGTGGAGTTGGTGCCTGGGAGCTAATCCTGTCCTCTTTGGGATGTAGAATAAGATTTCTGAATGTCCACTTTCTGCCCACACTGGAAAGCTGTGTCATATTTGATGTGTCCTATTAGCAGATCCAGGGGAATATAAAGGGCCTGAAGAGTGAACTCTTTTCTTCTTGCTTAGGTAGAATCATTGAATTGTTTGGGTTGGAAAAGACCTTTAAAGATTATCTAGTCCAATCTGTCTACAGTGGGTAGGGACATCCTCTTCTCTCATAATCTTATGATTTAGGCATGTTAATAGTTGATGGGATGCTTTAGAAGAAAGAATGTTCTTTCTTCAGCAAGGAGGAATGAGGAGGTTGAGAATTTCCAGACCTTCCTTAGACACTGTGGTTTCAATTTTCATTTTTTTTTAAAGGGGAAAAATACAAATTTGATAATCTAAATTTCAATAGCTTGAAATAATCTAAATTTCAATAGCTTGAAATTTAGATTATAGACAAGAATTTCAACATTTAATTCCCAGAAAAGAAAGAAGTTCTCAAAAATCTGTGCACTCAGAGAAACTACTGAATGGATTTTAGTATGCAAACAAAATGACTTGTCGTTGGTTTTGGTAACATCTGTTTCAAAAATTACATCAATTTCTGTACTGATGGCTGAACCTAACAAAACCACAGCCTATAGCCAGGTATGGGATGTTTCTCCTGCTTGTTTTGGTAGATGTCAAGGCATAAAGGTGGTGCCTGGGCACCCAGCACTGGCTGCAGGGTGTGGTGCATTAGGGTTATGCAGGGTTATTGGGGTTATGCAGTATAACTTCACATTTGATTTGTTTAGAGAACTGGATTTATTTTTCCTGAGACTCTCCCAGCTTTGCTCTTCTGGTGTAAGGGTGACTTCTGTCTTAAAAGCAGGCCCTGTGCTAAAAGTCTTTTTTTCCAGGCCTGGAGCTGCTGCTTGATGAAGTTTATGATACGGTTTTCTCGGTGCCAGAACCTGCTCGCACGTTCACAGAGAGCAGCATCCATCGCATCCTGCAGAGGAGATTCCTGGGGGTCCAGCTGGCTACCTCTGGCAAGTTCAGGTGTAAGTAGCACCCAGGAGATGCCCTGTAAATCAGGTGGCAGTTCTGGAACTTTTATGTGACAGCTACTCTTGGGGAGAGTTGTTCTAGGACTTTTTTTCTCTAAAAATGTGCATTATCACAGGTCCAATGCAAGAATCAAGGTCCCTGAGCTGCAGATGGCTTTTATCCTCTGCACTGTACATTCTTTACCAGTAGATTGTACCTGTCTTTAACAGCAGATTGTACTTGGTCAGTGCTTTCCCACATGCCTACAGATCACATTGCTTGAAATCCCATGAACTCTCCGTATCTCTTGCCCTGAGATTATGGATACAGATTTGTTGAGTTCTTAAATTAAAAGACTGAGAAAATGCTCCCTAATTTATGTTGGTACACTCAGAAACAGGAAGGACTTTACACTGACCACAACACACTCCATTCCCAGGAGGCCATACAAGAGTTTGAAGAGCCTTGGCCAGCAAGGCTGAACTTTTGGATCTGCCTTTGGGCCCTTTCCTTCCCTGGTCAGGGCAGGCATGCGGGGAGAGAGTTTCTCCACCTACAGGCAATGAACTCTGCAGGACAGGAGGTCAGGTACCTCCTCCCTCCCAGACCAGAGCCCAGAGCAAACTGGGAAGAGTTTGAATCTCCTGTGTGATACTTCATCTTTGGATCCAAAGTCTGAAACTCTGACATTGCTTTCTGACTCTTGCTAAGGAGTTGCATCACCAGAAATATTAAGCAGATACTGATGTCACTATTTTGGCCATATAGTCACACAGTTTTCCTGGCTTTGGGACAAGCTGATCCTTCTGGGGAGTTTTGAAGGCATCTTACCTCTGCACTGTACAGTGGTTCTGGCTTAGCTCTGGCTGTAGCTGGGGCTGCAGCAGCTGTCAGCACAGATGAAGATGTGTACAGCCACAAGATGGAGATGTGACCTCGTTCATCAGCCATCGAGGGACATGCTCTGGTGACTTATGAAGCTCTCACACTGTCACCTGAATGCACTCAAATTGGAGAAGTTGTCAGACTCCCCTGGATGGACAGGTTGCTCTGACACAGTGCTCTCGCTGCCTCATTCAGGTAGTTGGGTGTAGCTGGAAAGTTCTTGAAGGTGAGAAGTGTTTAGGCTGTAGGATTGCCGATTAATATAAACAAACAAAAAAAAATCTGTTCAGAGAGTGAAATCTTGCATTGGTGAGATCATACCCCAGAAAATTTACTTGCTGAATTTTTGCTTGCTCTCTGCCTTTAAGGCCAGATTGACAGGAATAGGATCTCAGATCCCTGCAGAGGGAAATGGAGAAATGGGGTGGTCTCAGCCCAAATCTCTACAGTCAGTTTGCAGGAGCAATGACTCATTCTCTTCAGAAACATTGATGTTTACCTTCAAATCAGTCCCCCAGGCTGTACATCTGTCTCTGTTGACCAACTTTGCTTTTGCACTAAGGGCTAGAGCTCCCCCAGCCTCCAGCATGGTTCCCTGGGAGAAATATTCCTTCTCTGCCTACTTGCAACTGTGGCTGAAAAATGTGTTGAGGTTTTATCTTCTATTTAGTTTTCATGCATTAATACCTACAGTAGAAAACCATGGGGCAAATTCTTCATTGGAAAAGAGGATGGAGAATTCACATTCTGAGCTAGTACTTGATGCGTCACTGGAAACGATCAGGAAGTTAAATTTTTTTTCCTATTTTTTTTTTTTTCCTCCCAAATAGGCAAAAAATGGGATCAAAGAGAGGTGGCTCTGAAACGTTGAACTTTCCCTGCTTACCGCTTACTGTTTTCCCTCCAGGCCCCTCGAGGTGCGAGGCTGAGCGTGCGGCAGCCCTGCGCTTCCAGCACCCCTTCGTGCCGTCCTGCGCCGCCGGCGGGGGCTACGCGCCCCTGCAGTGCCACCAGCGGGGACAGTGCTGGTGCGTGGACACCCAGGGCCAGGAGGTGCCGGGCACAAGGCGGCGAGGGCAGCCCCCGGCCTGTGGTACGTGTGAGATTTGCCAAAGGAGAAATCTCTCAGTGTCTTTAGAAGGAAACAGAGCAGACCAGCTCCTTTCTCGGCTCCGACAGATTCTGGTGTTCAAAGATCCTGAAACCTCCCCACGGTTAAGAGTCACATTCTTATAAATTATTAAATATCATACTGCTTTTATTTCCTGTTGTGATCTTTCTTTAGCCTTTTAGTTTTGCATGCAGCAGGGCTTTTCTTTGCAGCTCTGATATCTGGCTCTTGACTCCAGGAACTGAAGTGTTAAGTGAGAATGTCTGGGGTGATATAAGGAAGCAAATGATGGTGATTTTGTGTTTTACCTCCTTCCTTTGGTGAAATGCTGTGGAATTTCATCTCCCATTCGGACTGTTTTTTCGGTTGTGTTTTTTTTTTTTTTCAACTCTGTCACTGCATATTTTTCCATGAAAACTGCCAAATCTTGTAAAAACCCACACAACAAACAATTCAGAAAAGGTGTATAGGTTAGGGTTTTGAGAGATTCCACAGAGAATACACCATCAAATCAGTGCCCCAAATGGAAATGACAGCAGAAATGTCCAGGGGCTGGAGGGGAGGAGGAAAGTTAAAAACCTTTGCTCTGAAGTGCATTACCTAAATATTCAGGATTGTGCTGGAGGGCTGGGGCACAGTGTCTTAATGTGGGGGCTGCCTTGGGGAAAGGCAGTTGCTGTGTCTATCACACATACACAGCTTCCCATGCAGCTGAAAAAGGAGGAATCTGCCCTAGGTGTCACAGCTCCAAGTGCTCAGAGCACTCTGGGCACACACAGGCTTGCTGTGAAATGAAAACTTCAGTTTGCCTTCAAGGCTGATCACCAAGGATATTACAAGGGAACCTCTGAGAGGCCTTGCCATATGCTGGGGCTAGTTGTTTTCTCTTTGAGTATGCTTTGCTGAGCCCTCCTGATAATTTTTTTTGGGGGGGGTGGTTTGAAGAAAGGGGGACAATGACTTCAGGCTGCTTGCAGCTTTTATTGGCAGACTCAGGAAATTTAAGCAGGGAAAAATTTCTGCAGAGGTTTCAAAGATTAACTCCTGAGAAGGTATTTCATGAGGTTATGGCTGAAGTCTTCAGACAGCTACATGCCATGTGTGTGTCTCCAGTTCTCCTCTGTTTTATTTTGTGTTCAAAACCCATGTAGATGTGGTACTTAGGGACACAGTTTAGTAGTGGGCCTGGCAGTGCTAGCTTAATGATTGGACTCAATAACCTTACAGGTCTTTTCAAACTTAATGATTCTGTGATTGTTTAATGTCTTTGGCTCTCACACTCAGCATTGTTAACAGTGGAGTAGTCAGAGCACCAGGCAGTCCTGATAGGGACGTGCTTCTTTTCAGACCTTCTGCAGTGGATTCACGTCAGCAGTGCCTTTGGTGTTTATTCTTTCTTCCTCTGTTTTGATTTGATTCAACAGTGGGTAGGAGGGGAGAGTGTTTATGACCCATGATCCTACATTTGTTTCATATTACTGTTCTTGTGGAATTGTGGCTTACACTAACTTATTGGCCCTCTGAAGAATGTTCTTCATCCCTCCAACCACCAAGAGCCAACACTGAAAACAGAAGGGGTTCGTCCTACAGAAAGTTCTTTTACAAAGGATCTTCTGGGAAGGGGCCCTGAGCTCCTGTCAGGAACTGTAGAACACGACAAGGGTGCAAAAGCAGGAGTGAGAAAGACGTCAATCACAGAGCATCAGATTACTTGCTTAGCTTTTTAGCAGTTTTTTAGGTTTCTGGCTTTTATCCTTATTGTTAACAGGATTTATGACAGCTTTATCATATTGCTTGGTTGTGGAATAAATGGAGATGGAGTGGGGAGCCCAAGGGAGCTGGTGCTGGAGCAGACTAAAGCTCCTTATCCATCTTGTCCCCTAAAGGGACAGCAGTGGTGCTGAGTCAGAAAGACTGAGAAACATGGAAAATGCAGATAACTTCCAAATATCCTCCTGCAGGTGGGAGATGCCCCAAAGTGGAGACTGAGTCCAGATCATTGTGTTCAGCCCTCCCCTCTGGAGTTATCTTCCAGGGATTTGCCTAATTGCCCTCTAACCCTCTAACCTTCCTAGCACTCTCTGGCAATAACTTTCACGATCATCATTATGTGCTCTACATCTGGACTTCTCTGTACTGAATAATAATTGTCTATTGTGAATGATGTGGAGAATCCTGTTTTCTAAAAGACCTTTTTCATATTTTTTTGTCCAGGCTGAATGTTCTCTCATACTGGAAAAGCTGTTCAGTCCTCAAAATATTTTTGTTTCCCCTTCTCTGTAATTCTGCTACTTTTGCCTCCCTTCTCTATAATTCTGCTTTCCAAGGACAGGTAACTGTGTGGCATGTGAGTTAAGCTGCTGTGTGCATTCCAGACATGCAGTCAGTGCCATAACAATGCTGTCTGTCTTGGTGTCTTTATATTTACCAAGTCTTTCCTTTTTTGCTGTCTTTTGAGCCCTAAGCTTTGCCCTTCTTCACTGATGTGTTGCATCCTAACTTGTCGCTGTTGCTCCCTGTGTATCAGTGTACAGATGGGGCTGGATGCAGCTACACCTGTGACATAGCTTAGCCCAGGATATGGGTGCCCAGGGCCACTGTTGGTACCCTCAGTATGCTGACATTGGACTATTTTTGTTGAAATTCTGCATTTTTGTCCCCTTAGAGCTCATTCATTAATGCCATCTGGTCCTTAGCACTCTATTACTGCTAATTTTAACAATTCATTTTCAAACCTCTTGCAATAAACACCTCACTATGAAACTGAAGATTTATTTAGGAAACTTCCATAAATTCCTCATTGGTGGATATTGTTTAAAATAACTTTGTGTTCTTTCACAATCTATTTCTCCTTCTTAGGTTCCCACATTTCACCTGGATCATTGGAGTTTTTTATTAGCAGCAGGCATCCTACTAGAGTGCTAAAATATTTGAAAAAGACATTTTTCATTCTTTTAGCCATGGGAACAGGGATGAGAATTTACATTGGGAAGCAACAGAACCAGTAAAAGACCACAGAGCAGAGAACTCGGCAGGGGGGAAGGAATGCTTCCTTTCATTTTGGGTCTTGACTGGAGAATTTTATTTGTAGACCATAGGTACTAACATTTCAAATTCTTTAACAATGTGCATGATGCATAGTTGAGAAGCAGGTTAGTCTATACTTTAATGTTGTTTTTGCCCCAGCTGCTTGAAAGTGAGCAATAGAATTACAGGTTCTGAAGGTTCCAAAATGTACTTTTTTCTTTTTTAAATCTTTCTCTAGGTGAGGAGCAGTCGTGCATCTCGGAGCGGCGACGGGCCCTGTCGAGGCTCTTTTATGGCCCTGCTGGATACTTCAGTCAGTCCAGTTTGTTTTCCACACCAGATAAGCAGTCAGACAAAATTGATGGCTTTTCAAGGCCCTGCCCTCCCTCTTTCAAGGAGCTGTTTCTGGACTCTGGATTGTCATCCCCACTTGCACAAAGCCCGTTTGCCAGCCAGACTCCTGAGCTAGAAACCACCCTTAGTGAAGCCATCACAGGGATCTTCCCATCGAGGGAACTGGCTCGAGTGGCACTGCAATTTACTGCCAATCCAAAGCGCTTCCAAGAAAACCTCTTTGGAGGAAGGTTCTTGAAAAATTTGATCCAGTTTAACTTCACGGGGATCCTTGGCACTAGTGGGAAGTACAGCATTGGCCAGTTTTTTCCACAGGAGGATCTGTCAGAGATGGATAATGGCCAAGGCCCTCTGGAATCAGCTGAGGCATTTTCACTGGAGGCATCAAAGGGGAGCTCCATTTTGAGTAAACCTCTTGTGAACAGCTTTGGCCGCACAGTAACTCTGCAGGACAATCAGAATTTGATGAAATTCCTTTCTTCTGTCCTGGAACTACCAGAGTTCTTTACTTTTCTTCAACAAGTAATTTCTGTCCCCAAAAGTGTAGCTGAAGATTTAGGTGAAGTGGTGAAACTAGCACTGGGATCCAGAGGCTGTGGTGAGGAGCCAAGGGACCTGTTTGTTCCAACATGCACCAAGGAGGGGAGGTATGAGGAGGTTCAGTGCTATGCAGGAGAGTGCTGGTGTTTGGACACTTCAGGTAAGGAGGTTCCAGGCTCAAGACGTCAAGGCAAACGCCCAAGGTGTCCCACTGAGTGTGAGAAGCAAAGGAGAAACCTGAAAAACCTGAAGCAAAGCCTGCCTGCGGGATCAGATCTCTTTATTCCCTCTTGTACTGAGGATGGAGACTTTCTGCCACTCCAGTGTTATGGAACAAATTGCTTCTGTGTCGATTTGAATGGCAAGACCATTCCAGGAATAAGGGGGGAAGCTGGAAATCCAGTGAAATGTAAGTCTTAGGGACTGGGAATTTAAAGAAATTTTCTTTTTTATGGGAATTCCATGGTTCTTTCTTCATATCTGATTACATCTGGAAATAAATGGATGATGTATGCCAATGTCTCCTAACAGGAAAGTAAGCCAGCTTTACAGTGGCAAGGGGATAGTGGGAAATACAGTGTGTGTCAGCCTTGATATCCCCAGTCCTAAAGGTGGCCAGGGTGTAGGGTGGGCACACTCAAAGCAGAGGAGCCTGAGGTCTTGCCTGGTTACTGAACATGTCATTGCCATGTCTCTACCTCAGTGTGCAGCTGGAGTGTGTAACATCCATGATGCCCAGGAGACCTGGAGCATCTGTGGAATTGAATGTGACCCCTGGCTAGTGAAAAAGCCCTTTTACTTCCAGACCAAGGCACCTGGGCATGGTCACTGGCTCATCTTTTCATAAGAACTTAAGATTTTCAGTGCCTTAAACTATGAACTTGATTTAGTCTTTTTAGCTCAAGAATATATCCTCAAATTGGTAAGATATCACAGGACTCCAAACATAGAGGGGGGATTTAATGGCTGGTAAGTTTCTTATAAGTCACAAAGTCAGGCCAAAAAGGTGAGCTGCAAATGACTTCTGACATCAGTTTGATAGACTATGAACTGCCTCTCCTTGCTCTTTTTTAAAATGGAATATGATGAAAGAAGGAAGCACAAAGGCAGTGAATATTTGTTTTTCAAGTTTCTGTGAACTGATAACAACACATCAACAGGAAGAAGAGACCAAGAGGAGAGTCTGCTTCTCATTTTGGGAGAAATAGCAGTGTCCAGCAGTTGAGAGTGGTGCATAGTGAGGGACCTCCTTTGAATAGCAGTTTGCAGAAGTAGTGGGGAGTTTGTTGTAATGATCTGAATTGAGAGGGGATTTATATCTAACAACCCAACTGTAGTGCAATCCGAAATAAAAAGGTTTAGAATTCTCTGGTGCTCAAAAGATGAGCTCCCATGGTTGGCTGTGTCTGTAGAGCAGCTTGGTGGCAAAGTGAAATTTGGCTCTGGAGATGGCAGAAAAGGCTTCCAAACCAAACTCACTCCAGTATTTTGAGGGATGTTATTTTCATATTCAGCAGCAATGTTCAGTAGAGTGTGGGAAGAGAGGACACACAGTATTAAGATTCGGGTTCAGTCCAAGGGGAAATAAAATTATCCCGCTATTCAGATGGTTGCTTTTGCATTGAGTGGCTGAATAACAAGTAACAACCTGATTACCAAGTATATCTGAAAGTACTTGATCTATGTAAACAGATTCAGGAAGGCATTTAGTGACACCTGCCCCCCCCCCCCCCCCCCCGGTAAGAACTACAAGTACCTAATGTACTCACAAATTCAAAAAAAAACATATCTGTATTCATCTTGGAGGGCTCACATCCCTTTGGAAATCTTACCCTGATTCAGCATGGGACCTTAATATTGCTAAGCCCTCTTAGCAACAGGCCAGGAATGTTGTTATTATTGGGCTGAGTGGCCAATTTTTAGTAGTGGTGTTTATTGTACTAGAGGATAGGGGTATTGTATATCTTCAGTGCATTCAGAAGATGTGCATGTTTTTCTTTTCCCAGGCCCAAGTGCTTGCCAAGTAGCAGCTGGTCAGGAGTTTCTCAGGGCTGTGAAGCTGCTGTTGTCAGATCCCAGTGCTGTGCCTCAGCTGTCCAGCCTTCACCTCCCGCAGTGTGACGCTGCGGGTGGCTGGAGGCAGGTGCAGTGCAGTGGCCCTCCCGAGCAAGCCTTCGAGTGGTACGAAAGGTGGATTGCAGAGAACAACGAGGGCAAGCCCCTGCCTGTTCCTGATCTATTGAACATAATAGCTGGGTATAAAGAGGCATCCTCTGGGGACTTTTCAGCTTTTGTTAAAGCTTTGTATGAGGCTGGGCACCAGAATGTCTTCCCCACATTCTCCATGTATTCCTCCTTCACCGATCTCCCACCTCAAGTGCTGAAAGGAAACCTGACCAGTGCATCTGAGAACATTTTGCTGGACCCATATACATTCTGGCAGCTTCTGACTGACCAGCTCAGCTACTACCCTGGACCCTATACTGATTTCAGTGCTCCTCTAGGCCACTTTGAACTTCGGGACTGTTGGTGTGTTGACAGCAAAGGAGGAGAGCTGGAAGGAACAAAGGCAGGAGTGAACCAGGTTCCAGCATGTAAGTAACAATTTCTGGTGTGTAAGGAGGAGTGTTTTCTGGTCTTTTATTTTATGCCACAAGAGCAGGAAGTCCTTTCAATTGCTGTAAAGTAGCCAACAATAACTTGTCAGACAGATCATCAGCACTGCCATTATCGTTGGATGTCAGAAGTAGGGTAACTCATTTCCATATAAATAAGTGATGGCTGCGCTTTGGGAATAAGGAAAAATAAATTTCCATATCAAGATTGAGTAGATTTTATAATTTGGACTTTGGACATATAATGCTTTTGCAGAAGATACTTATCCAGGTGGTAAAAGATATTAGAATGTGTGAAGGGTTGTATGGAAAAATCAGGATTACACTGTAATGTAAATGACTTTCAAGAATGCCTTAAAATGAAGCAAGAGGGATTTTCTTTACTGTTTGTTATTATGTGGTCAAGAGTAAGAGATATCCCCTAGAAGTCACTAGGAGGAGAGTGAGGCCAGCACTGAAGTTCAGTAAGCTCTCTGTCTAGACACGTCCTCCAAAGGTGCTGGGCCCTTTTGGGGTTACTCCAGCAGATGACCTGTATTATAAATGCCATCACTGAAATTTTTCTCATCATAAAGTTTTTTTCCAGCTGTGAAGAAGAGACAGGACAATGAATTGGTGGAGATTTCAGTTCTGTGGGCAAATGGGGAATAAAGGGGATGAAGCAGATTAACAGAGTTATTTTGGAGGAGCAGCTTTCATGGAACTGGATTGGTGCATTGAACTGCCCTTTCTGGGTCAGTAGATATATGGAGAGGACAAGCCAAGTGCCAGCTGCCACTCCAGACCCAAAGGATATACCTTCATTTTCCTTTCTGACTCTCACTTCTGATTATCCACATTTTTTAATGGCAGCAACTGAGGGGATGTTCTGTAGAGATGTATTAACTCAGTTTGTAACCAATAAGGATGTGAAAACATCAAGCCTTTGGCCCAGGACATGGAGAATGTTTGTGTGACTTATAGCATTTCTTGCTGTTAAACAGCTGAACACTGGCAAGTCTCCTTTGCTTGTTTTGTTATGCAATTCAACACTGATTTCAGAGGGAAACAGATTATGCTAATTAAAGACCTGTTAGTTTTCACATGCAAATATCTACTGGATTTAGATGAAAGTCATTAATATACTTTTCATGTATACACTTTTTTATACAGGCCCTGGTATATGTGAAGGTGTGAAGCAGGAAGCCATGAAATTTATGGAGGAGGCAGAGCAGCTCATCCTGGCCTCAAATGGGTCCCAGTTTGCCTTTGGAGAAAGCTTCTTGCTGGCAAAGGGGATACAGCTCACAGACAGGGACCTCCTGCGCTTTGCTGGGCCATACGGGCTGGAGGCAGCGATCTCCCAAAAGCTGCTGTCGGGCAGTGACTCTGCTCTCCAGCTGGCTGCATGGTCAGGTGGGTGAGAGGGAGAGGAGGGCTGAGCTGAATGGAGTCACATCCAGAATCTGTGCAAGAGCACTTGATGTCAAACGCAACTTTGCTGAAAAGCAGGTGCGACTCAGCAGGTGTAATTAATCGGGGTCATTAAGCTGCCACTCCAAGAACTGATTTCAGTTGTCTCATATGCATGACTCAATGCAAATAGAAAATCGGGGCACTTGCTTTATGTACTTAAAACATTTATTAATTTGTCCTCTGAAGTACAGGGAACATTCAGATTTTTGCAAGTATGTGCATTTTATATGTCCTGTACTGGGCACTGGAGCTTCCTTTTACTTCTCTTTTATAGTCCTGCGCTTCTACTGGCAGAGTCACTTTACTTCAAAGAGTTCTTCTGGGGAAGCAGCACAGCTGGGATTTTTCCCTTACATCCCTCAGTGTGATGGCCTGGGAAACTGGGAGCCAGTTCAGTGCTATGAGAGCACAGGTGAGCAATTCCTAACAAGACACTCTGGACTGCCTAAACAAAAAAACCAACAACCCCAAAAAATACCACCCCCCCCCCCAAGAATTCTAATTAAAAGATAGAAAACCAGTATTAGACTGGAGGAAGGTGATGTGGTCTACAAGATGTGTGTAAATTGGCTGGACTCAAGTGGAAGTTCATTTGGGCTCAAAAATGAGTAGATATTCAGTTGCTTGCTGCTAGTTGTGTTCCCTGGGGGTAGGTCCAGGGGCTGGTATTGTTTAATGCCTTCACTCATGACCAGGATGATGAGATGGAGCACACTCTCAGCAAGTTTATGGATGATGCCAGATTTCTGTGAGTAGGTGATAGGGTTGCAGTGGGAGAGTCTCACCAGAGCTGCTACATTTCCATTTGTACCACTGCTCTCAGATATGGTCTTCTTACCCCTGGATAGCTGTGACTTGGATTTACTGACTCCTTTCTATAGAGCCGCTGAAGGTGAAAATCTTCCTAGTATGCAACACAGCACACAGCAGTACCACATCTAAAATAAAGCTGCTTTTCTTCCCTGGCCAGGTCATTGCTGGTGTGTGGATGAGAGGGGTCGTTATGTCATGGATTCCTTGGTCTCACGTTCATCAGAACTTCCCAAATGTCAGTTGGGTTTCTTCCTAAATATTTGTCTTTACCTATTCTTGCAAATTTTAATATTTATTGGAAATTCTAATATGCATGAAGTAAGGCTTGCTTCTAACCATTCCAAGAAAAGTAAAAATAATTCTATTCTTGTTTTGCCAATTCATTTAATTTCATTGTATGTGATTTTGGCTTGCATGATTTGAGAATGGACCCTCTACTGTTGGTGGCCCTGCCTGAGACTGTAGCAGTGCCTAATGCAGATGTGTGAGGGAGCTGGTGATGTAACTCTTTCTCTTGCTTAGGTCTGAAACTTGATTTTATTTTAAAAATGTTTTCCCTCTAACAGGCCGGACTTCATGTCAGCGATCTCAAGCCAATGCCCTAATTTCCAGCTGGAGACAGAGCAGTGCAAAGCTGGATACCTCTACAGCTGATCTGTTCATCCCCAGCTGCCTTGAGGTGATTTGACATGACTGAGGGAGGAAGCAGTTTTGCTTACACCATGCCGTAGTCACACACACTTTCTGTCCATGCTCCTCAAGCACCCCGTGTGCATTTCTATTAACCTGAAAGAAAAGGGCAAGACAAAACTAACAGCTGGTGTTGCCCTGCAGAAGGCAGAATTTAAATAGCTTTGAGGTGGGGACTGGGAATAGGAAGCTCTGTGCCTGCCCACGCTTCCCTCCCACAGGCTGGCTCTGCCTGGTGCTCTTGCAGAGCTGTGCTTAAAAGGCGCATCTTAATTGACTGACATTTGGGGGGCTCTTTCTTCCTGAGCTGTGAGGCAATGACAATGTGAGGGGGAGCTGGGTGCACGTCCCAAAAAAACCAAGGTCTGTGATTCTCTCAAAATGTGGCAGGGAGCAGGAGAGAGGCAAGGAATAGACATTTCATGTAATAGAGTCATTATCATATAGAATCATGTAATCATTTAGGTTGGAAAAGACTGCAAAGATCAAGTGCAACTATCACCTCAGCATTGCTGAGTCCACCACTGAATCATACCTTGAAGCACCACAGCTACACATTTTTTGCAAACATTTCAATCTAGGATTTTATCAGAACTTTATCTCAATGGACTTTCAGTCTACACTCTCTTAATGGTTGGACTCAGTGATCTCAGAGGTCTTTTCCTACGTAAATGATTCTTGATTCTCTCAGGGACTGGTCTGTCTATTAAATTAGACTGTATTTTGTGTTTCTTTTCAATATGCTTTAATAACGGACAAGTGTAAATATAATAAAGCATTTTAACCAATCTTTGGGGTATGGATTTTGGTGTGTCTGTATTAAAACACATTGCTCTGCAATGACAAGTCCTTGGTTCTTTGTAGACAGGAGAATACGCTGTGCTGCAGAGATCTGACACAGATATTTGGTGTGTGGATCCTGTGTCAGGAGAAATATTCCAGCGTGGCAGCAAAGGCTTGGATGGCAATCCTGAGTGTGAGTAATGCTTTGCCCCCTGCCTGTGATCCCTCATGCTTTGCAGCATATGTACTTTCCTTTTCAGAATGCTGCCTGTGAAACATGGGAGGCTCGTAGTTTAATTCCTCAGTGACAGGGTACTTACAAAGCACAGCAACATTGAAAGGGTATCTGAAAATTGTTACCCTTTACTTTCAAAACACCAGAAATAAAACAGTCTAGACAAACTTATGAATGCAATTCTATGCATTTTTAAATCTTTGTTTTCTTACCACCATTTTAACTAATTAAAAATGTAAATGATCATATCATTACATTTAAAATTATCTTGATCAAAAATTTTTATGGAAAGCTAAATTTTACTAACTTGATTTTTTTTTTTTATTCCTAAATATCAGCTTCTAAATGATACACCATCACATTTATAAATATATATATATTTATATATATATATATAAATGAAAAATAAATAATAGCATTTTTTCAACTGTTTTTCTAAAACAGTATCACTTGCACTTCAATCTTTAGAAAAAAAAATGTGGGTTTTTTTCTAGTGGAAGTAAATTTCCCACTTCTATATTGAAACAAATTATTTGTTTTCATGGTCACTCTTCTTTCTTTCTACCAACAAAACAGGCTGGAAGCACTGCTGGTAAAGTCTTTAGGTCAATTTGTTGTCTTCTATTCTGTATCTTGCAAAGAATCTCTCTCTTTGAAGGTCCCAGTTTCTGTAACATGCTGAAGTCCAAAGCGGTTTCACGAGAAGCTGCCAGAGGAGACATCCCCCAGTGTGAAGGGGACAAGGGGACTTTCTCCCCTGTGCAGTGCAGCCAGGACCAGGAGAGCTGCTGGTGTGTCTTTGGCAATGGAGAAGAGGTGCCAGGGACACGAGTAAACGGGACAAGACCGGAATGTGCAAGTGAGTTCCTGCTTCAGGCATTTTACTTGTGAGCAAATCCAGGCCTGAAATTTAACCCACATCCTGAATTTTTCCACTCCCTAGTTGAATTTAATCTTATTTCTTCAGACCTTTAGAGATATTTTTTTGCAAGCAACATGCTTATCTTTGTGTTACAGCAGATTTCAGACCTACCAGGGCATGCTGTCTGGTTTTCTTCAGGTGCTTTGTGAGGGAAAAAGGAGAACGGAACGGATCCTTGACTTTTTGTATTTCATGAAATTGGTTTAATCAAACCATTTGAGCTATGAAACCCAGCTATAAGGCCAACCTGAAAAGCTTGCTGCAAACTTGAACCTGCTCCAGTCTGAGCTGGCTCTGGGATTAAAACCCATTCAGCTGACTAAAATAAAATTTGAAAAATGTATGCTTCTGCCATTCTGACTCTTGGCTTGCGACCAGAATTGTGTAAAAGATGTGCCAAAACATTGCATATCCACAGAGTATTTCCTGAATGACCAGAGCTGTGAAGCACTGGAATTCACTCATGGTTTCCAGTGAGACATCCAAATGGGAGACATTAGGATAAACTTAATTTCAATGTCCTTTATGCATTTTCCCATCACTGAAGTGAAGCAAAATTAATTAAACTTTCTACAAGGCTATGCTCCAAAATGTAATGATTAGTGGGAAGTAGAGATGTAAAAAGAAAACCTTCAGGTTTATCTGCAGGACACTGCTGTTTTTATAGTTTTTTGTTGGTGCTTTTTTGATTGTTTGTTTTGGGGGAGACAGATTCAAAAAAAAATTAGGGAAACAAGACCACATAATTTGCTTCAGTTTCCTTTTGTGATTCTGCTGTATAAAGATCAACACAGATTTGATGCTCACTGACCAAATAGGAGATGAGGCACCTAAGGACATGGTTTAGTGGTGGAGCTGACAGTGCTGGGTTAATAGCTGGAGTCAATGATCATACAGGTTGTTTCCAAACTTAATGATTCTATAATTCTATTGTGAAATACCTGAATGTGTCAACCCAATTGCCTGCAAGGTTTTCATCAACTAGGTAACTGCTCAGGCAACTTGGAAATAATTTTCTTTGTGCTCTCTTGTATCAATAGAGTTCTAAGGGTGGGATTTTATGAGAAGCCAGAAGGAGACCCCATGGCTGTATCTGACCCTTGCTTGTGGTGGTGTGTGAAGATGCCAGCTGAGCTCTGAGGAAATGAGCTCCAAAGTAGGGTGGTGTAGTCACCTGAACGTAGCCATCCAAGGCAGAGTTTTAGCTCTTCAGAGAAGCAGAGCTGACCACAAGTACAATGCTGCTGCCATCCTCTACTTTTCCTAGAGAAAATAATGACTAATAGTGATTAATGACCTTTCTTTTTTAAAATGCTGAGCTGAGAAGGAGAACTGCTTTGAAAATATAGTGGAAATCTGGTTTTACTGAAAGTGATTTGCTTTTTTTCTGCATAAAGATTGAAATATTCTTTAATGGTTTCCCTGGATTTTGAAAGAGCAATGGAATTTTCACAATGCACAACTTAGTTATTGTGTAAAAATGAAGAATAAAAAGTTAGTTTTCTCCTCAGTCTAACCAACCTTATGCCTCTAGTCCTGGGAATTACTAATAATTGTTCAGGAAAAAGGAGTACTGTATTGCTACTCTGGAGATCTTGTCTCTCAGCAAAATAAGTTGTTGTGGTGGGAAAATATGATAAATTTCTCCTCCAGCATCAGAACAGACAGGTCTAAACAGAAAGTAATAACTCAGAGTGCCCAGTACATACCAGGAGGTTTTCATTAGTTTAATCACTTCCATTGGAGGTAGAATCCAGCTTCTTCTAGCTGAGAGATGATGGAGAGACGATGCCAAGTACCCCAGCAGTCCTCGTGTGTCTCCCATCCTTGTGCCCACTTCCTGTAACTCTGAGTAGAGACAGAGGAGAGAGGTTTCCAGAGAAGGTCCTGGAGATATTAATTTCCTTGTGAAAATCTTTGGAAACACCTAAGAAAGAAGTGTCAGCATTCAGCTGGTTTCTGATTCACTCCTACAGGACCAAGAAACAGGACAATGACAAAATGGTACAGGCTTAGTAAATAGTAAATGATGTGGAATCTCTAGAGGGATAAGCAAACAAGTTACTGATGGTGAATTGAAACCTCTGAACCACACAAGGAAACCATTGATTGCTTCTGTTTTGGAGGCTGGGTATTTCCCTGGTTCACACACCAAATCTCAATGGAACAGGCAGTAAGAGATTGTAGCACCATTCAGCTGAGACTGGATATAACTTGCTGGATATAGAAATGTGTTAGAGCAATTAAGAAACCACAGACTGATTTTTACATCCTCTGTATAAAGATTATATTATTGTAATTTAATGTCCAGGATAAGTATTACTATCTCTTTTACAGAGATGCCTTCTGATCCTAAAAGCTTGGGAGATTTATTAGAAGTTTGTTAAGCAAGGATTCCAGCTTTCCACCTTTACTGAGAGAGTCTGGCTACAGAGTCAGTGAGTGAAGAGAAGGAATGTAGTGGCCCCATATACAGAGTTATTGCAAAAAAGTTCCTATAAAGGAGACTTGGATAAAAATATGCATTTGGCAATTCAGAGAGGCAAATATGAAAGCTTTTTTTTGTTGACATTGACATGCTCAGGGTTGGAAAGCAAAGATGTACTAAACACACTGGATCCCAGATTCATCCTGCAATGTTTTAATACTATAACTGAAAGTTTAATACAAGTTTTTTAATACTTTAAATGAAATGCCTGCTTAGTTATGGAATTTATCTCCATCAGAAGGGGAGAGGGAGGGTGCTCGGATCTGAACCAACAACAATATTTGCCTCCCTTCAATGATCAGGAAGTTTAAGACTGATCTGAGCATTGTAATTTGGAAAATGATCTATATATATACACCAAGCAAGTGAATTGTATGATATTATAGCATCTTTTTCTTTGTATTTATTTATAAGTGAGGAAATTAATTGGTTTTTTTCCTATGTTTTGTAGCTCTGGAACTAATAAGTGTTTAGCTATTACTGGATATATTTAGTAATTGAGTTGAGATTAGGCTAATATTGAGTGATGCAGTTGGCTTGTACTGATGAGTAAAAATTAATTATCGCTGTAATTAGTCTGTTACAGTGGGCTAGCAGGGTTTGAATGACTGTAGTCATACAGAGTGACTTGATAAGGAAAACTGTGCTCCAACTCTAGAGCTGTATACTACTGTTATATCTATATACATATAAAAAAATGTATATTCTGCCCTACTGGTCACTAGAAACATCTTGGTTCCACTGAAGACACCACAGTCATGAGTTCCTGATCTCAAACCTTTCAAACTTCAGTCTAAGGGGCGCTGAGGTTTATTTGGCTCTGCCTGTTTCCACTAGATATCTTCTGTAAAGGTTTGTTCTGCTGTTGGTTAGAAATCTCCTTCTCATTTCCTGCTTAAATTTATTCATGACTGTTCAAAATGTATCTGTTCCTAGAAACCACGCACGTCCCTTTCTGGACCTGATGCATTACCCATCACAGTCAATATGTGCCTTTCCATCACTTCAGTAAACTGAACCAAGCTGACCTCAAACCAGGCCAAAGCTGATGAGTGGGAAAGGCACAGGGTGCTGTTTAGGTTTGAATCTGTGGATGTGAGGGGTTTATGGACTCTGTCATAGCATGCCTCTAACACATATCCCCTTTCTCCCGTGCCCGCAGGTCCGCAGTGTGCTCTGCCATTTGGTGCCTCAGCAGTTGCCAATGGGGCTGTACTTTGTGAAACCATCTCTGGGCAAGCTCCAAGCATCCAGCAGTGCCAGCTCGTGTGTCGCCAGGGCTTCCACAGCGCCACTCCCAGCACCCCATCCCAGTGTGACGCGCGGCAGCGGCGCTGGGTCTCGGCTGCCCCTCTGCTCCAGGCCTGCCAGAGTATGTCTGGTCTGATCTGGTCTCATCTGATCTGATCTGGTCTGATCTGATCTACTGGAGCCTGCTCTGAGGGCTCAGAGCAGTGTAAACAGTGCAAAAATCAGCGTTTATCACAGAACTACTGTGTGAATAACAGCCATAGTTAGAGGGGAGTTGCTGAGCTGAGATGCAGAAGATGTGTTCTGTCTTCTGCCATCTTCACCTGTGGCTCTTGGCTGGCCCCCATGCCAAAAACTGTCCATCTTGCCTGTAATAATAGAGCTATAAATAGCTATTCAATCTACATGCAGATTTTTCTTGTTAGCTAAAAGATGCTGGCAGCATAAGTGATTCTGATGGAACTACTTAGTCCTGGAAGAACAGATGAGTGCCAGATGTTTGATTTTGGCAGAACTTGACTGTTTATTTGCATAATCAAGTCACTGTTAGTTCTGCATCTTTTTTGCAGCAGTCTGTTCTTAAGGACTGTTGTTGTATTTTTTGGCTGACTTCTAGTATTTTTCAAACCATTTTGCTTTCAAGAAAATAATAGCACTTTAAATCTTGGAAGAATTGGATGCCCATTCAAAGCTCATGTAATTGGATATTAATGTTGACCTTTTCAATTATTTTTAAAAGACATACATTGTGATCGAAATGGCAATTTGTAGCAGTGCTGAACTTTGAGAAATGCAGGTCTTCCTGCAAAATTTGCAGCTACTTTTCACTTCCAGAATAGGTTACACCCATTAGTCAGTCTTCAGAATGGGTTAAACTCTTCTATTCCAAATGCAAATACTTTTAAACTTTCAATTTCGGACTGAAACTTTTGTCTGTTTGTGATTGTGTTTGTGAGATTTCTGTAGCATGTTATGAAATAGCTTCCATGTTTGCCTGATGGCAGTGGGATAGCTTTGTAGGGACAGAGGGGCATGTGTAGCAATCTGCTATAAAGTTTACTGTAAGCAAGGACTTCCCCCAGTAATTTGTGTTTGGAATAGAGCATGGTTTAAGGAGAAATTAAAAATTCCCAACACATCAGAAGGTGATTGAACAAACTTCAGAATAATAGAGAATTCACCAAAACACTTCATAATTTTTTCCAATGGATAATTACCCTCACTCTCAAAAATCGTATTTTGTGTTCTTTATGTATACATCTAGAGACTGTGGTTAAATCAGCTCCTTAAATACTCTCTGAGAAACTAAGCAGAGAGAGGGCTTTGTGCCTTGCAGGAAGAAGCAGGGGTTTGTGTCTTCTGGTCCTGTCTGTCATTTTCCTTGGAAGCTCTCCAGGCTTTCTCATGCTCGTTTTTGGGGTGAGGGATGAGGAATTGTACTCCAGCAGTGACACCTGTATGTGATGCTGGGGGGGCCTGCAGAGGAGCTGAATGAGGGAGAGCTCTGCTGCTTGTCCAGCCTGGTGGGATAAGAACCAGCTCCACTTGGAGGTGGAATGACAGCATGACTGTCGTGCTGAACCTGAGATAACAAACCCTCCATGGGGCCTGGGATCAGTGTTACTCCAGGGGAGACAAGAAATTTGCATATTTTTTTCTTGCTAAAAACTCATTAAATAGATTTTGATTTTCTGACTGATGAGCTCACGATTTGTCATCAATTTGAGTGATTAGCATCACTTGGGTTTTCTATCAAAAATTCAGAAAGCACTAGTAGACATCCATGGCAACGCCATTATTCTGCAAATTTATTCTCTCCTAAAACTTACTCTCAGTTAGTTTGACAAGGCGGGCTTCCAAAAGCCCATTTACAATAGTATTAATTGTTTTCACCATTCAATTCCTTTTTAAATTGTTTTCATGATTGCATGTAAGAAAAGTGAAAATTGACAGGTCAATAGTTCTTGTCTTTCTGTTTCTTTTCTAAGTATTGGCAAAATGTCAGCTTTCATGTAGTTCTCTGGAACTTCCTATTTGCTAAGGCTTATGAAAAATTATCAGTAATTCTCCAGATTGCCCTTATCCTTCTGTGAGCTAGTGCTCCAGTGTCAAATATCTCTTCATTATTATCTAAGTGTATCACTTGGTTTTTTCTCTAATGCACAACATTTATATTTATCAAGATTGTGTCTTGATGCTTGTTATTTATTCCTGACAGCTCTACTGCTTTCATCTAAAAGTGGGGAGATGTTTTGATGCAACATGAGAATGTCAAATCAATGTTGTCTTTTTTCAAAGTAACTCTGAAGGTCAGGTTCCTCATTAGTGAGGTTACTAAATGTCCTCTCTACTTCATTTTTAGAGCTTCAATTATTTCAGACGGTCCAAGCTCAAACACACTTTCAACTACGCCTGCCTCCTGAGAAGACGTGTAGTTCTGACTACTCTGGATTACTCCAGGCATTCCAGATATTTATTTTAGATGAATTGAAGGCTCGTGGTTTATGTCACCTCCAGGTAATTTAAATTCCTGTTGGTGGATTTTGTTTGGTTGGTTTGTTTTTGTTTTCTTTGGTTGGGTTTTGTGTTGCATTAAAAATAATTAATAAAAAAAAGTGAAACACAACATAGACCTTTGCCTGTTTGAGAAATGTGGAAGAATGGAATATGCCATGAAATCTCTCAGGATTGGCAGCACTCTCATATGGATGAGTGGGAAAATAGGTTTAGTCTCACACCACATCATCAGATCAGTTCAGTTCCAGCCATAAAAGTAATATCATGCTAGCCCAATATTTGTTAAAAAAATGTTTCAATGGAAGAGAATATTTTGACTATTCTTTCAGTGAGTATATGACTTGCTAAAATTATATTTTCTTGCTTCTGTTTTTACAGCCCCTTTTGACAGTATACTTGGAGTATACTGCAGTGCAAATGAATAGGGCAAGGCAAGAGCAAGAAAGTTCTCAGATTGTCTAACTGTGATTTCACTTAATTCTGAATTCAAGGTGAATGCATTTGGAAAAACTGGCTCAGTTACCATGTGTGATGATTCCACTGTCTATGTCGAATGCCTGAGTGTGGATCGCCTGGGAGTGAACATCACATGGAGGACTCAGCTGGAAAACATCCCCACAGCTTCTCTCCCTGACTTACATGATATTGGTAATTTTTCTTTCTCTGATTTTTCTGTGGATTAAATCTGATTTGCTTTTAATCATATCGCTTCCCTGTCTTTATAAGTGCTGGTGTTGTGTTTTTGAGTTTTCCGTGTTGATACATTTCCCTTCTCAGGCTGTGACCACACAGTGGAAAGAAGTTATAATTGAATATTTCTTTCAGATAGGACTGCAGCTGCCTTAACTAGGATTGCAAATTACTTTATCAGGCATGAGCTGAACTGTCCCAGATGTTAATTTCCATTGGACACGTCCTCAGTGGTGGAAAACTATTTATATTCATTGTATTCAGAGAAACACAATTCACACATTGTCAAAAACTTAACTAATTTCTTCCAAGTTTTTTTTTTTCTTTTTTTTCTCTTTTCCCTCTTTTTCTATTAGTTGCATTACCTTTGACACTAAAGAATGATCCTTACTTCTGACATCCTAGAGCAGCTATACAGAGACCACTGACTGGCAGATGTTTGCTGTGGTTTTCACGAGAGTTAGGGGTGGTGTAAGGAATTCCTTTCAAAGCAGTCAGTATTTTCCTCCAATATAAAATATATTAAAATATATATCCCAAGTTCAAATGCCCTCTGTGGGCATATCAAGGATAGTGGCCTGTATCAAGGATAATGTGGCCAGCAGGACCAGGGCAGTGATTGACCCCCATACTCAGCACTGGTGAGGCCACACCTCAAATCCCATGTTCATTTTTAGACCCCTAATTTCAGAAAGGATATTGAGGTCCTAGAGTGTGTCCAGAGAAGGGCAATGGAGCTGGGGAAGGGTCTGGAGCTCAAGTCTGGTGTGGAGCAGTTGAGGGAGCTGGGGCTGTTTAGCCTGGAGAAAAGGGGAGATCTTATTGCTCTCTACAGCTGCCTGAAAGGAGGTGAGGATCATTCTGTTCTCCCAAGTCTCAAGTGACAGGACAAAAGGAAATGGGCTCAGGGAGTCCCAGGGGAGGTTCAGATTAGATATTAGAACGTTTTAAATTGAGAGAATGCTCAGGCATTAGAATAAACTGGGCAGGCAAGTGGTGGAGTCACTGTCTCTGCCAATGTTCAAGGGGCATCTGGATGTGTCACTTGAGGATATCATTTAGGGGTGATTATGGTGCTGCTGGGTTGGTGGTTGGACTAGATTATCTTGAAGATTATTTTAGTAGATTCTTTTACTAGATTATCTGCCAGCCTTGGTGGTTCTGTGTGACCTTTCCTCCAGTTTTACTGCTTTGGAATGGTGTTCCCAGCACTAAAAGGAAATAGGTCTGTCTGCATGTGTTCTTCCTTCTAACTTTGGGGCTTGGAGATATGTGTCCTACAGCCATTTTGCTTGACCAGAACTGAATTCAAAATCCTTCAGGACACAGATGGCAGCTGTAGTGGTCCTGTAGCTCCTGGCTCTACAGTTCGATATTGTTTACATACATATTCTAAGCGAAACAAAAAACACAAAATGATAGAATGGTTTGGCTTGGAAGGGACCTTTAAATGTCATCTAGTCCAACACCTCTGCCATGGGCAGGGACATCTTCAACACAGTCAGGTTCCTCAGAGTCCATTCCAATTTGACCTTGAATGTTTCCAGGGATGGGGCATCTACTGCCTCTCTGGGCAACTTGGTGAAGTGTTTTACACCATCACTGTAAAAAACTTCTTCCTTATGTCTAATCTAAATTATATCTAATCTCAATTATATCTTATTTAATATTCCATTGCCCCTGTGAATATTCAAGCAGTTCGCAGAAAGTGAATCAAAGTTTAAGTGTGTTTGGTTTCATGTTAAACTTTCCTTTTGAAAGTGTTCCTCTTTGAGGGAATTACCTTTTTGACCCTCTCCATACTAAAAATTCCCTGTAGTACAAAAATAGCTTTTTGAGGGAATGATTGTGTGGTTTCAGAAGAGACAGAGCAGAGCCTGCTCTCTTTGTATAGTCATGGCACCATCATGTCCCATTAAGTTCCAACTTTCATTACCTGCTAAGGCAGCTTTGGGGCCTTCTGTTTGAGGTGGTTTTGGGTCTATTTTAGCAGAGTAAAGTAAGACTGTAATTTTATAGATGCTGTACAGATTAATTATGGTCTGCTGTTTGTTAACATGCTTGTATTTCTGCATCTGCCTCTGTTTTTAACTTCAACCCATCAGTTTCCGTGTGGTTATCCATTGTATTACGGAAAAGTCTTTCATGCTATTTTGTTGTATTTTTTTCCCCTCTTTAGAAAATGCAATTGTTGGGGAAAATCTCATTGGAGCATTTATAAAAGAGATTAAGGATGGTGTTTTTCTGCTGCATTTGGATTCCAAGCAGTTCATAGCAGATTCTGTCATTGATTTTCCCCGGGATGAAGAGTTTGATCTGTCTCCCCGTGTGCAGCTTGGGTGTAGAAGCGGGTTTAGAAGAATTTCATCTCCTGGGAAAACAGGTCCTAATTCACAAGGATGTGGTATGTCTCATTTTTAGCTTTCCATTCTTAGATGTTGTCAGGAATCAGTATAAAGCTGAAATTAGAAAGTCATCAAGGAACTTGTGTTTAAAGTTCATATTTAAAGGTGTGAGGCACCAATGTGAATGAGAAAGATGGGAATTAGTACTTTGCTTACTGTTCAGCTCTTGTGTTGAACCAATGATTTGGAAATAGGCATCATGGCACTGACATTGTAGAGAGTTTTGTAAACATTTTTGAGATTTTTGTAAACATTTTAGATCTGTCTGGTAATAGAAGGTCATTCTGTAATGCACATGAACTTTAATAAGAGGATTTCACAAAGATAATGTAGCCAGAGCTTCAGATAATGATCCATTACTTGGAATAGAAACCTAGATGCAGAAATGCCAAAAGTCCTGAGATTGTGAATTCCTGGGCCAAGTCCAGCCAGCTCAGATGGAAGCTTTTTTTGATGCTGGCCAACACCCAGACCTAACTGCACTTCTGCCCTTTTTTCTTCTTTCCTTCTCTTTAGTCTGCTTCCCTGGAAAAGGCTGCCTTTCTGCCAGTATCCTGCTTAGGACTGCCAAACCTGCCTTTTCCACAGCTCCCTGTGGCTGTGCCAACCTGTCCCTGTACCAGGTCATGCTGCCAAAGTGCCTTTGCCTTGACAGCCCCACTCTTGTTTCTATCAGCACCAACCTTCCTTCAGGTCCTGGTTGTTCTTGTTGGCCAATTGTTCTCAATGAGTCCATGTCTCATTTATGTCAGCTGGGGATGGATTTACTATATCTAGCCCTTTTTTATCTAGGGAACAGAGTAGAGATGTACCACTTGTAGGTATAAGATAACAGAGGCAGGTTTTGAGTAAGTTTTGTAATGGGTATGTTTTCAGATATTCATCACTTCATTGCTATGAAGCCCATCAGAATATGTGAAAAAAACTTATCTCCCTGCTTGGTGTGGTGTTTCTCTTTAAGCTCAGAGAGTTTCCTAATGCCTGAGTAAGATAATCAAATGATGAACACTTTTGAACTGCTGCAATTTCCAGCCTGGACCTTTAAGGGTAAATTGTTTGCAGGTTCAGTTCACCTCCACAGTCTGAAACACCTCAGATCTGAGTTATTTAAACACATTAAAAAACAAACAAACAAACAAACAAACAAACAAACAAACAAAAAAACCAAAAAAACAACCAGCTACTTAACAAGATATAGAGTTGTATTGCTTAAAGGTATCATTATTTTTTAGGTAGAATCCATCACTTAGAGCAGAACTTACAAAGGATTGGATCTTTCTGCCAAGTACTGCCTGCCAGGCATAAAGACCTCTAGGAAGCAGTGAATTAACTTGCCTTGTGATTTAATTAATACATATTTGAACCAGCTAGCTGTGGAAAATGTCACTCAGTAAAACAGACATCATAGATATGTGGCAAGGAGACAGTTTCTGCTCCAGCCTTTGACAGATTTCATACTCTAAGCAGTCATAGTGTACATGCTGCTGGACACTGGTTTGTGTTGCAGGACTGCGTATTTTGTTCTGAACGGGGAACTTAGGAATTCAGGTTCTGGTTCTTCTAATATATATATATATATATATATGTATGTATGGATATATCCTGCTCATTCATCCTGTCTGGGTCTGTTTCCCCACTAATAATAGTGACAATTAGTAAGAAGCATCACCTGTGACTACAGAAAAAAAAATTATGTGAGGGTGGCAGAGATTCTTTATTCTCTTCTTTTCTCTTCTCTTTCCTGTTCTGGCTTCTTCTTGAAATAAAAAATGTGTTTTCAGATCCTGATCCTTTTGATTTGTTTGGTTTTATTTCATTGTCAATGTCATTGCTTTTCCTTCAGGAAGCTCAATAGGAACAGGTTTCTGGTGTTCTCAATAAGCTTAATGTATTCATTAATATATGAACATGCAACTTATATGAATCTGCCTCTTTGTCTCTTGTATTTTCTTTACAGTCATCTGTTTATTTGCATTTATTGTTTTGTTGTTTCATATCTTCCTACCTGTAAAATGGGTAACATTTATCATATGTTAGTTTTTCTTATATGACATTTTTTCTTAGTCTCAGCCTTACACTGAGTTATGTTATGTCACAGGTGTCTATGAATACAATTCCTTAAGAGTTGGGGGTAACAATATTATTTTAGCTAAATTTTAATAGTAGAAAAGGCACTTTCTTTTGCTAATGGATGAGTTAAAATTAAGAGAGTTAGAAACTGTCCAGGGAGACTTTAGGAACATAACCCTTCTCCCCCATTTATTTCAGGAGAACACCTAAAGGCTGTTTGTAAATTAGCTTTGTCTTATTATACATTTTTATGCTGGCTCTTTTTATTTAAAATGCTTTATGATTCTATTAGATTTACTTTAAACATAATATAACCCAAATGAAAGGGCTAGATTTATAGCTGATTGACTGCTTAAGAATTAATTTCTAATAATCGATTTCAAGAATCTGATATCCCAAAGTTTTCCAGTATCCCTGGGTGAAAGCAGAAGCAGGGCAAGCATTGGGCAGTGATCAGCTGGGACAGTTTTTGAACTTGTTCAGTGTAGTGAGAGCTGAGGCTTTTGTGAAGGGCAATATCCCTGTGGAATCACTTCAGAGAGCTGCTCCTTAGCCTGGATTTTGCAGCTTGTTCCCCTGGTACACAGAAGCCCAAGTCCAGTTAAAAGTGAGACCACGTTCCAAATTTCATTGCAGGAGCAAGGGGTTAAATTTATTTGGTTGTTTTTTTTTTTTTATTTTTTATATATTTTAATTTTTTTTCCCTGTTTTAGATTACACAGTTTGGTCCCACTGGTAACACTTAGCTCTTAGATTTTAGTTGAAACTTGTTCTCTAGTTTCTTATGTTGTTAAATTGTATTAATGTTAATGCTTGAAAGAGGTACAATATAATGGTTTGCCTCACTTGTAGGGTCAAACTGAACCTACATGTGATTCTGTCAGCATGGCCTGTAGCTGAACTGATAGGTCCCTTCAAGAGTTATAGAGTCTAGAAAATATGATTCTGCACCAACATTTTTTACTGTTCTTTGTGCCCTTTTGTCAATCCAACAATGTGAAATGAAAGACAGTTTTTCATGCTCAAAATCTGATAAGAGACACAGATGTTTCTTTCACATTGTGACTAAAACTATAAAAAAAAGTAGAATTCTTTGAAAAGCTTAATTTGTTTATTTTTAAACTTTAATTCCTTAATTAGCCTCTTCATTCAATGCATTTTGTCTTCAATTTAGGAATGGATTTCTCATTTCACTTTAATTTCTGCTGTTGTTCAATGAGTATTATGCTTTTTGCATGTGTTGAAAATTGTCTTTAAAACATATCAGACAATTGTGTATTAGATGATGGATTTTTGAAAAGAGAATTTTGACTGATCCAGGATTTTTTTCATTCTGTAATTGATTTTAGATATGTGTTTTACCCAGAGTAATTGCCTTGGTGCATACTAGGAGAAAAATTTCAGTCTCACAGTTGTATCCTCCCAGACCTTCCCACTGGACTATTTACAGATGATGAAGGAAGATATGATAATTTTCCTACTAGCTGTCTTTTTAGTCTATTATGATTTAGGTGGTCCCATGAGTTAAATTCATGTACATTCTGGTGTGTTGGCCAGAACAGCAATTCATCATATGGGTTGTAGTGAGAATGGCCAATATTCCATTGCTGTTTCTCTCTCTTGGAAGCTTAAACTTCTGTCAGGATGCAGGGCAAGAACAGAAATAAAGTTTTGCACCTTGTCAAAGTCCCAAAATATACATTTGATAGTGTTTTGAAGGAAATCTACATCTGGGAAGCAGCTGTGAAATAACAAGCAGGGATATTGTCCTGCAAAATGTCTGTGCCTCTTCTGCTTTAGTGTTCATTTGAATGCTCTGGAGGGAAAGACAGTATTCCATGATATTCCAGAAGACAAAAATTTTCTCTGTAATATGCAACAGGTCAGCTGGAAATATTGCTCTTTATTGTTTTGAAAATTATATAGATACAGACTAAGAACATCACTGAAACACCTTTTTGTTTTGTGTTTGAGTTGTCATGTGCACAGCTAGTGGCTTTTAATCCAGCCCTTAATGTTTAGTTTGGAAGTGCTTAAATTTCTTTACCAGGAATTCTGAATAAAAGTGTTACCATATGGTGGATTTCTATATGATGGTTTTGGAGTTTCTGCTCCTCAGAAGCTTCCTGTTTCTGTTTGTAGTGTTAGAAGTTACTCTTTTTGTAGCTTGACTTCCTTTGTTTTCTTTCACAACTCGTCCACCTGCATTATCTTATTACAAATGGATTTGACAGTTGGAAATCAGTCCTGGACTTGGCGTTTCCAAGGAGCTTCATGTGCTTGAATTCTAAAGAAGAGATTTTGGGTGATCTGAGAAAACATATCACAGCCTATATTCCTGTCATTGATGAGTTTAATGATTACTTAAAGAGTGTACTTTGTTATACTACTTAGAAATACATATATGAAGAGCTTGAAGCCTATGGCAAATTTATCAGCATTATAAAAATATATATTTATACACATTATATATATATATATTTATATTTTTATATTTTTATATATACCCACACATGTGTGCAAATGCCAGAAGTGGTTGAATTCCAACGAGTAATAAGGTGATTGTTCTCTCTGCAGTTGTTTGTCCTCCAGGCAGTTATTTCCAGGATGATGAATGCATTCCCTGCCCTCTTGGCTACTATCAGTATCAGACAGGATATTCCTTCTGTATCAAGTGTCCTGTGGGCAAAACTACCAACTCCTATGGGGCAATCAGTGCTGATCACTGTAAGTTGAACTCATTTTTTCCATATCCTTTATTTTCTGGCTTCAAATATCTAATGATTTTTTTTTTATTAATTTCTAAGTTGTTTTTTAAAAAAAATTAATCCTCCCTCTGGGGGTTTTTGGATGGATATGATCCCTTCTGCATACATTCAAAAGCATTTTACAAAGTACAAACTGTCTGGTTTTTTGACCAAAAATGCATGAGAAACAAGTGGTCAGTCTCATCCAGGATGTTGTGGTTCCTCTAGACATGTTCATTGTCCTCAGGAATGATATCTGGGTGTTCAGTATCAGTAAGAAACTTCTTATGAAGTTAATTTATTGTAATTTCCGTGAACACTAAAATAGTCTTTTTTTGTGCAGCTCTTTCCCCTGCAAATATAAACACTTCTCACAAAGCAACTATTGAAATGTTCACTAAAGCTGGTGAATTCAGCTTAAATTATTTGGTCTTTTTTCATGCAGTTCTATACAGAAAATCAGTTATTAGGTCCAAATTCAGTTTTGTCTACAGAATTATCTTATATAAAATAAGATATAAATAAGAGTAACAAGATTTGGCTTCTTGGGAAGTGTCATTAAGTATATGGTCTACTTTGTTCTCTTTCAACCTATTTGTTCTTTTAGGTGGGAATAAACCTCCCATTTTTATTGTAATGCACCCCAACATCAATTAGCTTTTGCATACAGTTATCATTCTTTTCCATGTGTGTTCCCTGGGTAGGTATTGGACTTGTGTCCTTAAGAGTTCACTCCTTAGGGTTTAAAAACTTGCACTTGCAATTTTTTTTTACTAAACTTCCTCCCCACCTGGTTTCCACTTTACCTTTGTGCTGCACCTCAATGCCAGCCCTCTTCAAAAGGCCGGGCTACACCTTACCTTCCTCCTTTCTTTCAGTCCCTGCCATCTCCTTGCAGAGTCTGAAGAGTTTTTCTGAATTTGTTGATGTGATAGATCTTCTCATTGCTCACAACATTCCACAGATCCACTGCAGCAGTCACTGAACAAACCTGTATGAAAGTACAGTTTCTTCTCTACACTATGCTTTACAGTACTGGAAATACAGCAACAGAGATTTGTGCATGACAGAGAATCCAAAAAATGTTTGAAACACAAATCGAAGTAGCAACAAAGCAGTGAGACCACCATGCTTCAGAGTGGGCAAATACTGTGCAAATCTTGGCTTAATTTTCAGTGCAG
This sequence comes from Vidua chalybeata, assembly GCF_026979565.1. NCBI lineage: Eukaryota > Metazoa > Chordata > Aves > Passeriformes > Viduidae > Vidua > Vidua chalybeata. Next base: position 145,096,172 of record NC_071530.1, read on the forward strand.
TCTCTGCTGTGCTAAGGAGACTTTTGTCCCACAGTCCTGAAACATTGTCCTACTGCATTGACAGGACCAGTGGCTGCACAGGAGGTTGCCTCTGAACATCAGAAAATGTTTTTTGCTGTGAGGACAACCAAACACTGGCCCAGGTTGCCCAGGGAGGCTGTGGAGTCCTTGGAGAAGGGTGAAAGCCATCTGGAGAGGGTCCTGCACAGCCAGCCCTAGGTGGCCCTGCCTGAGCAGGGGTCTCTGACCTTACAACCTCTAGAGGTCCTGTCCAGCCTCTGAGTTCTGTGAAACTCAGTGATAGCATTATCAAAGAGCCTTTTTTCCTTCCCCTGCTCCCTTGTACCAGGTGTCACCCCCTGCCAGAGCGGTGAGCAGGGCCTGCAGTGTGATGAAGATGGCCAGTACAGACCTTCCCAGCAGGACCCTGCCACCAAGAAATCCCTCTGTGTCGACAGCTTTGGAGCAGCCCTGGACTGGACTGAAACAGAGGATCTCCTTACAGATGAGCAGTGCTTGGGTAAGTGGCAGAAGGGTATTTTGGATATCTTTTGACCCCACATTGGTGTAACTTCCTTATGAAGAGACTAAGCACTCCACAGCTTATGGGGATTCACTGTCCCATAGTTATTCACTTTCCCATATTTTTGGCCTCTGCCTTAAGCCACATTCCTCCTTAGTTTTGCATTTCTTGACTACACTGGGGAAGTTATTCCTGGTAAGGAAGAGAGAGAAGCAGGTTTCCTGCACTCTCAGATGGCTGCCAGCTTTTGATTTGTGCTGACCTTGGTGCTCTCTGCTTGGAAACCCAAAAGAATAATGAGAGGGCTAATGAGAAAGAAGCAGAATTATTAATTTCTTTGTAAAATTATCCTTCATCTGTGTATTCATGGGAAATAGAATATTTTTAGCAATGACCTCACAGCCACAGCATAACATCACTCTCTGGGCCCCTGCTGTAAGGTATCTGACTTGGGGAACACATCCTAGCAGGCTGGAGGAGGTTGCTTCTCCTTGAATACAGCTGCAAAACACTGGTTTTCAAGGATGAAAAACTTGAAAAAACAAAGAAAGTCATCTATCAAACAGTCCCCAGACTGCCTGCAGTAAGGTCTAATTACATCTTTCAGCCTCACAGCTTTTGCTTTTGCCCAGAAGTTTTTATATGCTCATCATATGATTGGTATTGAATTTAATGGAATATTCTGTTTAGAAACTGATGTCATGCTGTGCTTTGAATTAGACAATGTCTTATGACAAGTGTGATCAGTGGAAGGAGTGTGAAAAGTAAAGTCCTCAGTTATGAAGAGGTTGCAAAACTATCTTCAGTAAAAATAACTTTTTTTCCTCTGAGCATACTCAGAGACTGATCACAGTTATGAACATGAGGTGAAAGCCTCTGTTGCTCTCAATCAATGATTGTTGGGATGTTTCTCTGCAGAAAGGACTCGGGATCTTAATTCTCCTGTTACCATGAGCCTTTCTGCTTGGGCATTTCTGACTCTGTGCAGGATGGAGCAGTTGTAGATATTTGTGCTTGGTTTTGTGGGTCATGCTGGAAGATGACACTACAAATATTTATGACTGTTGAAAATTCATTTATGACTGTTTATAAACACAGCAACAATGTGTCATGGAATCACAGAATGGCTTGGGTTGGAAGGGATCTTAAAAGAGCCTCTACTTCCAACCCCCTGCCATGGTCAGGGATAATGTGCTGTGCTCACTCAGATGTACTGGTGCATCAAGCTGTGAGCACCCTGTGCCCAACCCCCTGGTAATACAGGTAGTAGCAACCTCAGAAGGGTGGTGGTGGCACTGTGTGTCCTCTCACCAGCCTGTAAGCCTCTGCAGGGCACAGACAGGGCCAAACCCTCTGGAGCCTGGATTAGATTCCTCACCCCATTTAGTGACCTTTGGGGTTTGCATCTCTAGAGCCCACGAGTTTTTCCCAGTGTGTGAACAGTGCTGATTGTCAGACTCCTCACACATGGGCAGGTCCAGTGCAGAGGGAGCAGATAAAAGGGTTTGGTCAGAAAAGTGACAGTCAGGTGTGAAAAGTGGAATGGAGGAGTAATAAAGCAGCATGTAGGACATACTAGCTTGGGTATAGCCTTGGGCCTGAAGTCAGTGGATGTGCTGGGAAGTTTTTTCTTTTCATGAATGGAACGGGACTGCTGGGGAACGTTCCTTGAGCTTTTATTGCAGCATCAGCCTCATTACATGGTTGAGACAATAGAAAAGATGGCAAAGCTCACGTACAACCAGCAGCAGCCAAAGATTTCTTTGTTACAGAGCTATGTTTTAAAAACATATGTTTTAAACATATGTTTTAAAAACATTTTAGCCAATAATATATTGTTAAAGCTTACAGACAGTTGCTCTAGTTAATCACTAGAAGTACATGTACACCTGCGTCACACAATGCTTGCTGGTATGCCTTCTATTGACAATACACAATACATCATCATTCAGCTTAAAACCTTCTGTTATCTTGCTAAGCATGTTTTCCTGCAGTCTTAAGGTCTATCTCAGCCAAGCCTAAAATTCAAGGTATTATTTCATGTCCTTGCTTGCTGTACTATTGTAACTTTTTCTACTTTCAAACTTTGCAGCTGCAGCTAGTTCTAATGTCTCTGCTCTTTCTGTTTCTAAGGCCTGCTTTCTCAGCTTCCTGAAAATCTTCTTACCTTTACTATTTAAAATCTTCTTATCCTTACTATTTCCCACAGTGGAGATCAGGCTGTTGTGTTTCTGGATTTCCTGTCTAACCAAGTGCTGTTGGAGCTGGCTCTTGTTTCTGTGACTGATTTGGAGAAAGGTGGTTCCCCCTTTGACTCAATAGTTGTTTCAATGCCATGAACAAGTAATGAGAGATGGCAGGTCTGCTGCTGGGAGAAAGCCTCACTGGAAAGTAAAATCACAGCCCACTCCTGGCTAACTGGTTTTTAAACTATCTTGTGACACTTTTTATTTCAAAGCAGAAATTCTACCCTCACGCCAGCTGTCTCCTGCATTATCTGTGAGGTTATGGTACATCATTTAATGAGCAAACCTCTTTCCCCAGAATTCTTCAAGCCTAATTTCTACCTTACGTCTTTGTCTGTTTGCAGCATGGAAACTGATAATACTACTTGGTTGGGGCTTTTTGTTATCTCTTTTTTAGTGCTCAGAAAATTTGAAAGAGTTCCTGCCTCTAGCCTGATTTATGGATCAGAAGAAGCTCAAATTCTTCAGTCTCAGTCATTTGAGGGAGACCTGCAAAGTACATATTTTCAGTGTATTTCAGGTGAGAAAACTGAGAAAATTTGTAGAGACGACACTAATAATTGTGGAAAATAGTACTATTTTCATATTATGAGTTTATAGTTAAGTTCCTAGATGAAATATATGTTCTGCAGTTTGTCACCAATTCACTGCAAGATATTTACAACTTCTGGTGACCTTGGTTCAGGGAAGAGATTGATGTTTCTTTCAGAAAGAAGTCTTCTGACTTTGCATACTACTTCAGACAAGTCATCTGACTTCAAAGCCAGTTGATGTAGTTTGCAATACTAATGAGAACTGAGATTTAAACCAGGAAACATTCATCCGACTGTGCAGATAAAAGAAGAATTAGGTGTTCAGAACATAGGAAAAGTCAGCTTTTACCTCTTCACAAATTACCTGATTGGCACATGAAATAGGAACAATCATCCTTGCTTACGTTAGAAGGGCATTATAAGGAGTTCAGAGATATTCCTCTGCCAAGCCTTGCAGTTTATGTACTGTATTGCATCTGGTTTAAGTTGGTTCAGAATTACCTAAAACCCAGAGGAATCACACACTACTTTCAGGGTGCTTTGAGTCAGTCTCACCTTGTGTCTCCTAAAGCTGAGGCTGTGAAAGGAGGCAAAGGGATATGTTCAAAGTAATGACAAATATGTCCAAAATTCTGACAAATCAGTGGCTTTGTGTCATGTGCCACAGTTTAGTTGGAGCAATCACCTCTTATGCTAAGAACTGAATATGTGAAACCTTTTACTACTAGAATGATTTTCCTGCACAAGCTCATCCTGGCTGTATACTGTAAGATTTCTTGCACCTTCCCCTGAAAATGGAGATCTTCAAAAGCAAGGCACTGAACTGAGAGAGCCTGAGAACAAACCTGGGGAAGAAATCATGCCCCTTTGCCAACCAATCTGGTTCCATCTCTCTCATAGCTGTATTTTCTTTATGAGTTGTGTAAATAAATGGCAGCACAACTGCAAAATATTACTCAATACTGAATACTGAACTGCTGAAGTTCTCATTGAGGGGTGAGGGTTAATCTTTCCCTCCCTAAGTCCCTGTAAGGTCAGAAAGCTCAGCTTGCATTTCAGCTGATGTTTTAATCTAAGTTGGTTGATTTTATACTAAAGATTTGGAAAGTGTTTCACCTGGGCTAGGAGCAGAGATGTGGGAACAAGTTAATGGTGAATGTGTAAGGGCAGAAGGATCTTCAACCCCTCCTAAATCTGGAGAGAATGGCTCTTTCTCTCTTACAGTGGCCAGGGGGTTGCTGCAGGGGAAGCCAGCAGGATTGAAGAATTTGAAATTTGATGTTTCCCTCCTTCCTATCACTCTGATATTTGTCACAACCTCCTTACTATGGGGTTACTGTATCAGGCAGATGTGATGTGCTGGCAAAGTAGTTCATGAGAGTCCTGCCTCTGGCAAAATTATCCAGCAGACTTTAAATATTTGGGTGTGTGGTCAGACCTGTCTCAGCTGTTTATATCATCAGGTGATGAACAACCTTCTGCATTAATTTAATTCAATTTAAAGTCCTTAATTCTCTACTAAAATAATTGAGTACTAAAGTTCATTTGGCTAATTAACTTAATGTCTGATAAACATAAGGAAATCTACATAAGTAGCAGTAAGCAGTGGAATTTTGCATGTGAAGTGCTAGGAAACCTAAAATTTCCTTCCTGTTTTTCAGGCTGTGAGGGGGAAGATGCCTGTGGCTTTGCAACTGTAACTCCTGCTGGTAGTGAAGTGCTCTGTGAATTATACAGCGCTGCTGAAGCCAACTTCAACTGCACCACCTCTGGACTGGTAAGAGTGATCATATTTAAAAATATATTTTTATCATAGTGCTGTGTGTTCAATGTAAGTAGACAAGATGACAGGAGAAAGGCAGGCTGTTACCTGACCCCTTGGGCATTGCTCTTCCCTATGGCAGTGATAAATCCCTGCAAGTTGGTAAAGAAGCTACACCCAGATGTTTTCAAAAATGGCATCTGAATACTTCAATGTTTGAAACATCACACAGCACTGTTGTCCCTAAAACATGCTGAGCACCTGCAGATAGGATATCAGGTTGGTTTAAAAAGAGGGTTTGGATTATCCATTAATCTAGATAGTCCAAACTAGAAGTAGTCAGGTTGGTAATCAGGTCACCTGAAACAATTCTACTTTCTGAGTCCCTTCCTCTAGCCCAGGCTTTGAGCTGTGTGCTCTTTATCACTGTACTGTTTTCCTATTCACTACTTTAAACATCAATGTGGCATTGAGGAGCTGAGATCTCAGTTTGATAATGTAAAAATTGTCTGTATGAGAAAGAATAAAAAATGTCCACATGGAGTTGTGCTGTGATAACCTTTGTGTTGCTCGTTGCTCCCCATGAGTTTCTTAATAAAGAAGATGTATTTTAGGAGAGGAAATCCATTAAGTTGTATTTATTTGGCTTGCCTGTTTTCTGTCTCAGGTGCAAGGTGTCTTGGGGAACCCTGCTGCCACTGGCATCAGCGGCCTCAGCTGCTTGCTGCGTGTCAGGAACCCAGAGGGAGATGCACTGATGGCCTTTTTGAAGAGAGGTACCAGATGTGAATCACTCATCTAAATCTGACTCGGTGTCCAAGCTGGTAGTTACCTCTGTAGAAGATCATGACTAAATTTGGGAGCATCTTTGTTTAAGAAGACACAATACTTTAAAGAGCTCAACATTTAGTGACAGTCCAGAAGCTTCAGCAAATCTTTCTTTCATATCTTGTTCCCTAGAAATTGGGAATACTTTTGTAAGCCATTTTGATGCTTTTTGCAGCAACTAGTCTTATAAAAACTCAAAATCTATCCAATGTATTTTCTATTATGACTTCTCTTGATGTCTTGAGAAGGCTGACCTAAATCAGAGGCTAAACAGAGCTAAAGAATAAAGTAGGTATTTATTAAAAGGCCTCAATGGATGCACCTTGGGCAGCACAAGAGCCCAGCCAGGACTACACCCAAGATAAATCCAAAATGGTCACAAAATGCACAACCAGTCACGAGGTCTCACATTTTATAAGTTCTGGTCCATTTGCATATTGGAGTCCAATTACAGCTTTAGATTGTGAGGTCCTATCCTTCTTGTTTTTCTCTCTTCATTCTGCTGTTGTTTATGCTCTTGGGCCTGAAATTTGGATCATTTGTCCTTGATCCCCAGCTAGAGAAGGAATTGTTTTGTCTCCCTACTCTGTGAAGAGAGCTTACCATCTCTTAATGTGAAGCTCAGAACTACACACTAAAGCAGTACAGAATCTGAAAAATATAAAAGCTAAAACCTAAGGCATCATTTCCCCCCTTTAGAGGCTACACAAGGCCTTTACCTCGCTGAGTCTTTATTTTAAATATCTACTAATAATAGGTATTTAATAACAGGTAAGTAACTCACAATAGTAAACAACTATTAATATAAACATTTAATAATGAACATCTAACAACAGATAAATATATAATAGTAAATAAACATCTAATACTAAGCAGTTTGTTATTTGAATACGTAAGACACTATTAATGACCAGCCTGTACATAATTTAAGTTCACTTCACTTTTGACTGTGAATTGTTCTAGTAATATACCAGCCAAGAAGTAAACTGCTCTCCATGAATCCCAAAACATTTCAGCTGAACTAATGGATGCATGAGACAAATTTTATTTATTTACTTATTTATTCATTTATGGCCTGAGTGTGGCTGATAGCACCCCATCTGTTGTGTGTCCAGCTTTAAGTGTCATGCCAAACTGGGAGCAAGATAACCAAATGCTGCATGGTTTGAGTCAGAAGTCTCTGCTCTGACCATGTTCTTTGTACTTCTATCCAAACCACTGAGTCACTATTTATTAATATTAATAAAAAATAAAATATCTAAGTCTCACTTGAAAATAAATCAAGTCCCCCAAGCTTGTTGTGATTGGTGTAATCTTGTTAATTCTAATCTATTCTAGTTTTCTAGATCCAAAATTCTATGAACCATGCCCTCCTAGTTAGCAGAAGTCTTAAGTGCAGATGCAGTTATGCTGGCCATATGACACATTTTACTTTTTAAAGGAGATGAATTTGTTTCAGTTTGATCTGGGAGTTACTAACAGTGTAACTGGGTGCTTGAAGGTGGACTATTACCAACCTTACTGCATAGATCAGTTTAGGAGCTCTTTGATGGCAGTGCATTACAACCAGCTACTCAGGAATAATGCCACCACATCATTTGATGATCTTATCTTGCTTCTGAAACTCAAAATCCAGAAAAGGACTTTTAAAACTGAGTTTTGATCATAAAACAACTCCAGTCTGCAGGCAATTCAGAAACATTCCTTGAGCTCCCCTTGAGCTCCTTTCTCTTTGTGTCTACCCAGGACAGGAATTCTACTCCTCTGGATCCAAGGCCTTTGAGAGGACTGGCTTCCAGAACGTTCTGTCTGGCGTGTACCGCTCCCTGGTGCTCCCAGCAGCCGGCACGTCCCAGACTGACGCTCAGCTGCTCTGCAGACAGGAGTGCAGCCGGGACTCCTGCTGCGATGGATTCATCCTGAGCCAGCTCCTGCTGGATGGAGGTACTGCCTGGCTGCTCAGGAGAGAGTCCTGCAGCAGGACACCAATGCTAAATGAGTAGAAGTCATTGTTGGACACAGTTCACCCACCTGTGAATCATACCTGTGTGAGCAGCCTGTCTCTACATCACTGACTTTTCTGTGGTGTTGTGATGGTTTGAGTAATGCCCGAGACTTGGTCTGGAGCAGTAAAGACCTGAGGCAGCAACCTGCTCTTGGAACAAGATGGGCATTTTAAGGGAAAAGCCTGACAGAGTTCCAGCAGTGTTTGGGCAATGCTCTTGGGAACATGGTGTGAGTTTGTGCAGGGCCAGGAATTGGACTCAGGGATCCTTGGGTCCCTTCCAACTCAGCCTGTTCTCTGTGTGTGTGACATCTGCATTTGGATGAGACAAATTGTTCTGAAAACACCTCTCTCCATACATAGTGCAGCTTGGTTGCCAGAAGTTGGTGCCTTTCAGCTGATGCAGGAACTAAGAAGATGCCTCCAGACAGAGTTCTTGTGATGCAAATGAAAATCAGCTTCCTTTTAACAGCAGGAAGAAAGGATGCTAGACAGAATTATGTTATATTATTTCATGCAGAAATGCTAAAATCTCCCAGGTCTGGATGTCTATCTAGGAGAGCAAGTGGTAGTGGGATGGATAGAGTCTGGCAGAGGTGGGACTTTGGCACAACCAGATTTTTGCTAACAAGTTCAAGCACTTTATGCCAATGCTTACCTTTTGCAGTTTAGTTTCAAGCTCATAAAGTATTGACTTTCCTCCTGGAGATGCATTTCCTGTAGGAAATGTGAAGTTTTAAATGACATGCCTCAAGGATTTAAAGACAAGCTCAGGAGCTGGACATGATGATTCTTGTGGGTCTCTTCTAACTCTGGATATTCTATGATTCTGTGAAATCCAGGCATGTGCTAGTGGCTGCTATGTGACAAGCACTTCTCCAGTTTGGAGTGGAAACTGATCCTAGATTTAAGAAAATCTGTGAAAATCTGTCACAAATTATCTGTGAAAGTTTTCAAGAAAATAATTCCAGAAAATTCTTCTCTGCTTTGGCATCTCTTTTTTTTTTTTTTTTTTTTTTTTTCATCACAGTATTCTAGATGATCTTGTAAAGTCTATTTCACTATACATTTGCAATCAAATTTTGGGTTCTCTCTGCTTGTGAGTGTAGAAGGTGACTATCTCTTTGGTTGGGGTGACTATTTGAATCAGTTCTACAGGTAAATGCCTTACCTGAACTGGCATTTTGCTTGAAAAGAAAGAAAAAAGAAGGGAAAGACAGCATATTCAATATCTTGTGTACACAGTACATAAAAACAAACTGGAGAGGGCATTGTAAAACCTTAGAAATGCCTGAGCTGTGACACCAAGTGCAAAGCAAGAACTGAATATTGTCTAGAAGTTATGATAACAGATTGATGCCAGAACACGAGGCCTTAAACACTCTGGTCCTCCAGCTCACATCACAGTGCTGGGGAGACTCAGGCCTGGGATGACTGAAATGAGGCACCAGTTCAGGAAACCATTGCAGTAAAAATATATAAGTGCTTTTTTTTTGGTTCAGAACCTGAGATTTTAAGACCATCAAAGGATTGGATGTGTCTCTGTGGTGCTATGAAGTGCTGAGAACATTGTTGGGTATTATCAGATAATAAAACAGCCTGTAAATGTTTTGTTTGGGTATGAGTAGCTAACCTTAGCACTCAGATTTGAACATATGATTCTAATTTGCTTATTTAGGTTTTTTTTTGTTTTGTTTTTGTTTTTTTGTTTTTTGTTTTTTTTTTAGCAATTACTGAAGGGTACCTCTCTCAGTGACACAGGTTCATTTGGAACTCAGAGAAAGTACTGGGGGGCTTGGGTAGGTGCCAAGCATTAGTGCAGTGATGCAGCTGTGTCTTTTCCTGCCCCCAGGTACCATTCTGTGCAGTTTGCTGAGCTCCCCAGACGTGCTGATCTGCAATGCCAAAGGCTGGAGTCCAGCACCAACCTCAGCCATGGGGGAGATGTGTAAAGGTGTGAGCTATGATGAGAAGGAGAAGAGGTTTTCCTTCACCCTGGGAGGACAAGTGTTCAGTGGAAGTATGTCAGTGAATAACCTCAATTTACATCACTTCTCCTTAATTGTTGTTTAGACACTGTCTTATTCACCAGCCTGCTCTTGTTCTCCAGTGCTTTTTTTCAAGTAAATCCATATCACAAGAGAATAAGAATTCTCTGGCTGGATGTATTGCTGGATAGACGGACCTCTCACATTTTGCCACATGAATATTAATGAAAGTTGAGACAGTTTAATATGTCACTCTGTAATACTTGCAGCATTTAATTCAGGCAGATCCAAGCCAATAATCTGAAAGAAAGGTAAAGTCTGTAGCAAAGATAAAAAAGGAGATGTCCAGATCTACATGGTAAAAGCAATGATAGGAAATTGAGTGAAGTTTGGCACCCTGGACCCAGACTAGCCCCATAACACCTGGGACCTTGTTCTTTAAACTTTTATATTGTAATGAAAGTGATGCATAGTTTAGTGATGTGCTTTCTGTGCAATTTCTGAGCATTGAAAAAACATGGTCAATTTAAACAGCTATTCTAACAAATTTTTTTCTTTATTAGCTTTTCAGTTGGTGGAAATGGCAGAAAGAAATTTCACTACCTTTCAGGAAATTTACCTGTGGAGAGGTAAGTTATCTCACAGAATTTCTTATAAAAACTTATGATGAACTGTAGGGTGTGGCAGATGTTTGTTCTATAATGTAAATGTCATTGTTACTTCATTTCATGTTATCCAAATTAGGACACAACTCAGAAGCCTATTGGCAGGGATATGTAATCTGGAGTAATTCTTCTACTGCCACTTTCATGAAATTTGGGTAAATTCTTGTGTCTAAGAACATAATTTATAACTTTTAATACCCTTGAAAATTATATCATGAAGACACCTGCCTTTGTCCCATCAGTGTCCAATATCATAATAATTTGGCACTTTATGCCTAATTACATGGGTTATGTTTATTAGCAGAACAATTGTATCTTTTTCTTTCTGAATCTCACCATGTACATGGCAGGACTTGCACAAATGATTTGTAGTAATGCTTTATAGGTGCACAAAGCCTTCAGAGGGCTGATGCTGAATACAGAGTGACTGTGGATATGGCATTTACATTTGTCATCCAAACAATGCATTTTGGTTTAAGTATTCCCCAGAGCTATACAGAGGTGGTTTTACTCATTCTTGATTCAACATTTGGAGGAACTACCAAAGGAATTTTCCTAGGTGGTGCACTTTATATGTTTGTTCAATTGTGGGAGCTGAGGATTATTTTGTCTTGTGAAAGAAAGATAAAGGGAATTACTCTGCTCTTTGATTCCTGTTTCATTCCAGACTCTGATATGGTCACCCGGATGAAAACCTCTTTGTGTGAGCCTGCTGCTTTGAAGACAAAGGATGATCTGGTGTTATCAGGTATAAGAGCAATAGCAGACAGAGCAGGCAACAGAAGAGAGCAGGGAGGAGGTGCAGAATTTAACCAGAAAATATCATATATTGTTATATATATGTTCATTATGGTATAGGTATTGTAAAGTCCAGAGGATTTCCCTGAAGCAGGATGTCTGATACAGGTTTTGAGAAAGATGTTCAACATGTAGGCCTGGATTTATGATTCTTACCTTGCCAGGAAAGGCTAGAAATTAAAGTGTTAAAATGTTAAATGGGAGACCTGTTCTTTCAGACTTACTGAGCTGAAGAGGCACAGGAACTATTATTTGACTGAGAAAAAAAAATTGCATAAACCCAGAAATAAAATCCTTGGCCTGGATACTTGGGCATCTTTACTGCTACTGTCAGTATGATTGTAAATACAGCCCATAGAGAAACCCAGGATGAACTGCAATCACAAGTGTTTCTTCCACGCATGATGACAGTGAGGGACCTGTGAACTTCTCTTGGCTCCTTTGTTATTCTGGGGTTTGTTCTTTGTTATATGAAGTCATGTACAGACCCAAATAATTTGTAGGAGGTTACTGGAGTTAATTTTGGCCATCAGCACCATAATCCTAAGAGAAAGTGAGCAGTGGAGTTTGCTGACAGCACCTTTAATGAATGAGAATCTTTGCTGAGGAGTCTTGATGAATGTCTGAGCACATAAGTGCAAAATCCTAAAAGGAAGTGAATTGCTTATGTTATTTGAAAGGAAAGTTAACTAAACCAATTAAAAAATGAAAAATGCCCATTTACCTAGCAGAGCTCCTATCCAGTTAGAGGTATTTTAAACTCTAGACTTAAAATAGAGAGAAAAAAAACGCACTTACTATGGTGGTTGAAAGTACCTTGCATTTACCTGCCAAGGCATGAGTGCAGCCCTCAGGGTTCTTCATTTACCTTGCTGGGGCTGATGATATCATTAAAGCCTGCAGTTATGCAAGGAATGCAGTTTTTACCTCCATCCCTAAATCTTAGTCTTGACACCAGCTGTTTAAAAGAAACTGAAGGTTGAAGTTATGACTTGAGAGGTGACACGAATTATAGGTTACCTTTTTTAGGAAGTTATGAATACATCTGGGAAAATGTCTACAGAGCTATTATCACTTGATAATATTTGTAAAACACAGGATTACAGATATTTTCTAGTTTCTGATAGAAAATTCAAAGCTACAGTGCATTGTCAGCCTGTCAGTAGGTGCTTCAGCACTTAACAGAATCATCAGCACGTCTTTACTTCTTGTTTTCATTATGGTCTGAACATTTCACTGCATGTGAGATTAAGCAATGCAATGTCTCATAATGTTGGAACTGGGGATGAGACCTGCTGATGACATTTTATAAATAAGAAAGTGTTTATGAAGAAATTTGTAAGAGATCAGTGAGGAGTGTCCATTTCTTTTAATACTGGACCCTTATTTAAGGGGATGAATTTGGGAACAAGAAAATGGCTGTGATTGATTCTTTCAGAGGGAGCTCAGGAGATATAAATCATTGCATGCATGTCTAAAGTTCACAGGCAGGTGACAGAAATGAGTTATTTAATGTGGTCTCTGGGAGCATAAATTCAGAGAAATGAGCTTAAATGACTAAAATAGGTATTAAGCTTGTCAAGAAAACTTTTAAGACTGAGAGGTGTAAAAGCTTCTTAAGGGAATATAAGGAAACTGTTCTATTTTGAATTAACAAAACTACATCAATTAAGGAATTACAAACATTCTTTGAATCCTCATACTTATATCCTCTGAATCCTCATATTTCACTGTTAGAATATTTTGTTGCATGACAGAGTAGAGCAAACCCTCTAATTTCTAGGAGGAGGAATTTTCATCTAGTTTTTGGGTGTTGGAAATAGTCTGGCAGTGCTATTTTGTGCAGTACAGCTCAGTGAGGAGGCACTGCCTACAGGAGAGGCACTGTAGGTGGACATTCTGTTATTAAAAGCAGGATTTGGTGTATTCTAGCCCTACAACATGATTGCAGCTGTTTTACTGAGAAAGGCAGAATTTTATATATAAATAAATTTAATTCATTCCAGATCACAGTTAATTTTTTGGTGGGATTCTTTGTTTGTTTTTGTCTCAGATTCCACAAAGGATCTTTTCTACCTAATGGACAACAGCCAGATACAAAGTGACCAAAACTATTCTCTCCCTTACCAGCAGTATTGGGTCTTCAGACAGAAATACTCAGCTGAGGAAGCTCTGCTTTGGTGTCTCACACGTAAGGCATCAGGGAGACTCATTCTGTAGGGGATAATAACTAACTAAAATCTTTTAACAGGTGTTGTAATAATGACGAGTAGAAACTTTAGACTTTGAGATTTTTTTTTTTTTTTTTTTTTTTTTTTGGTAGACAACTCCTAAAATTTTCATGGAAATTGCCAATGGGGCCACCTATTCCTTACAGTCTTTGTCTGCCATGGCTGAAGGGGTGCTCATAATTCACCGTCAGGGTGCCCCTGTCATGGGCAAGAGGAGTCAAAGGTACAGCTTGGGCAATGTCCTGCTGTTCTTGAAGTGTACCACTCCAAATAGAGAGGTGGCATAGAGGTAAAGGAAGGTAAAATTTAGATAATTGGGGTGATGATCAATTGCAAATGATCAATTACATTTAATGCAGTAAATGAACAAGAGTTTCTAGCTCTACCAGGAAGTCAGAACTAAGAGTACTAAACAGTGCACAAACATCACTGTGAGAGGTCAGTAGAGCTATTCCTCTTTAAAATTAAGCATTGGCACACATGCTTACAGGAGCTATTGATTGGTAATTAAGAAATGTGTTTGACATCTTTGGTTCTTTTCTGAAGATGTGCTCTTACCCTGGGACAAACTTCAGCACAAATTAGTATGAGCAAATGTCTTGAACAGTTGATTCTAGGAAAGTTGTGTTTAATTTTGTGTGATATTTGAATGCTTCAGAAATATTTTTTGTAAAAGCTTATTAAGACATTGTAGACATTATTGTCCTTTTTATTTATTAGAGATCATGACTGATGCAGAGTTCTCTTATGTTTATACAATTTGTATGTCAGATTTACTAAAAAAGAAAGAGGTCTTTATGAATTAAAATATTAAAGAGAGACCAATACACTGGAGTAATGCTTGTCACAGCTGGGGAATTTATGTTCCCAAGTAGCTGTGCTGTAACTCCTTTACTGTGCTTTCCAGGTAAACCTGCTCTTCAGTGCCACTGGGGCCAGAACGTGTCCCTCTTTCTTTTGCACTTTTAATTAATTAAATTAATTAGTTTGCCGATTAGTAGGATGATATTGAAATTCTCACTTTTAGTTGTTTGCTGATGACAGCTTTGCTCTGAGAACATGAAGGGAAGCAGAGAGGAAAAGGAATTCTGTGTGTAACTGTTCATGACTTTGCTTCCTAGGCTGTGCCCAAGAGGAAGAGTTCTGTCGAATGGCAGATCTGCAAAGTAACACAGACAAGCACTTTGTGTGTACCCTCTATCCAGAGGCACAGATTTGTGACAGCAGCATCAACCAAGTACCAGGAAACTGTGCAACTGTGCTACCCTGGCAACCACAGACACTGTACCATAAAATAGGCAAGTTTTGGTATTTGGATGTATAATGTCTGCTCTAACTCTGGGAATGCAAGCCACTGTTTGGCTCCTGGTTCTGAGATAAAAAGTTTGCATGTATGAATGAGTCTTAGGATGTGATGGTGCAGGGAAAGGTCAGGCTGTTTGGGATGTGGTTTTTCATTTTCAGTTCAGAATGGAAAGAAATTAACCATGAATTTCAGTCTGTCCACCTCAGCCATTCCCAAGTCAGAGAGGCCAAGTGGATCTCAAATTTATATATCAGTTTTTAGCCCTTTTTATAATATGGGTGAAATAGGAATGTCATTGGAATGTCACAATCTGCCATTAAATTTTCTATGGTAGCAAAAAAAATGCAAAAATTGAACGCGCTGAGTGTAAATTTTTTTTTAAATTATCTTTTTAGCAAATTCAGAGCTATAGATGTGAATTTTAACCTTTGCTCTGTGAATATTTGGGAAGTTCAGTGTTTTTCTCATAGGGCACATGTAAGGAAGCTGAACAAACAAGCCTGTTTTCACTGTACAGGAACATGTAATTTTGCTACCACAAATGTAAAGGTCCACTGAACTGAGCTATTCAGTCATGTCATTTTGGGGAGCCCAAAGGGCAGCATGGGCTGAATAATGCATGAGCACACTGGAGTCTTCCAGTCTGGAGCTGTATCCCAGTTTAAGACCTCGTGGAAAAAGTAGCATCAATACAGGTCTCAGAAACAAAAGGCCTGGCTGGAAGTCTTTCCTTGGTGATGTAATTTGTGAAGCTTTCAGAGCCTTCACTTGGTGAATTTTTATTCATCTTCAGGCTTAACAATCAAAATGTTGCTGTGATAACATAAAACTATCTTTTAATCAACCAGAGTCAGCATAAAAGCACAGACTGGACCCCTACCATTTAATTACTTGGCCAGTATTTGTATATGACAAAGTTAAACTGATTTTTCCAATTTTGTTTTGTTTCCTTCCAGTCACTCTTAAAAGTTCTGTGAAGAGCTTCTACACACGTGTACCATTCCAGAAAGTAACAGAAATCTCAGTGAGGAATAAGACTGACATGAGCGGAAAAGCTGTTTCAGATGGGTAAGACATGAATTTTCCTTTGTTCTCCTTGGAATTTTAACCATGTCTGGAATTCCAAGGCTGTGTTATGCAGATACAGGTAATCAAATGTATTAATCCAAGAATTGCATTGTTTAGGAGTATTTAATGAAGAAAAGATAACATATGGTTTAAAGGATATTTATAATTGAGTTATAAATAATAATCGATATAATTATTAATTATATACATGAAAATTGTTACTTATAATGCTCCTAATTACTAGTTGGCCTGTTAAATCTCTTGCCAATGATACACCAAATCAATTTAGGCTGATATTTTTTGGGCAGATATCAAAATGATCATCTAAATTAATAGATATAGTCTGGTAGGTGTATAATAATCAAGCACAATTTAATCTAAATATGGAAAATGTATGGAAGTGTGTGTGCATACTGGTTCTTCAGCCTTATTGTGAAAGGCATCTCTACAGGTTCTCAGTGTCTAATGATACCATGGGTAATGTTTTTCCTTTCCTAGGTTTTTTGAGTGTGAGCGTTGGTGTGATGCTGACCCCTGTTGCACAGGATTTGGCTTTTTTAATGACTCCCAGCTGTCAGGTATTCCCCCCCGTTTTTGTTTATAAAATAACTTCAGTCTTTCTTCATTATCCAAATTTTACCTTTTTTTTTGCTCTTTAAAAGTGCACTTTAAAAGCTCTTTCAGATCTCATGGAGCTCTCTTCAGCACCTTTTTGGGTAACCATAACCATTTCTAGGAATGATACATTCTACATTTCAGAAATTATTAAGAAAACTTCATGAGAATGAGTCCTTAACAGGCTGCAATTCCAACAGCATAAAATTCAAACTGATAAAACTCCAGTTTTTTCCTCATTCATCAGCCTATCTTCAAAAGTGTTGCTTGATTTCTTTTAGTGATTTTTCCCCCTTTTATGTTGTTTCATTTTTTAAAGCCTAAAGGACTCTGAAATCCAAATATTACTGAAATTAGGTGCACGCAAGCACATCATGTCTGTGGATATTCTGGGGCAGTTTAGCCTTTTGGCTTTCTTGGTTGTCTGACCTTCTCTGCTCCCAGATTTTAGTCTTTTACTTGAGGAAGTCTTCAGCTGGTGTTTGAAATTGGATACCACCCAGCTCAAAGTCAATGAAATGGATTTTAGTATATTATTGCAAATTCAGATTTAGGCCACTGAAATGTGCAACTTTGTTTTTGGTGGAGTCATGTGCTAACTCTCCCTGAGGTCACTAAATGTGCTCTTTTTATAATGCATTTTGGAATCTGAAACTCTCCAGAAATACATATTTTTAATTCCTTTTTTTTTGTTAAGAAGACAAAATTTTCACTTGGTCAAAAGTGAATGGCTTAGAAAATTAACCCAGTGTATTTTAGATAAGAATTAATGTTCAAATAAAAAATAGTTGATAGTTTTCATGTCTCCTTATGATCATATGAAATTTGAAGTCTTAACTGAATGTGACTTTGAGTTTCTTTAAATACTTCTAAAATAAATTAAAAAAAATTAAGGTGCCCAACATGCAAAATGGACCCATTTTTAGTTTATCTGATTAATATTTAATATCTATGACATTTCAGACATCCAGTCTTGGCACTCATATAGTCAAGAGAACTAGTAGTAATTTTAACATGAGTTGAAATCTTCAATGAAACTGTTTTTCAAATCCTCCATATTTTTCAGGAACAAAATTATTTACACCAGGGCTTTGAAATAATTTTTATCTTTATGCAAGTAGGGGACATGTTTCAACATACATGCAGATTTTTAATTTCATTAACATAAAAAGGCTCCTTGCTCAAAGAGTTGTGACTTTTGCTCAGTGAAATTCTCTGTGATTTGGATTATAATGGATTTTTATGCTGGTACCCACCTTCCCTCATAATGAATTCAATGGGATTTTTCAGCACTAGTTTCAATTACTTGGCTCATTTCAGGTATTTCCTTTCTTTGATTTCTAAGTCAGTTGAATTTCACTTAACTCTCAGTGGAACCATGCTGTGTTCTTTTTCCTCACAACACTATCTAGAAAAGGAAAATTTTCCTCCTTATTGCTATAGCCATGTGCATCCTTGGCAGGTGGAAAGATCGTGTGTGTGACTCTGAACAGCCTTGGAATCCAGACCTGTGCTGAGGAAACAAGAAGTTCTTGGCACATTTCAGATTGCAGTTCACCAGATGCTGAAGTCAAAATACACCCATTTGGCTGGTATCAAAAGCCTGGTAAGTGATGCAGGACCCATGACTTTTCTAACGGGTTTCTGCACATTGAAGTTTATAATTTAGCTTCAGTGTGTAAAAGTTCCAGCTTCCAGCTGTAGGAGCCATGTGCAAGGACCACAAGTAGACAAGGCAAACAAGTATGTGCAAAGGAAAGAAAGGTGCAATTTTATATCCATTTTAATAGAAAAGGAATAGCAATACCTCAAAGATGTATAATTTAATTTCTTAGATTCTATCAGAAACTTGTGGCCAATGTCAGAATTCAAATATATTTTGCCTCACTGAGAAGTCCTGGTCAGAAAATCATTCTTTGCTTCTCACTCCTGGGCTTATAGTTTTACCATCCATGTGGATACATAATCTTAAAAGGTTTGGGTTTGCTACAGAATTTAAAATTCACTTCTGGTTGTTTTGGTAAAGAAAGGACCAAGACCAAATTCTAAATTAGACCTGTATTTTTGAAGTAGCAAGAAGCCATCAGGTGTTTAAACAGAAGAGATGTTGTTTTCTCAGGAGGAATCAAAACCACTCCTAGTCAAGATGGATTTTATTTTCTCTGGAGAAACAAAAGCTTCATTGCTTTGTTGAAAACTTTAAATAGGTTTCCCATTTGTCACACTCTATTTGGGCAGGTCTAGTTCTACTTTGTGAAGCTCTGAGTTCACATAACTGAAAGAATGAGAAAAACAATTGCCTGCCTGAGTTTGTCTCCCTTAATGGGAGGACAGCCTGTTTCTTGGTCACACAAACACAACTCCTGAGCAGAGAGCCCCCATGGGGGCAGGTCTGGTGATGTTGACAGAATCAGGGAAAATTTTTGAATAAGGAATACTTGTTTTCTGCTTTTATACTGGATTATACCCCTAGTTTTTGCCGAGTAGAGAAGGGCCTATTGTCAAGAGGGGGGCACAAAGCATGGATATATATTGTCCAGAAAATGTGATAATCCAGTTAAAGCTGTGTAGAGATGGATCAGATATTGTGGCAATACCTTGTATTTTACAGTGTTGATAAATGAAACCTTCATTCACACTCTAAGTGTCTGAAATGTGAACTCAATGTTGAGCTTTTCAAGTCTTGCACTGTCCCTATGCCCACAGAACCGTCCATGTCCTCTTGTGGGGCAGTCCTTGTTAAAGGGTAGAGCATGGAAACATTTTGGAAGCTGGGAAGAGGTGGGCTGAGGGTCTGGCACTGAGAGGAAGGGAACAACACCCTGGTAAAGCAATGGAAGCATCCTGATGGCAGGGGGAGTTGAGATACAGACATGGGTAAGAGTGAAGAAAACAAAGGTGGAGTGAAGAGAGGACAGCAGAGTTTTAGATACACTTCCATTTCTTGGAATTGTTTTCCCCTTGTTGGCAAAGAACCAAAAAATAATATAGGCTATTTCTGACAGAGGGATGATGAAGAGGAGCCCGGGTGTATGCAAAGTAGGGAATCTTAAGAGAGACAGTGACATTTCCTTATGCATTGAGAGAGCTACAGATGTGTTTCCACCATAACACACAGCAGGGCACAGATGTTTATGCAAATGGGGATATTTACAGACAAAAATTTGTATCAGTTCTGCTGGTGAGTTGAAGGTCTGAGAACCAGGAAAAGGAACAAAAGGGTTCTGAGACTAAAAAGGAAAATTAGTAAAATCTGAAGGAGTGATTTACTGTAGGCAGTGGGATATTAGCATGATACAGCATCTGTGGCTGTATTCCACAGTTTGGTTTGAGGAAGGTACTTCTGTCTCTGTGTTTCATAACAGGCTAAGTTGATGTGTGATCTGTCTGCTGCACAGCTCTGCTCATGAGCAATTTCATTTTGTATAGTCACAGCTGTAGCTCAGTCAAAAAGGAAAACAGAGTAGCATTTCAAAGACTTTTGGGTAGGCCCAACTCTTCACTGGTGTTAATGGGAAAACCTCTAAGTGTTTAGAAACATCTATTGGTTACCTGCATGGGAAATACATGCTGGAAGGAGTTAACAGAAAATCTGATCTGTCTTCATCTTCTGTAGGGGTGGTCATTTATTATATCTTAGTGGAGAATTTATTACTGGTTGATTGGCCAAAGTGTTCTACAAAATATGAATGCACAGGGAAAACTTCATTTTTATTATTTGTGATTACAAAATATTTATGGGAGGTATTAGCAAATGAGAAGGTTTTTGTATGGAAATGAATATGAAATTTGGTGTATGATGAATACTTATTTGAACTTCAATTTGGGAAGTGTTGTGCTGGAAACTGCCTTGTTTCTAATTAATATTTCTGAGAAATTCCAATTTGCTGGAAGCAGAGAGAATCTCATATCTCTCCTGGTGCAGAAACTCGAATACAGAGAGAGGCACAAAAAAACTACAGAAATACTGAAATGAGTTGTTCATAATTGCATCTCAAAAAGCTTTTGTAGAAATGTTTATAAATACAGAAATTTAGGGAAGTCTGTTTTTTTGAGCTGTATGAGCTCAAAAGGATTAGATAGCACAGCAGCCTTGCATCCTTACTCTTGGTGTTTGTGGGGAGAAGATGCAACATCCAGGTCCGAGAAGTAATACTGGAAATATTGAGTATCAATTGCATCTTAAACCTTGAAGTATTATTGTTTTCAATTGTGTTGTTGTTTTTCTGCTTTTAGCTGACTTGAAGAGCACCATTCCCAACCTGTGTCCACCTGTTAATGTACCTTTCAGGCCAGAAAGTGGTAAGTGTATTTATGAATTGAACAAAACCAAACCCAAACATCTCCCCCACCATAAAACAACAACAAAAAAACCCCAAACCAAACAAACAAAAAAACCAGTAAAAATCCCCCCATCCTCTATTTTGTTCATATTGCTGAAAAATCACACTATAATGAAAGTGTTCCCCATGAGGTCACTCATTTAGGTGTATACTCATTTTCATTAATTGTGTACCATTTAAAAGAAAGAACTGTCACGTCCACAATGCTGACCTAATTTCTCACTCACTGCCACATGATACAAAATATTTGGCAGGACTGATGAAAAAATTTATTTATGAGTGTGGATATTGCATCACTTTCCAGATACAATGAACCTTATGGTACTCACGTGCATTATTTTAAAAGTGGGTGGAACTTCTTAGTAAATGAAACTTAACTGCTCTCTTTCAGGGCTTTGTGTCTACTGACCCCTAAAAATATATGCAAATTGTCAGCAGCTACAGGCTTCCCTGAAGTGTCCTTTCCAGAAATACACTGCATAGCAGCAAAATGCTGTGTGTAACAGAAAGGAAGGGAGTGAACTGCTTATTAGAAAACTCAATTTAACCCTCCAATTATACTGAAATGAGAAGTCACTTCCATCTCTGCCTTTGATTTTCTGTTTGATCTGAACAAATATTTCATCTGACTGAATCTGTCTTTCTTTAAACTATATGCAGCTGAGAATGCAGGAGACTTGATATTTGTAAAGAATTTTCAATACTTAATTCAGAATTTATTATGACCTGTCTTATCATCATGTCCATAACCACGAGTCATGATCAAGTTTGGTCTATTTTTTAGTAGAATTTGTGCTTTTTAAATGATCATTTTAATGCAATAGAAGGAAAACTCCTATCTTTGTAGGTAAGCAGAAATAATTTTTGTGTAAAACACTTTGAGGAGGTGGTGGGGTAGGCCTGGCATGTAGGTTGGGCAATTCAACTCCTTTGCAAACTGTTTTTCCCATGGGATGTGGAAAACAACTTCGCTGAAACTTTCTTCCTCCCAGAGTGAAGCTTGGTAGTAATTTTGTCATTTTCCTTTTATGTTTTTCTTGCTTGCTTAAATCTAGGAAAACAGTGCCCTAAGCAGCACTTAAGAAAATCAGGAAATTAGGTCTTTCTGCTGTTTGCTTTTGACTCTAAGGCTGCCCAGAAGAGCAGCCCCAGCAAGTGATGTGCTCATCTTTTGTAACAACTCTGATCTATCAGACCCATTTCCAGGTCATCTTTCTAAATGCAGAGCAACTCGGGATATCACTGGTTTGCAACCCAAGCCAGCAGAGCTTCCCACAAGGATGCAGGATTTTGGGCTAGAGTGGTTGTCCTGGGGACTGATAGTGGTTAGGAGAAGTCATTTAATTACAGAGCACAGCAAGGCTTATGCAATGGAATGGAATGGAATTCAAATTAGCACCGCTTTCCTGGACATTTTGGGGCTCTGACACCACTGGAGAAACACATTCAAAATGCAACTGGACACCATCTGTCCCTATGTTCTGCCTCATTTTGATAGTAAAAGTACCAGACTGCTTATTTAGGTCAGATTGTTATCTGGGCTATATTGTCAGAGGTTTTAGAAAATTTTCAGAAACATTGTTTCCAAACACTTTATGATTGTATGTTATAATATAACATACAATTACATACATTAATATGTGCTATAGAAGACTAACTGTTTTAGAACTGGGCATCACACAAAAACTAGCATTTACTGAATTTTGTACATTGTGGTAATGCTTGTACATGGGGATAAAAAATTACTGTGGCTGCTCTGTGGTAACCAGATGGTGAATGTGAGAAAATATCACTGATTAAAGGGCACTGCCATGAGTGGATATGTGTGTGTGTGAATGTAAGAGTATCTATACATATAAAAAATACAATTTTTTCCATCGAAAGATCAGAAAAATATTTAAATTTGCATACTTTGCCAGAAGGCTCTGTAAAATCGTGAAGTTAGTTTTATGTCCAATCTAGAGTCTGAGTTAACTGAAGCTCTATTAAGATTAACTTTTGATTAACTTTTTAATCAAAAGTTAATGCACTGACTGCCTCATTTCCGAGTCAGCCAGTTTGCAGTGCTCAGGACAGAGTGCCCAGCACTTTGCTTCCTCCCATTTGCAGTCAGGATGCTGCTCTATTCAAAATCTGTGGTGTCTGCAGCCCCAATGTGTTGTGAAGAAACCCAGATGAGCAGACTTATTTTCAGCCTGGTGGGAAGTAGATGCTTTGTCTGTTTTACTCGTTGTTCTTCTCAAAGGCATTGTAGGACTACAAAACAACAGAAAGATCTCAACAGGTTTTCACAAATACATGGATAGCAAAAGGCAGGAAAGGGAAAGTGTGGAGCTGCTGAATGGGGCAGGAGACCTGATGACAAAGGAGATGGAAAAGGACAAGGTGCCTTTTTCACCTCAGTCTTTCCTGGCAAGTCCAGCCTTCAGGATATTCAGACCAGGGGGAAGACTGCAGCAAGGAAGTTTTAGACTTAGAGACGGAGGATCAGGTCAGGGACCAAGCTGGACATACAAATCCAGGAATGCAGAGGGAGCTGGTTAATATCATTCTGAGGCCACTCTCAAGTACCTTCGAAGGTGGTGGGGGAGATATTTATTTTCCTTCTGTTTCCTGGTCTGGGCTTTTGAAGAAGTTTCTCAGCAGTAATCACCGTAAAATGTCTAGACCTTTGAATCTGCAATGACAAAAATAATTTTCAGGAGCAACTTCTTTTCATGTCTTGTCCTAGAGCAGCCTGCAGCCACTAGGGAGATGCAAGAAAAGACCCTTCCCTATGTAAGGTCAATTCTGGGAGAGACACAGCAAAAGGAGAGGGTCAGGGTTCTTCCTTTCCTTTGTCTTGTACCAGAGTGTTCATCCAGCAGCCCCTTGCAGCCCTGTGATTTCTCTCAAAAGCCTGAGGCTCCAGTGGGTTTTCCCCAAATTATTGCCCCTACAAACAACACTGCTGTGTGTTTCTAACATTCACTAGATACCCCATTAGCCTTGAAAAAGAGGGATTAGTGCTCTCTAGTGCCCACTACTCTTTAGCAGGAGGGAGGTGAACTGCACAATGTCTTTCACCTGAATTCTCATTGATTTTTTATTGCCTCAGCAAGTTTTGCCTACTTGCAAAAACCTTTCTGCTACAAGGCTAAAGTCTCCAAGTCATCTCATCTCCAGGCTCTAGTGTGTGTAACTGAATGCATGGTTTTCATCTTTAACTGAATGAACACTTCCATTTACTTCTGTACATCTATTGCATGGAGCAGAGCAGGCTCCTGCTGGTCTGTTGTGATTTCCTCATAGTTCCTGTCATCTCAGAAGTGGTGCTTGAAAAATTGATAGCCTGAACTGACTGGGAAAGTCCACCTTGTTATGTTTGGAGCACTTTTTCCCCTGTAGAAGTTCATGTGCTGTGATGACACTGAGTATGGAACCATCTGTGGGGAGTTTCAGGTATGATCTGTGACCTTTAACAATGGGAGGACAGATGTTATTTTAAGACTGCCTATGCTGAAAATGCTCATATGTCATCCTGCAGTCTTGGTTTACTTAGGCTGGTATTTAAACAACTCTCCTCAGTTGTGTGAACATGGAGGACCGTCTTATAAAGAGAAAACAACCAGGTCTCATCAGTAGGTTTGAGATGGAACTACCTGCAGCCAGCTGTAAGCTAGGGGAGATAAGAAAATGGGGTTTTTAATTATATAATTTTGTATTGTTATTTTCCAAATGTGCAACGCTGTTATTCAAACAGTTTATGCACAAGGGTTTGAGTTTTGGAAATTTTTATGCGTTTGCAAATTAGTCTGAAAGAAGCAAAACAATCTATGAGACATATTACCTGAATTTATAGAAGGAATACTTGTGCTTAGAACAGACTGGAGAGCCTGAAAATACTCCTGTGTATGTGGGAGGAACAAGCCTGACGACTTTTGACTTTGTTACGAGATTTATTAAATGTATACAGTAATTGCCTAAACTTTAATGAATATTTTTGTCTTCAGTTCTAACTCGAGCATGTCTATCTATCTTAGATTTGGCAGCTGTTAGGAGGCAGTGGCCCTTACAGGGTGGCTCCTGCATGGCCCTGCGGATTACAAACAGATCATGTGGGCTCTGTTCCCACTCCATGCAAATCAAGTAATTAATTGAGAAACCACCAAGGCATGTGGATGTAATGATCTTAGGCCCTTCCTGCTCCTGCCCCCTCCCTATGATCCCCTAGTGATTTATAGTCATTCCCTTGAGGCAGGACTGAGCAGAGCAGTGGCTACAGGATATTCCAACATGGGAATAAATTTCCCATTGGGCTATGTCTGCACATGGGGTATTTCCATTCTCAAGAGTGATGCTGATGGTAGTACAAGTGCTGATGTAGCTGACTTTGGTGATTAATAGTATAATTTATCTTCCTGTTTTCCCACAATGGTGAGTATTTGCCAGAGACATCCTTAGTGTGAAACAAAGACAGCTTATTTTATCCAATTTTGGGAACTGATTTACCATGCTCCCACACAGCAAATTTGATCTCTGACATAGAATTACTCTATCTTTGGTCTTAAGTTTGATTTTTATTGTTTGTAAATATGAGGATTTTAGCCTTTTGAAAACAGCTTATTTTAAACCAGAATAAGTACCTAGTACATTTTTAATATCCCCTTACTATATCATTTGCTATAATTGGCATCCCTAAAGGAGACAGAAAGCTTGTATTTAACAGGAACATAGTGAGATTGCTCCCTGCTAAAGGCCATAAATACACAGTTGTTATTTTTGAGACTTGCCTGAGGTGTCATTACAGTTATTATGCAGAAGTTTAAAGAAAATAATTCATTTTGAATTAAACGAATTTCAGTGGATCAACAAAAACAAGAAGTAGTTATATTTTAGGAAGTGCATATTTTCTGCAGCTCCACTCTGAATTGATGATTTGCAGGCTTTGAAGATTGTTGGTATACAGACAGGTTAGCAGTATGTTGAAAAAAACTTCTGAAAACTAGGAATATAAAGCACTGAGTTCAGTCTGTAAGCATGTTTTGGGTTTGAGTCAGGGGTATTAAATATGGCTCACAAATTTCAGAATTAAGATCAGAATTTGTCTTTCAAACATAAATCAGGCATACTGAACCCAGAGGTCTGATTTATATACCTTCTTAACCTCATATTGACCTCTTCAGCTTCACAAGTTTTCTTTTAAATTTAACTTGTTATTTTAATGCACTTCCGTATCTCTGTTTCCTTAGATCAAGTGTTAAATTTTGCAGCAAACTCATAATTGATGCCTTTTTTTTTCCACTAAAGTCAGTGATGAAATTTTAGTTGACTTTATAGCAAAGATTTCATAATCTCTTTGCCAGGAAATCTATTCCAGTCTTGTGATCTTCTGACTGCAGTGGGAGCAGAGTAAGGCCAGTGTGAGTCTTTTTGCAAATCCAGTCTTAAACCTTGCCTACCCAAACAAGAACATCTGGAAGAGAGAGGCTCTCTATATGGGACATCTATAATTTTGAAATGAGAGTTACAGGGATGGCTGGATTCAGAGGGCTGTAATTATCCAATGAAAGCCTTTGCCAAAATGTGGGTTGGAAGGACAGCTCTTAACCTATATATAAATCAGAAATGTCTTCCAGCCCATCAGGTGCACTGTGCATTGCCAGGAGCACGGGTCCAGCCTGCAGCTTTGCCTTGTGGGAGCAGTTTCCACGTGAGACAAGTTTAGATCAGCCATGGAAAGTTGTGTTTTGCTCACAGAATGAAGTGGGTGTGCATGGCTGTTGCTGGATCTGCTTTCAGGAGAAGGGAAGAACCAATATACAAAATCTCTTTAGCAGCTCACTGCTGGCTGTCAATGTCCACCGGGGTGCCACGCACAGCTCTGGGTTGAAGAGGTTTGCTCTGTTGTTAAAATAACCATTAAGGTTTCTGTGTCTCTCTGCATCTGGGGTCAGCTGGGCAGAAAAAGGGAAAAGGAAAAAAAACTGAGAGTCTCAGCATTTAAATCTGAGATCATGAATGCTTCATCCAGGATGGAGGATGAAAAAAATCCCAAAACAATCTAAACCCCAACCCAACCCAAACAACCTGCCATGTGGGCATGGCAAGGGTCACTTCTGTGAGATTTGGGGCAATGAATAATCAGTTTAGATAGGAACGTATGAGCTGTGGATGTTTGCATCATGAGTGGTCACTCTTCCATATCTAGCACAGGCTGCAAAGTGACCAGTGTGCCTCATATATATATAAAAGGTATGCTCCTGACTTGACTCTATCCCACATAAAGGGATAAAATAAATTTCTAATGTAGAAGTAGAAAGTTTAGCTTGTGAAATTAGGTATAGGAAGCAAAATTCAAGTGTCAGAGCTGTAAATCCAAAAAGTTTATTTTGTTTTTGTGGATTCATTTTGAATTTCCTTCCTGAGAGAGCGAGGACCCCTCTGAATGTTTGGCCAGTGGGAAATGGAGGCAATGAGGAGGGTGAGACTTGCCTGAGGTCACCTGGTAGTCAGGGAAGCTGTGGAAAGAGAGTCTGGGGAAATGTCATCCAAAGCCACTGGTGCACCCAGACTTTTTGTGTTACAGTGGAATCCAGACAAGGCTCTCTTTTGAAAGAACCACAACTGGTAATTTGAAGCTTTGTGTTTGAACCTCGAGAGATTTTGCTTGTTCCAGTAGTAGGACCTCAGCTGCTGGTACTGTAGACAGCACACAGATGGCAACATTGCTCTTAGGTAAAAACAAACTTTTAGTCATATTGATAAAAGTAATATTTTCTTGTTCTTCAGGAAAAAAAAAAAACAAAAAAAAAAAAAAAAACCAAAAAAAAAAACCCAAACAAACAACAAAAAAAAAACCACCAAAAAACCACAAACTGAAAACATAAATTGCCAAGATTCAGTCTGGAAAAGAAAGACCTGGAGGATCTAGTAAAGGAGGCAGAAAATCTCTGGAGAGGATGTAATGGTTAATTCTCTATCACTTAAAGTTGATGTCTATTTTTAAGTATCTTTCTAAATAAGTGCCACAAACTGTCACCCTGGATGTAGAGGCTGAAGTTTTCTAACATAGGTCATGCAACAGCTAATAGTGGATGTTTTTCAAAAGGAGAAACCATTGACAATATTAAAAATAGTAATTTCTACATGACTAAAATCACTCTGTTCCTCTAAAAGAATTGAATAGTCAGTCCTTAAAGGGAAGAAAAAATCCAGTGCAGTGAGTCTGTCACACAAGTCAAGCTGTGACTGCAGGGTCACTGCTCCTGACTAATTCAGATCCCCTCTGATGTAGCACTGCTGATGACTTTGCCTCTCTGTGACTCAAGTAAGCTTGTGGTGTTAACATAATACTGCAACACCACATTAACCTTCATTTCTACGTCGCTGGAGACCTTCAGCTTCTTTCTCATAGAAAAGTTGCTCACAACTATAAGAGGAATGGAATGATTTTGGTTGTAAAGGACCCACGGAGCCCAGTCCTGTTTTCTTGCTTCTAATTCAAAACCTGAACTTTGTGAAGTTCCATGGAATACAGAAGGTCAGTTCATCACTCCATCAGATGTTCTCTTCAGCAAGGGGGATGGCAAAGGAGCCAAGCCCTAATGCAACAACCTTGGTAATGGTGGTAGCACATCAGTTTTTTTCAGTTTGTCCTTTGTGAGATAACTCATGCTTGAGATTTACACTTCCTAGGGAAGGATTTACCCTACAAAAGAAAAGACTTTTTGCATCATTGTAGAGTCCTGAATTGTGGCAGTTACCCTGTGTTGTCATCAATTATACAATAGTTATGAAATCAAATTTAGTCTCTGCTATTCCCTGCCTATTTGCTCAAGGAGGATGCAACCAGCCTTTTCTGTGGTGTTTTGGGTCTTGGGTTTTCATCAACTGGACAAGTGTGTCAACACCAGGACTTTCAAGCTGAGTGTTTGAATGCCAGACCTCAGCCTCAGGTCTGATGTTGAGTGCTGTGGTCAAACTGTCTTTCTGAGAGGGGGAGAAAGGAAACTTTGGCCATCTTTGCCAGTCACTGACTTCTCAGTAGAATAAAAGAAATGTTTAATGAAATGACAGGTCATGACTTTCGTGTCTGTGTGGGTCAATGAACTCAAGGGCAAGACCTGCTCACTAGGAATAGCAAAGGAACAGCTCACTCTGCTCTGTCCTCACCCTACAATTACATGGAGAGGGCAACACCAACCTACTCTTTAGGACTCAGTGGCCACAGCAGGACCTTTTGCTTTTAAAATATATTGAACTTCTGAAAGGAACTAAAGTAATTAAAGGCCCATTCTTTCCCAAACCTTCTTTTTTTGTCTTCTGTGTGCAAAACTGAGAATTCTCAGATATTTTTATCTCTTTGTGCATGAGAAAAGAATGTTTGTGGTATTTTTTTAAAATATAGTTTGAGACAGAAGGACAATTCTTGAGGAATATCAGAGTTAGTACATATGTGTATATGCATGCTCACACAAGTGCATGGATGTTAAATGTATATATGGGAATATACATATATGTAATGCATATGATTATATTTACACATATGCACATATTTGTGTATATATATGCCTGTAAAATTGAGTGAAATCTTAATTATGTAGAAGTTGCATAACATTATATCTGTTCATAGAATTTAGTATAATTTTGTCCACCAAATCAAATTAAAATGATCAAATTAACCTCCATTTACTTTCCAAGAAGTTAGTGTCTGTTCCTGTTCAGGAACTTGTATGCAAGCATTAGAACCCATGCCCTTTAATGTAATTAGGGCTGTTCAGAAATATTTTATTTAAATCAGTTGGGTTTACCTTCAAACCTGGATAAAGCTGCTCTGGATTTGCCTGTTTCTTTACTAAACACCTTTGTAAACAAATTAATATCTGACCTCTGAACATAGGATTGGACCTTCAATTAAAGGCCTTTGAATATTTAATTTATTCACGTCAATTAAAGGCCTTTGAATATTTAATTTATTCTCAGTTGATGCAAAGGAAGATGTCTTTTGTTCATTGAGGAACTCCCCAATGCTTTTAACTCTTTATTAAGTTCCTCTGAAATTTTTACTGCTCCTTCTAGTTATATTATTTTTTTATGGTTCATTTTACAGAGTATATGGATACCTGGCAACCCTTAAATGTGTCATCTGTTCTCATGGATTCATCCATCTCACACTTTGAAGTTGTGCATGTTAGCAGAGATATATCTAATGACTTCTCCACGGCCAGAGATTTTTGCCTGTCTGGTAAGAAATGGTCATTCACAGCTTTACAGAAAATACTGACTTGTGAGCCTGAAAACCAAGAACAGCTTTCCCACTTCTGACATAGATACACTGATTTTACTTGTCTTTAAAGACTATCCCAGCATTTCCTAATCTGAGAGAGGGATTCTGAAGCAGTTTAGAGGGAGATGCAATAGATATAAAATGCTGTAATATAATACAGTAATTAGGTAATTTTGACACCTCTTGGGCGTGGAGATCTCTTACGTCTCCAGGCATTGTACAGCTGGGAGAATATTATACCAAATAATTAAAGCAACAATGTCTTGTTTTTCTAAAGAACCACTGCCATTTGCTAAACCCACCTGCCAACACCTAAAGCAACCTGTGGCAGGTTGAAGCAGGGATTGAGCTGTAGTAACAGCAAAGAGAATTGCTTTATTCTACAGCCTGACCAGAGAGAAGAGTCCTTTAATTTCACATGGCTGGGAAATCCTCAATGCCACAGAGTGGTAGAAATAAGGGAAAGTTCCCACTTACTCACTGCGGACTGTTAGAATTCAGATGAGGTTATCAGCACTTTATTAGATTATATATTTCTCCTTCAAAAACCTGTGATAATAGTTCTTTTGCTGCATTATTCCATTTTAAAGCCAATATAAGCTTCTGTCCTTTGGCTATTTTGGAGAATGTTCTGAGCATTTGAGGACATTTATGTCCCATTACTCTGAATTACATCATATCCTTGTTGCTTCACCTGTTGAAAACCTTTCTTTTAAGAACAGTGTAACACTGTCAAAATGCAAAATGTGAGAACACAGTTTTACCTGCTCCTTTTTCTTCATGCTTCACCTCACAGCTTGTTCAAAGAACCAGTCATGTACAGTGGTTACACTGGAAATCCAGCCTTCAGCCATAAGGTGCATTTTCTACCCTGATACACAGACGTGTGCACATGGCCTGCAAGGGCAGAGCTGCTGGGTTTTACTCAAAGAACCTGCTACCTATATCTACAGGAGACAAGGTAAGAGCAGGTCAAAGCTGTGGAGTAAGGACCTCAACTGTGATGCTCAATTCTTGTGAATGGAGGACTGAGGAATTCCTCACCTCATAAAGCAATATGGATGTCTCCTAGACACTTGTCCATGGCTGCTGCAGAGGAGTTACAGCCAAGAGGATGGGAAAAATGTTCCCAAATACTGTTTTAAAAATGCATGAAATTGTAGTGTTACCCTCTGGTGGTGAAGCAGGCATGACAGAGGAAGTCTAGTTAATCAAAGATGCTTTGAAATGGCAGAGTAGTAAAACCAAACAACAACAGTAATGCAAGTCCAGCTCTTAGCTTCATCTGCAGAAGTTGCTGTGATATGCTCTTCCTTTTAAGCTTGGAGAATAACACTAGGAGTGTTGAAAAGTCACTGTAAATTGAAAGTATTAAGGACAATCTCTAGAGAAAACATAAAACTAAACAGATATCCCTGCTCCTTAAACAGGATGAAATAATATTTTAAATAAGTGAAAAATATTTGAGAGAAAAAGAAGTTGTGTAGACAGTGTAGATAAGTAAAAATTCTGTTGTTTGGTTACATACTTATTTGAAAGTGTAGGTTTGTTGGGTTTATTCCCCTTGATTTTTAAAGACACTGCTTTCTTTTTGTGTAATAAAAAAAATATTTTATTTATTAAAGGTAGTTAGAACACAGGTGACAATAAGGGGGAAAGGAAGAAAATTTTCCTTTTCACTGAAATTCCATAAAGTCATTGAGAACCTTCTAGGTTGAAACTCAGTGAGAGAAAAAGCAGTTTATCATTGCCAAATAAAACAAAATCACAAACTGAGATACAAAAATAGACTTGTGTGTTTATTGTTTGTTACAGGTTTGGTTTTAGTCCCATGACTTTTAATTTTTTTCCTGCCTATCAAATACATTGTTTTAGGAGAAAAATAGCAGGAGGTGTCACTTCACTGTGTTTTAATGAACTATTTTATAGGAAAACAGTAAAACTAAACAGTAAATTTATCTGTATTTCATTTAAAGAGGGGACACTTAACAGTTTGAAACTATGGGAAATGGGACTGATTTTCATTTCTGAAATTTGAAACTTGAAAAAACAAATTATTTTTCCTCTGCTCACTCTCTGATAGATTTTCTCCTGCCCATTTCTGAATCGGATTCAACCCCAAGAGTGTACATCCCGTCCCACGGATATCTGATGGGCAAATCCCAGGTGATCCACGTTGGCTCAGGATGGAGGAACATCAGCCAGTTCCTGGGGATCCCTTACGCTGCCCCTCCCCTCGGCGAGAGGCGATTCCATCCCCCAGAGCCGTTTGCTTGGCTGGAGACCTGGAATGCCACGGCGGCTCGGTAAGGAACCCCTGATCACCTGCTCCAGCCAGGGCTGGGAAAGCTGCTGGAGTGATGACAACAATATTCATGTCCTTTCTTGCAAAGCAACCTACAGAGTACAGACAGATACTTTGATCAGCAAAGAGAATATTTTTTCCATCTATATGTTAAAGAATGCAAGCACCTCAAGAGAAAAGGCAAACTCCTGTACACTCTGTTGAATCTCTGCATAACTCCCCACCAACTGTCTGCTCTCAGTCCATTTTCATTCTGAATAGTATTTATATAGGTATTTATTATATTTATACAAATAGTTTTGCTCCTGCTGAGCCATGCACTTTTACTCATTTAATCCAAGAGAGCACTTCAACACTGATGTAACCAGAAGCTGTGGGCCTCATATAGAAATTCTCTGCCTGGTAGTGTCCAAGAGATCAGGTTGAAGAGCCCAGAAAATCAATCTCTTCTGTCCAAAACCTATTGTAAGGCAAATTCTTGGGGAGTTGAAAGTGTATTTGGCCTTTGGTTGTTCCATCTTTCAGGATGCTCCAGATGTGTGAAGCCACAGCCTCGAGTACTTTGCAGGCATCTGGTGGGATGTGACTTTTTGTTTCCTCAGATGTTCAGTGGTGTTATTTTAGCACACACAGCACCAGCTCTTGGTGTCTGAGCCACAGTCTGGGTTTAGTTAGACCCACCTGCCTCTGTGATCTCCCCTTGAAGGCCTGGGGTTTCAATGAGCAGCCTGGCTGAGATTTTCAAAACAATTTGGGGAACTTTGTCAATCTGTTTCTGACTTTTGAATCCACAGTGCTTGCTTAGTCCAATGAAGAATTTGGTTATTATCTTTTATTATTCATTTAAGGTTAAAAAAGCAATTATTTGAGTTTACACTTGGGGAATTGGAGAGACCTCACTTTATGTATAGAAACTGTTGATTTTTTTAGGATTCTATATATTCTGTATTGATGCAAAATATTTATATACAAGAAATTCACATTAGCACAGGGCCATTATTCATGGAAGAGATATATTTATTTATCAGCTTGGACTTGATAAAAGACTTTAAAAACTTAAAAATCCCAACCCAAACCAACCCAAGCCAACCAAAACCACCAGCCAGCTATTGGATTCTCCAGCTCCTGGAAGAGCTGTGGACTTGCTTCAGCAGGTGGCAGCCTTTCTCCTGGGAGCTGGAGAAAAGAAGCTGTGATCACAGGTGATGATCCCTGCTGCCCTGTGGAAAGCTGTATGATTAATAATGTAATACCTATTGTCCTGGCAGGTTTCGTACCTGGGAATTTGTATTTTTTCTGCCAAAAGTGGCTTTAGCAGTTTTTTTGTTTTGGAGATGATGTGCTTTACTATGTCAGTGTAAAAGTTGTTGAGTGACATCACCATCCTAGGAATCTCCAGCTTTTGGAAAAAAAAAATTAGAATTCCATTAAGTCTGGTCCTTTTCCTTGTAGTTTTCTAATAATTTCTTTACAGCTTTAGGACAAAATTTTACAAGGGCATTAAAAATGATAATTTAGAAATAATTCTCTGAGCTATTACCATATTTTCTGAAGCCTCTTTTAGCTTCTTCAGTAATAAATTGTGAGTTTTTTCCATAACTCATTGTGTGGTATGGATAAAGCTGTAAAATAGAGGAACTGGCTTCAAAGTAGGTTATCACTGAACAGCAAAAATCATCCACTTGATTCAAGTTTGATATGTTTGAGCAGAAGAATCTCATTCAGATGATGGCCAGAAAATAATTTTCTCTATGTGGTTGGCTACTGAATTTTTATTGAAAGGGTACTTTAAACATTAATTGACACTGTTAATGGTCTGCTATGATGCTTAGAACAAAGAGATTTTAAAAATGCATTAAAATTTTGAAGTTACCAAATTTTCCCACAGACCATTAGAAATTAAATTAAACACTATGAAATGTAGCCCACAGACCACTGGGAAATAAATCAAAATGTATGTATCCCACAGATTATTAGAAATTTAAATAAATAACCAGCAGATCAGCAAAAGAGTAGATTTTGTAGGTGTGCAGGGGAGACTGTGCCTGTGAGCCTCAGCCCTGCTCTCTTTACAGCTGGTCCTAATTTTGTGTAGTTTATGTGAAGTGTGGATTTTTTTAAAGCATATTTTTAAGTTTTAAGCTTTTTAAAATGAGGCAGGGTTTCTGAGGAGGGGTTCTAGGCACACAAATGCAATGCATTATGTGTGTGTATACAAACCCACATAGCTGTTGTTAACTTACAGGTGGGCACAGTTTTAAATGAGATCAAGATTTATAGATTTAAAAGTTTTATTAGCCTAATGCATCAAAATATAAGGAAGTAGCAGCAGTATAAGAAGAGTAAAAGCCTTTTTGATTGTAACTTTCTCAATCTGTGTCTCTAGGGCAGCATGTTGGCAGCCAGGAGATGGAGAGGCCCCATCACAGTCTGTCAGTGAAGACTGTCTGTATCTGCACATCTTTGTTCCTGCCACCACTGTAAGTAAGAGATGTAATTAAAATCAAATTTTTTTTGTAGCTGAGGATTGTCTCTTTCCAAAGTGCTTTTAACTGGCGTGAATGGCTGTTTTGCCTGTGTAGTTCACCAAGGCTGCAAAGTTAAATTAGGCACTCTGGTGTCTTTACTGGTACAAGAATATTCCCTACAGGCTTTGTGTGAGCTGTGTTGGGTGACTTGGAGGAAGCACACTAAAAAGCTAGAAATAAGAGAGACAGAGAGGGAAACAAAACACCAGAAGAAGGTGACAGCAAAGGAGGAGAAATTAAGGACAGAGAAGG
This sequence comes from Vidua chalybeata, assembly GCF_026979565.1. NCBI lineage: Eukaryota > Metazoa > Chordata > Aves > Passeriformes > Viduidae > Vidua > Vidua chalybeata. The sequence goes on from NC_071530.1 coordinate 145,131,436, forward strand.
CAGAGTTCCTGCAAGCAGACCATCTGTCCAGGAGACAACAGTGCAATGCAATACATCAACATTTACCAGCAGACAGGGGGCTGCTGATGTTTTTTTTCACCCTCCTCTTTACTGTTCCCCTGTTGACATCTGTGGGAGGTCTGTTGGGAGAGTGGCAAGCAATACTAGATTTGTGGCCAGCTCACAGAGCTTAAAAATAAATGTTTCCAAAAATGGCTGGGCCACTGGTACAATATGAGGAATTGTCATTCAAAAGTTCTTGATTTTCTCATTCTAAGCAGATATAAAAGAGAGCTGCAAGTTAAAGCCAAGCTAAAATGATTGTCCAGCCCCTGGGGGGCTGGGGATGAAGATGCTGAATAACATGTGAATCCCATTGAGGAGTGGGCCCAGAGACAGGAACTTTTTCTTTCCACAGTACTGGCAATTTTCAGAAGGTGATGGTAATTGTAATAGAAATTTATGAATCTGTCATACTGCATGTCTAGAAAGAGCTGGTTTTGCAATCTGACAGCAGCTCAGAGAGTCCCTTGCAGGCCCATATTAATCATCAGAGAGACCAGCAGTCTGTCTTATCCCTGCAGCAAGAGGCTGTCATTTGCCTTGAGTGCAGTCACCACTTATTGAAAACATCAGGTCACTGTCCCAGGCAGTTTGCCATCTCTGCAAGAGCTGCTTTCAAGATACTTTATTTGAAAGCACTGTATTTTCCACCAGACTAAATAGGCTTGTCTATTCTCCTTCTCAGTCCTGTGAACTGAATCTCTCCTGTCTTTTGTAAAATTGTAAGGTAGAAGTAAGTCCAATCAAGAAAATCAGTTTCACATGCAATAAGTCTAGTTCAGGAGAGAACTAAAATTTCTGGTTTTGCAGAAGTAACTGGGAACAGAAGGCATAGAATTTTCCTGTCTCTTTTTGTGGCAAGCTCTATTTTTTGCTCACATGCAGCTAGATAGTTATATATTTTCAGCCTGTGGAAAGTTAAATTAGCTAGTAAATATGGAATATAAAATCTCCCAGAGAGCAGTGAATGCAGAGGTCATTCAGAAGCATTTTGAGCCTCAAAAAGAGCACAGTGCAGGGACTGCTGCCTGTCACCAAAGGACTCTCAAAGTGTCAAGCATTGAAGTAGGTGAATGACATAATTTTACTTCCATAGCTACTGTACCACAGTTAAACCGGTGCTTCTGACTTTTTCCCACCTATAATTATCACCACCTGCCACACTAGCTCAGAAAAGCTGTGCTTTGCCTTTATTTAGAAAGTGTTTAATTGTAAGATCAAGACTTAAAAATCTCCATTAATAGAAATTAAAATGGAAAAAAAACTAAGCCCTCTCTCTTTTTTCTCCATTTCCTGCACATTCCCATCCTTATTGTGTCATCCCCATTGCATTCAATTCTTTACAGAGCAATATTATACAGTAGTAAGGTTTCCTGTCTTGATGGAGTTTAAATCTGTTCCTGTCAAATAGCTCATCAAGTGTTTTACAGAAGGATGAACAGGGAGGTTGGACCAGATGGCCCCAACAGTGTTCCATTCCAAGGTTAACCATTCTGTCATTCTGTGATGGAGGAGATGCTTGTGAATATTTTGAAGCTTCTCAGACTTCCAGCTGACTTGCAGCATCCTGGTGGCTGCTGAACTTCATTACCCCATCAGGGCTTGCACATGGAACCTAAGCCCCTGTAGTCATGAGACCATGATGGAGCTGCTGGGCTTCCCATTGCTTGGTGCAGAAAAACAAACGGGAATGCTGCATCCAGACACTTGGCTCTGTGCACAGTCCCAGTGCTAAATCTTCCCCTGAATTACTCCATATCTGTTGCAGCTGTTGTAAATGGCTTTGGTTTGCCATTTCCAAATTTTACTGCCCATCTTTGACCTTTGTAAGCTTTTTATTGTGTAAAGTCACTCAGAATAATGTAATATGCAATTTACAGGGCAGCTGGAGGTCATGGTGCTATGGAGACTGTGGACATGTGGGAAATGCTTAGTATGAGCCTCAGGCTTAACCATGTTGAGCTGAGGGGATGGAGCAGTCTCAATATAACTGTTAATACCATTTTAGCTGACACAACTCGATGTGGTTGTATTTCAGAATGAATTTCCATGTGAAAACAGATTATTTCTTTTTTTTTTCTTCACCCCCATCTCTCTCTGTTGCATGCAGTGCAGAAATGGGAACCAGGGACAAGGCACTACCAGTTAGGCAGTTTCAATTCAAGAGAAGTTCGTGAGAAAAAAAAAAAAAAACAAAAAAAAACCAAAACAAAACAAAAAAACCAAAAACTGTCTCAGTGCTTGTAATGTCTTGTGTTTTCTTGGCAACATTGTTATGTTCACAAGAAGCCCCTGAACTGATTCATCAGAGAGATAAATGAGGAGTGCCCACACAATTGTGGGCAAATTAAGGGCAGTTGAGGGTAGTTTGCCTGCTGAGCTGTAATTTTGCAGGATGCTGCAGCCATCGCTGCTCTGCTGCTTCTCCCATACAGCCATTTGTGTTTCTGCTGGAGACATTCTTTGCCAGAACAGATGGGACTGCTGTGTTTAGCTAAGCTCCATCCAGAAAATAACAGCAGCAGAGGCCAATGCCCTCTAGGTGCAGGGAAAACCAGCCCCAGATGTACTTTGATGCTGCTACAGGAAAGGGAAAAACCAAACCAACCTCCTCCCTTTTGTTCACTGAAGGATGTTTCTATTGAGTGTGTGTAACCTGCTGGTAAGTGCTGAGGTGTCCTGGGGCTGTTCTGCCTTTTTCCTGTTGATGCAGCAGCAGCTCTGCAGTGTGTGCAGAGAGGGCCCATACCTGGTGCTGCTTTGGGCAAAAGCTTCTGTTTCTGTGCACAATCAGGTGGCTCTGCCAGGAGTGTTAGCATGGGTGCAGACTGGGACTCCTGCCATCCCAGGAGTCCTGATGGGCTCTTTTGAGGCAGAATCCATCTGTACTTTGTGAGATGTGGGTCTCTCCTCTGCAGAGACAAAGTCCTCTCTACAGGATCCCTCTGTGTATCTGGTGGGGGAAAATTTCCATGGGCACTGGAAGGAGCATGGAGTGTTATCAGTATCATGTGACATTTTTGAGACTAGGCAGTGTTTGGGTGCTGAAGACTTGAGAGCAGGAAGCAGATGCGCAGAGCTATAAGTTAGTCTTACTCAAGATGGAGCAACCCAACGGGCCTTTTCCTTCTCCTGTTTCCCACTTGTTTGAACTTTTCCTGCATGTTTGTATCAAGCAGATGTGCTCTAGCAAAGACAAGCGCACCACATGCTCAGTGGCCAAGGCAGCAGGAGCTGGCCTAGAGGAGATTTTGGCTGATGGAATATGATGGTACTGTTAGATCTACTTTATACTGGAGATAGTGTCCTCTTTATGATATTCAGGTCATTGCAGACAATTTGTGGACAATTGTGGACAACACCCTTTAAATTCCAGACAGATGGGCAGATATTCCCTCTTTATGGTCACTCTTAAAAAGCTATAAATGGCTTAGATAATGTTCAAGAAAAAGCTGCTTGTGTGACCTACCAAAGCAGTTGGCAACGGGAATATTAACCTGGTCATTGTCATGGCAGGTCAAAAACATGTCAGTGTTGCTGTTCTTCCACAATGGAGGGAGTTACAATGCTGAGGAGGGAAAGACAACCCTGGATGGGTCATACCTGGCTGCCATTGGCAACGTCATCGTCGTGACAGCAAACTACCGTGTCGGTGTCTTTGGCTTCCTGAGCACTGGTAAGTCATGGGTTTCCAGAGCAAACACAATTATGCATTCTGTAACTCTTCTGTTTCTGATTTTTATTTTTTTCAAGTTATTTTTTAACTCAAGTAACCTATACCTTTCACAGATTTTTTTTTTTCCTAAATTATTGTGGGAAAAAAATGGCCAAGAAGGAGTGGGGACTTGATCTGAAGAGAAAGGGGAGAGGCTGGGGGAACAGGGACAGGAACAAACCCAACTCAATATCTATATCAAAGCACTGGATAGACTTGTGCTTGCAGATGAACTTCTGCATATTGAGTTTTGCAGACACATGTGAAGATAGCTTAGTATCAAAAATCCTTGCTAATTCCAGTGGCCTATTGTTGTGGGTAGAGTTTTCAATGATTTCAACTTCCAACCTGTTCCATCCATGGAATGTTGCTGATGCTCTCTTGTGCCCATGTCAGAGTGGGGAAGAGGCAGAGACAGATAATTGCAGGTTTATGGTAAGAAGGATGTGAGAGGATGGAAAGTAAGGCACAAAGGTGGTTGATTGGTTCCTTAACAATTCAGCTTGACTTCTCTGAAGGACTTGCCACATTTAACCTGAATTTGTACTGGCCTGGATGTGACTGAACATTTGCATGTTCTATGTTGCAACCCTTCCCCACATTCCAGTGTAAAGGATTTTTGCTCTCCTAATGCCAGTTGCCATTAAAAATTACACAAATTCCCATTACAAACAGGATTTTGTCTTGCATAAAGAGGTATGAAAACACACATTCAGTCTCCCTAAATCTTTGGGGTAGTGCCATTTTTTTTTTTCACTTTGCCTTTTTTTAGCCTTGCCTTTTTAAGCAAGTAGGGAACACCTTTCTACCATCTTTCCCTTCTGCCTCGGGCAGGGGAACTTACGGTAGAGAGCCATTGAGAAAAAATGCAACAGCTGCAAATGGAGCTCTGTCTCAGTCTGGTGGCAATCCTTGGCCTCTTTAGGGGGCATTTTAATACATTTATAACTTTCAGGATGTCATATTTGCCATGTTTACAAGTATCTGACTTACATACGTGGTCTCATGATCCTTTTGAGTGTTCACTGCTAGTGATGTTGGGTGGATTTTGTCTGGTTTAAGGTTATAGCTGTAATTGTTGGTTATTTTTCCCCCTTCTCTGTTTATTGTTTTGTCCAAAGCTCACTCACAGGAAAGTCTCTTTCATTCTGTAAATAGAGAGCTGTCACTACAAGATCTTTACTTATTTAGATAAGAATTTGGTTATGGATGTGTCTGGAGAAAAAACATCACTGTTTTCATCAGTGCAAACCCAATGTTTATGAAAGTGATACCACAATTTCATTTTGTCTAGAGCCAAATGCAGTGTGGATAGGTGCTGTGGGAGCTTCCAGTACACAGCACTGCCCACACCACCCTCCTTCAGCCTAGGTTTCCTTCTAAATGAAAAATGCTGGTTGAAAATGATGCAGCAGTATTTATATGATGATGCATAATTTTGGAAAATTATTTCGTCTCTGTTTCACAGGGTTCTGCCTGCATGTCCCAAAATGTCAATACATGGGCTTGGTGTGTGCATGGTTGGCATTCCTGCAAACCTTCAGATAGAGGTGGTTCATTACATGACTTTTTGGGGACCTTCTCCAGCTCTCTGTACTGTGGAGCTGTGGTCAGGAAAAAGTTCAGTCTTTCCTGGTCTCTTCGTCTTTGAGAAGTCCATGGTGTGTATTTGGGAAAATTGTGCACTCCTAGAATCACAAAATATCTGAAGTTGAAAAGGATTCCCAAGAATCATTGAAGTCCAGTTCTTGGCCCTGCACAGGAGACCCCAGGAATCCCACCATACACCTGAGAATGTTGTCCAACACACCTTGAACTCTGTCAGGCCTGGTGCTGTGACAACAAATGGGTGATTATTTAAGTCATTAACCATTAACATTCCAGGCTCCTGCACCTGGTCCTTTGGAACTTTTGCCATTAGTTTCAAAGGGAGCAGGAGTTCACCCTTAGGGCTTCACAGCAGAGCTGTTAGAAGACCCTGCAGTTACAAATAAAAGTTATGAACTTGTGAGTAATATTAGTTTGATTGTTCAACTGAGCAAAGTCCTGAATCCTCTCAAGTTAATTTATTATAAATTACAAAACTAGAAAGTAAGGAGTTAAATAGATTTTTAGTGAATTGAAGAGTAGTGAAAACAGAAGATTTCCTTTTGTGTGGATGGAGTTTTTGTTAGTTCTACAGTTCTTCTGGTCTCTCCGTGGCATGGCTTTTGTAAAAAGTGAAAGAGCTCTCTTTCTTATAAATATAAAAGATGTTTAATTAAATTTGCTATCACCCATTAATGTTGCAAAAAGTGATGCACATTCTTACTAATGCCTTCACTTCTTCCTTTTTGTCCAGTAAAATTAAGGTGAGTTGCCAGTGATATGGATGGCAAGAGTCTGGAGAAGACAGTCATGTTTTTAGGTTTTATTCATTAAAGATTCCATGAAGTCATATAAACCAGAATGATTTTCATGCTTTAATTTAGCACTATTCTTCTTCTGTTTAGTAATAACAGAAGGAAGCACACGAGGACTCTGGTTTCTTTTCAGCTTCCTGTGGTTCTCAGGAATGTGATCTTTTCCTACAAAAAGGCAGTGGAAAAGATTCCTGGCAGACACGTTTCTTTCAGTCTAACTCCTATGAAGGTCCATGCGTGCATCTGTTCTCCAGTGTGGTACATTTCACAACCCAGTTGTGGTTTTTGCCAAGGAGAAAGGAACTGGTTATATTTCCCTCTTTGGTCTTTTTGTTTAGTATAGTGAAAGCAAGGCAGATTGTGTGGCTAAAACATTTACATGGATCTGCACATAAAAATTTCTTCACCAAAGGGATTGAAAAACATTGGAGCAGGCTGCCCAGGGCAGTGGTTGAGTCACCATCCCTGGAAATATTTAAAAAGATGTAGATGTGGCACTTGGGGACATGGTTTAGTGGTGAACTTGACAATGCTGGGTTAACAGTTGGGCTCAATGATTTAAGGGTCCCTTCCAATCTGACTGATTCTATGATTTCACTTCCTTTGGAGTGGTCTCAATGGGGATGGAGCAAGTTCTTAAAATGAGATTTCCTTTTTAAAGAGTGGGTTTATTGCTGGATTGAGAGCTCTGGGAACTGGTCATGGTATGCAGAACAAACTAAAAAAACCCCCAAAAAAACCCAAATCACAAAACCAAAAAACTAAGCAGGGAAAATATTTCCTCCATTGCTTCACTGGTGTGGCTTGGACTCACCATCTGAAACAATGGCTATAGGTCACAGTGTTTTGGGCCTTTCACTTTTTGGCTGTCCTACTGAAAGGCTGTTCTAACAATGGCTGTTGTAGTGTGGGCACCTCTAAGATCTGCAAGGTTACCATTAATCTGTTCTCCTCTGTGTTTATTCTGCTGTGTAAACTGGTGTGTTTGATACCTCAGGAATTCACTACAGAAGTGTAAAGGACGTACACTTTAACTGCTCTTTGCCTAAGACCTATCCACAAAGCAGCACCTTTTTATTCCACTCTCTATTCATTTTAATTCACTAGTTTCTGAACCTACCCTTATTTTAAACTTGTACTATTTGGTCTTGGCAATGGAAGAAACAAATAGTTTCAGCTGTGTTTCTATTCACAGCTTTTCTGTTTTATCCTGTGGGTTTTTGGTTTTTTCCAAGTTTTAAATGTGAAGAATTTTAAAACTTTGAAAATGAATGGCTCATTGTGGACTAAAAAGAAATAGACAGTGAATAATCATTTTCTATTCCTTTTTTACAAACCATGGAGGAATTACTTATTTCTTTTTGTTGACATAAAATCAAGCTTGCCTACATTCTTGCATCATTAGATGCTTTCAGCATTATTTCTTATTAATGAAAGTATCAGGTTACTACTTTTTGGTGTTGAAAAGGAGGTGGTCATATTTAGGTATAAGAAGCACATGATTAATTATTTGTTTGTTTTTATGTTTACAAAAAAATATATATATATTAGATTTCTATTGGAGAGACATAGGACAATTTCAAAGAATATAGACAGAAATCTTATAAATTTTAAAATAATATCTGGAAGAGTGTAAAGAAATTCAAGATATTGTGATTTATGATTGGTCGGGCAGGGCAAGTGTAAGAGGTATGTAGGAAGGAAACATGCAATCAGGTGTACCCCAGGAAGACAGTTATTTTTATAGATCCCTTCCAACTTGTGAACTTGGCAAACACACAGATTTTTGCTTTGTCTGTTTTCAATTCATTTTAAGATTAAGCTACTTATGTTGAAAAAGAATCTTATGGCTAAATCTATGAATACTTGAGCTTGGATTTGTCTCCTGCCATGATGTGTCCTAATGAAGCTTAGAAGTTCATGTGTTATTTTTCTATCACTGGTGCAAACCAGCACCCCTAGGGCTGCCCTGTGGAGTGTCAAAAACTGAAATGGAGTCACTGTGTAAAGTGATTACCTTGGAAGAGACCACCTTAGACTTTTAAACTCTGGTATCAGTTTTGTCAAATTTCAGCTACAAGAGCTGCAAAACATGTAACATTTACCCCAAATTTCAATGTTCATAGTTTTCTTTTCAGCCGTGCTTTGTTTCCTCCTCCAGGCTCTGCTGAGGCGAGTGGGAACGCTGGCCTTTGGGACCAGCTGGCAGCTTTGAGGTGGGTGCAGCAGAACATCGCCAGCTTTGGGGGCGACCCCAGCCGCGTCTCCCTGGGAGCCGAGCGCGGCGGGGCCGATGTCACCAGCGTTCACCTGCTCACAGACTCAGCGGGTACAGACCTCTTCAGGAGGCTGCTGTTGATGGTAAGTTCCATTCCTGCTTCAGCTTCACCTGCATTGTGAAAGGATGTTGCTACAGAGATGAGGATGCTGCAGTGGCAGTGCGTGGGTGCTGGTTTTATTTCATCCATACCTTGACAGGGCTGTTATTGCTGTAGTTATTTTTCATCTCACCTGTGACTGTTATCTCCAGGAGCTGGATGCTTTGCCAGGATGTACGAGAGATGCACTTTGGTGTCTGATTTACTCATAGTAAGAATCCAGTTTTCGTCACTGTGGTTTTTTGTGTATTATATAAATAACCTTGTTTCATAACCTGGAGGTACAACAGCTTAGTTTCCATTCCATAAATATGATGTTGGTCAGCAGCTTTTAGACCCTGAAACTGATGAGCCAAACTCCCACATGTTAAAGTATCCAGTCTTTTTATCGGATCTTAAGACAGATTTCATTTAAAAGAAAAAAACAAGTTTCAGAGAGTAAAAATCAGGTTACGGATGGGCTTGTTTCCCATCAGCTTAGACTATTTTCTCAGTCACTCCAAGTGATCCATATCTTTACAGTCTTTCCTGTGTTGAGCCTCAGGACTCTGGTATCACTTTTGTCAGCATCAATACTGCCATTTATCTTCACAGCCTCAGTGTGCTCTGAAATGAGGCTCAATCACCAGAGGAATTTTATATATCCATAAGAAATGGTACTTGGACAAAATGAGCTCTGCTAGCAGTGCTGCCTTGGAACAGTGAGCAGTGGAATAGAATTCTTGATTCAGGAAGCTGAGGGCCCAATTAAATAAAATGCTGCCTTGAATATAATGACATCTTAATTCAGTACCTAATTGTTCTTCACTGTGTCCTTGCTTCAGGAAACATAACTTGCTTTTGCATCCCCATGGCTCAATAAGTTTATTTTAATTGCATCGCACTAGTGGGGAAGGCAAGGGAAGTTTCTGAAAATTGCTGCTCATTAATTGTTTTTTTCTGTCATTACAGATAATTCCTCACACAGTTCCTAGATTTTTAGTCAGCTCTTGACATAGAATTTAATTTGCTAGAGGAACCAGAGTACTTTTCTCTCAGTTTCCTCCTACTCTGAAGTCACAAACTGTTTACTGACATGGCTGAGGATGGGGCCCTGTGAAAACTGTGCTAGACACAGTGCAATTTAACAGCTGAACCACTTAGGGAAGGGAAATACAAGGACATCTTTGCTTATTGCTGCTTCTGGAGAGTAGTTCCACGTTATGTATTTTCTTTTATAAGATAAGTTTAAACTCATTCTTTCTCCTACAGCAGAACACTAATCAATGGAAAAGAGTGGCAAGTGCAATGATCAGACAGGTGCATCAATTCTTCCTACTTTTCTAGTGTTTATATATATATATTTTTTTTTTTCTGGGACTTTGCAGACCACTGTCTTGGCAAAAGCAGCATCTCCACTGAGTTCAGAGTAGTGTTATTTATCCTGACAGCCTCACATTGGATTTAGTTTTTTTTGTGAAATACACTGACAATATGAAAAGCAAGCAACAATAGAAGTAGCTTGTATCTTAAAAATATATTTGATCTGTCTTTTTTTTTTAAGTGGTGCCAAAGTTGGTTTTTCACTTACATCTCCTGTAAAGGATGTATCTTGTTTTTGTTCAAAGACACCAAAATCACTGTGTACTTTTAATTTTACTGTTAAAAAGGAGGTGCACACAGACTAGAATCATGAAACTGAGAATATATAACAGATATATCTTTCCTAAGGGAAAATCCCTCAATAGAGCCCTTCTGCAAAAGTCAGCTTTGTGCTTCTTGTTTCTGTATTTGCTATGCATGATAAAACCATGCTGCTTCTGAGCATGCAGAGGGGAGTGGTGCACAAAACTTCCTTTACTAGAAAATGTGCACCTGAAATAGCAAAATGCTGTTGAGTTTCCTGTGTCTACCCTATAATAACTTTTTTTGGAACAAATCTGAAAAGAGATTGAACAAAATCAGTGCAAAGCTATCACGGGGACTTTTTAGATTTTATTTCATCTTTCAGTGGTATGATTAGAAATAAGTGTTATCAATAATTCTGGTCTTATTTTAAGTGGTTTAAGAGCATTAGCCTGGCATTTGACTTCAGTTTTTGATCACTCAATTAATTTACCAGTGCAGTTTTGATGTAGGTGACTGGATCAATGGTATGGATGGCAGGGGGCTGCAGAGGGCAGCTGTGTTGGGTGTCCTCTCCAAGAACTCCTGGTGAATGTCAAGGGCAGCTTCCAACCTTCTTCCACCCAGTGCAAGGGAAGACCAGGTCCCTCTTGGCCATGGAAGCATATCAGACAATAGTGCACAGAGAAGGTTTATTGCTCTTCTACTGCAGTCAGGTGCAGGGCTCTCTGACATGGACTCTAAATATCCCTGATCCTGGTAATTAGCTACTCTTTAGATCCCCTTTCTTCCCTCTTTTCCCATCTCCTTTTTCTCTCCCTTTACCAGTCTCATTCCCTCTCAAAACCCTTTACTGACGTGGCAAACCAACCAGCTCTCTTGGTTACTTTTTTCATGATACCATTTCATAGGTAGTGTCAGATTTGTATAAAATCACCTGGGGGCTGTCATCCCTTGCAAGTTTGTATTTCCCAAAAGGTCCCCAGTAAAGGCTTTCACTTAATTGTGGAAATGGCCAGACCTCACAGAATTTCCCCATAACCATCCATGAAATCCAGCCATCCCTATGGCACATTTAATTAATTTTTGTCACTTTGTCAAGTCATTACTGTGAGGATGACAGAGTGTCTGCATAGTGTCACCCAGGGAGTGGAGTTTCCATCTCTGGAGGTATTCCAAAGCTATCTGGACATGGTCCTGGGCAAATGGTTCAAGGTGGCCCTGGTGAAACAGGGAGGGGTTGGATCAGAGGATGTCTGGGGGTCCTTTCCACGCTGAACTGGTCCATGATTGTTGAACCTGTCAATGTCAGGATGTTTTATCCCCTTCTCACAGAGTGTGTCCGAGTGCTGCCAATTGTGTGGGCTCTGGGATTCTTTTGTCACCTTCCATCCAAGATACCTTCTGGCACTTGCATTGCAAGGCTGGGTGATTGTACTACTTGCACACCAGGTTTCCCATTTTCTAAAAGCAGCACAAAGTAACTACTGAATATTATTTTAATGAATAAATACAAGTCATGACTTAGAAATCTGAAATGGTCCCCATATACATTTCATGGATAAAATGCAGCCACCATAATGCATTGATTATCAGTAACAGTAATTTGATTGTACAAATGCCTAGAGTTCCTGAGTGTGTTTTGCTTTTTGATTACCAGCCAAATGACATTCATCATTTAAGTCCTGAAATGCATTTAAACAGGCTGTGAAATATTTTGATCTCTGAATCTTCTTGCTAGTGCAAATAACCTGACACAAGATCTAAAGAGCACATAGATTTGTCCTAAGAGCTGTTTAGAGATTAAATATATATATATATATATATATATATATATATATATATATATATATATATATATATAAAACCTCTCCAATTCTCTATTTCTCCAAACCTTCAAAACCTTCATTATTCAAATCTGTGCAGAAAGGTACAAGAGAATATTGGAATGAAACTATCTCAGCTTGACAGCATTTTACACACTCAAACAAGAGTGACTGCTTGGTTTAGAAAGCAATCACAAGCAGGTTCAAAAGAAAGTACTGGAAGGGTCTGCCCAGGGAGGTGGTGGAGTCACCATCCCTGGATGTGTTTAAAAAAGACTGGATGTGGCACTCGGTGCCATGGTTTAGTTGAGGTGTTGGGGCATGGATTGGACTTGGTGATCTTGAAGGTCTCTTCCAACCTTGTGATTCTGTGAATTCTGTGAAAATGCTACTTGCTCTTTTATGACTTAGAAAAGGGTACATACCGGTAAAAAAAAATAAATGAAATTTCAGAAAACCCTCTAATCCTTAAGTGATTTGATGAAAAGTGTAATTACTATTTGACATAACCCTCGTCAGACAAGAAATTAGGAAAAATCTCCAACATCCACTGTTACTGATTTGTTCCCTTAGTTTAATTATTTTAAAAGCTGCTATTAATATAAATATTATACATAAATATGTGGCTGACTTCAGAAGTCAAAGTTAAAATAGCTCCCTTTACACATAAAATGTCACACCTTTCCAAGCCAACCTTTGCAGTTAGGCACATTATCATCACATCTTGCTTTTCAATTAAACCCCTCTTTGTTCTCTGTTTATCTGCTTTACTATGAGCAGCTGAGCTACATGTTTGGATATGCCTGAACTCCCATCTCAGGTGTAAGTAGGAACTGCTTTTCTCTGTGAATTAAACCTGTTCTTAATTTTGTGACTGTTTTATGACACTGCAGGCCATTGCCAGCAAGTGAATTAAATGCTACTTATAAAGTCAGTGATTTAAATTTTTTCTCCTAAAAGGTAAATATGGAGTCATTATAATCAGGTGTGGATTTCTTGGATGCCAGATGTCAGATACTTTCTTGGGGTTATTGATGTCTCTCTGACCCATTTTCGATGACAATGGATAAGTCTATCTTGAGAAGAAAAATGCTCCTTTTTTCAGTGTAGATAGATTCTGTAAAGAAGGTTTTCAGCCTTGTAGAGAAAACCAGAGTAAGTCTTAATTTAAGCTCTTGAGCTGCAGTTAGTTCTTCCCTATGCAGTCACCTCTGTACAATGCTGGGCATCGCCCCTGCTGAACAGTCACCTGCACCACTTGGCTTTTGAATTAGAGTCTGTCTCAGTTTATCCTGCTTGTGATCCAGTTCTGGTGCACTGGGGACATTCCCAGCATATGCCATGGCTGGGACAGCACCCTTGAGAAGATCTTTAGACGAGGAAATGCAGAAGCATTCTGGCATTTGGTTACCAGCTTAGCAGATTGTATCTCCCAGCTGTTGAAGGATGGGAGGACCACAGGATGCTCTGGTTTCTCTCCTAACTCGTCAGTTTGTGGCTTTTTCCTGCTTGTTTTGTATTTAGTCGTCATAGTACGTAGGTGGCAAGTGAAGGATACTGTTACGTTTGCTCCCTGTATACATGAGAGATTGGGATTTCTTCTTTCTGGCACTTGCAAAAGAAGTGTTGTCATCCTCAGTTAGGGAGAGGTAGGAAGCGATGCTTTCCCTCAGGCCATAGCTGAGGCAAGAGTCATCCATTGCTGCCAGGGTACTTTTGGTATCTTCAGTCACCTCCAGCCTTTAAAAGAACAAAATTTTGTTATCATCTCAGCTACTTGGACTGAGCCTCTTAGGATAATATTAACAGTTGTGAAACCTAATAATGTTATTTTTGTTGTATAAAAACATTTCTGCCTCATAAATCACCAAGAATTTCTGTCACTTAGCATTTCTAAAAAAAAAAAAAAACAACAGTACAACAGTAAGATATAAATACTTTTTGGCACTTGAAAAGGAAATATCATCTATATTCTCTTCTTAATCTGTAGGAAAAATGACCTCAATACTGCACAAAATTTTCTTGCCTTCATAAGCACATGAATGTTTTGTGAAGAAGAGTAGTGAAGGGAAATTTACCCTTCAAAAGTAAAAGGTGCTTTTGTTTCTGGGGGCTGTTGTTTCCCCAGCTTCTGAAACCTGACCTACTTTCTCTTGTGGCAGTTGTGATATTAGAAATCTCATGAATTGGGCTGTGTATCGAGAGAGACACAACAGGAAAGGTTTACTTTTGGACAATGTGTTCATTACACCTGTGCTGTTTCCTGGGTGGGTGAAGAAAGGGGAGCCACTTCTGCCTGCCACGGCTCACCTGTGAGTCCCTGCACATCAGCGGGGATGGATCAGCAGTGGTGGATGTCACTGGGCTTTGTGACCCAGCTCTCACTCCTACCCCTTGGTGAAAGGACTCAGGAGTCCCAAAGGGACTGAACACATGGATAGCTGGAGAGCAGAAATATTGAATGCTAATGATAATTCCTTTCAAAGTTAAAACCTAAATTATCAGTTAGAGAGCTGGGCATTCAGTTTTCATGGGTTAGCTTGATGTCAGATTGTCTAAGCTTTAAAACTGCTTTCAGGAGAAGGAAATAAATAGCTATGTCTTCTGTGTCGCAAGTACAAGAATATACATGGCTGGGAAACAGCCCTGTTGTTTCTGGCAGCCTGTGCTCTGTGTGGTACCTGTGAATGTTTCTCCAGCTGAAATTTTTATTCCTCATCACCACAGGAGGAACTGGATTCATCACGGTGTTGTTGTTAGTGCACTGGGTGAGACAGGGTGTTGTAAGGACACAGCAGAGACCATCAGCAACTTCTGAACAGGAAAATGAATACACAGACAATTAATCTTTGCTTACTGTTTTCTTTCCCTGGTGCATGCTCAAATTAACAGTTTTGGACTCAGCAACAGCATTCAAAAATTGTCTGTTCTCAGCAAGGACACAGTAACACAGGCTTAATTTTTCCTTTCCTCATACCTTTGCCTTTTAATTTTTCATTGGGTATATTTCGTACAGTACAAGTGAGGAACTGAGACACAGAAAGACAATGTGACTTGCTCAAAGATGAGAAGGAATTTGGTGACAGAGCAGAAAATTAAACCTAGTTTTTCTGAGCCCTCAGTGAGTTCTGCTTTGCTTCCTATTGTGTCAGCCATGCAAAGAGAGTGTGAAAAAGATCAGATTGGATTGTGTGCACACCTACTCTTCTGTGGAATATGACAGTGGAATGAATTGGGGTTCACATATTACCTTCATCAATGTTTCTGTGCTCTACCCTCTTCTTGCTCCACTAGGAACATCACAGATATTCTTCTGCCCAAGTAGAGAACATCATGGCTAAATGCTGGTGTTCTTCAACTCTGAGTCTTATTTCAGAGGGAGATTTTGTATCTTCTCATGGTGAGGGAAGGAGAAGACCTAAATCTAACTATGTCTCCTCTTTTGGGTTCTGCCCCAGCCCAAATTTTGGGCTTCAATTGTTTCCTTCTTTCTAAATGGTGAAAGGTGTCAACTAGCTAACATGTAAATGCATGTATATCTCCTGTACAAATTCTTACTCTCTTTATGTCATTGGACTTGAAAGTTTCATTTGCTTGTTTTGAATGTGAATGACTTTTCTTCTCAGTTTATCAGTGTTCTCTTTGGCCATCATACTTTTTCTTTTACCTGTGAAATGCTTAGGTATGGTAACTTCACATTTTTAAAATTACAGAGTACCCATTGCTTGTTAAAGCACAGAACCTATTGTTCTTTTATAACTTTTAGGCAATTAGTTTTTTGCAATTTCCTTCCTCATTTTAGAACGTTCTCATTATGATGCATAGTAACTGCAGCCACTTAATTGTGTTGTTTGTCAAGTTACCTTTCTGCCATAAATCTGGAAAACTGTCATTGAAAAAGTGTCATCCACTGGACTGATATTAGTAACAGTACAGCTGGCTCTGCAGTTGAGCTAACAGCTTGAGCCTCTTGATATAAGCTCTGCTGATAAATTCCTGCCATGCACTCTGCTAAAGTGATAGGGAAGAAGTTTACAATATTTCTGAAAATTTTCTACTGCAGATAAGGTTGTGTGCTGTAGTGGTTCTTTAAGAAAATGTGAATAGAAACCTGGTGTTGCATGCCCTGAAGCTATCTGCCTGCCTAAATGGCAAATAAATGAATGGCAGACATCTTTATGCTGGCAAACAGAGTCAGCCAAGAGTTGCAATCTGTCTCTGGAACCCAGATCTGCAGGTACATGGCTTCTGTACAGCTGGACATTTTTGTATGCTCACACTTTGACTTTAGGTGTGCTCTGAGAGGGTCTGGGAATCCCTGACCTGTGCTGACCTCCAAACTGCATTTTGGCTCAAACAGTGTTATTGACATGGCTATACAATATCTTACAAAACACCAATACAGACAGAGCCTATCTGGCCTTATTTAGCTGAGTTCTTGTATTGATTTCAGTTATACTGTTAAGGGCAACATATTTTTATTTGGGATGAAAAATGAAGTAAAATGTATAAACCAAAACTTTTTCCATTGCTTGTTCTGTGGCAGTATTTGCAAGTCTTGGACATAAGCAAAACTTCTTGTTCTGCACCTTTGATAGATAGTTTTACAGTTGCCAGTGGAATATGTTTTTTCTGCACTTATTTTTACCTGAGTAGTGATTGACAAGATCTTCAAGGCACTGGAAGGTTTGTCGTGGAGAGATGTAATACCAGTTATTTGGGAGGCGGAAGATCCTGTAATGTTTCACTTGCCTGTGCCTCACTGACAAGGAATATAACCCTGGAGAGAGAAGAACTAATTACACCAAAGTAGGGCTGGTTGGGTATCTGTAGCAGAATAGAGTATCTGTAAGATATGGTGCCATTACTCAAAACATCTCAGAAACAGCTGAGAAAACCTGAGTGGCCATCTTATATATCTTATTATACCTTATAGATATACATAAATAAAATAAAGGGTATAACATGACCTGAGATTTTGGTTGAATTCAATTTCAACCAAATAAAATTCAACCAAATTTCTGGTGTGCTTTTCCTTTATTATTGCTGGCATGGGATCTTCTGAAATGGCATAAAGGAAATAGGCCTTTACAGAGTTTGCCCTCCACTGAATAGGGAGATCAGGCTCACAGGCTGGTACTCTTCTGGATACAGCTTCAATTAATGTAAGTAGGTGAGACCTGGTAATGCAGTCATGGCAGGAGATGGCCACTTGGACTTTTCTGTTTCTTTGTTTAGAATTGTTCTGCAGCATTTATTGGCAAGGAATAAATGCCAATCTTAAATTTCTTTGAATTTAGTATAGATATTAAGAAAGCAAGTGGCCAGTGGTATGCACGAGGTCAGAAGAGATGATGTATTATTCCCTTTTATCTGCAGTATCATGATATTAGAATGTGTTCTGGTGCTTCAGAAAAGGAGCACAGCACGGTGTATATGGGAGATTTGTTCAGCCTGGAGAAGAGCAGACTGAGGGAGACCTTATTGCTTATTGTGTTCAGCTTCCTCAGAAGGGCAGCAGAGGGGCAGACACTGGTCTCTTGTCTCTGGTGACCAGTGGCAGGACCAAGAGAATGGCCTGAAATTTTGTCAGGGGAGGTTTAGGTTGAATAGCAGGAAAAGGTTCTTCACCCAGAGAGTTTTTGGGCCCTGTAACACACTCCCCAGGGGAGTGGTTACAGCACCAGCCCTACAGAGTTCAAGAAGGGTTTGGACCATGCTCTCAGGCACATGGTAGGATTCTTGGAGTGGTCCTGTGCAGGGTCAGGGGCTGGACTCAGTGATCCCTGTAGGTCCCTTCCAAGTCAGGACATTCTATGATTCTGATTTATGTCCCCACTGAAGAAAATAAAAGTATAAAGTTGGTACAGTATAATTCCCAAAAGAAAGAAAATAAAATTGAAGGTCAGTCATCTTTAAAAATAAATAAGACCTCCCTCGTTTATATAGTAAACACACTTGTCTGCCATCCCCTCTACTTGGTGTGCATTTTACACCTTCTTGAATCAATCTTTTGTGGACAAAGGCAAAGCTGTGACTGTTCCTTCATTGAAAGTCCCACTGCCTCATAAGGTTGCCTCATGCAACCAAAGTAAATAATAGTGTTTAAACAACTGTGTCTTTTTTGTGCTGATGCCTGTGGAACTTTCCATGGCCATCAATAACCCTGTTTCCAGTAGGTGACTGGTAAGGGCTGGCAGACTGCACTGGGTGCCTTCACCCTCCCATTATATACCTTTTCTGGTTTTGGACTGATCCATATGAAGCAGGACAGAGAGTGAATTAAAGAGCTGTATAGATCACCCTATAAACAGTAAATGCCTGAGATCAAGAGGGAGAAAATCTGTATTGTCTCACCTTTCCTAGTTTCACTCTCTCTGATCATGAAGGAGCCGACCTTGGTGTTGGGTAGCTGTAGAAGTTCCTCTGCTTTTTCTCTTCCCAGACCTTCAAATAACCAGCTGTGAAGCAGGAAAAAACAAATTCTGAAATTTGGACACCAGTGAAACAGCAAGCAGCATGTGGCTGTGAAAGTGCTGCATTAGCCAGGAAAAGTGACTGCAAAAATAACACTGTGGCTTTCTATAGTTATTCTCTCATCTATATTCAGGCATATTTCCCCAGTTTCTGGAGAAAATTTTGCTGGTTTTGAGTTCCATTAACCTTTGTGAGGTTAAGAGAAGAGTAATAAGGTTTGGACTTACTAGGGAAAACAAAACATTTGGAGCTGCTTTGATCTGTATTGCTGGGGACAGATTCATGTGGTATATTGACATCTGTGGCATTAGTTAAATCTCTCTTCATTTAAACCACTTTTGTTAACCCCAATTTGTATCATAAATAAACTCCATATAAGCTACAACTATTTTACTTCTTCTAGGGAAGAGTCCAACCCTTTAAGTTAAAGGGCTTTGTGGATAAGGGAAAGTGGAATTAGTCCTACAAATTTTCACCATAACTTGGTGCAGCGCTGTGTTTTGCTACAGTCAGTGTCTCATTGTCTCAGTGTCTCAAGCCCAGGCACCTGGGCTTGCTCAGCTGCTCTAGAGTTATGGAATGGAATGGAATGGAATGGAATGGAATGGAATGGAATGGAATGGAATAGAATAGAATAGAATAGAATAGAATAGAATAGAATAGAATAGAATAGAATAGAATAGAATTTTATTTTAAAGTTGTTCTCATGTGTTTGATCCAGTCTGCTGTCACTGAATTTTCAGACAGTAGCTTCCATTACCTCACATCTGTGTCCTGCCTTTGGCAAAGCATCGCTGTTTCAGGAGGATGTAAAAGCATGTTAAAATTGAAGCACTTGCATAGTTTGTAGTGACATTCACAGTTCGTATCCTTAAAATTAAACAGGTATTAAAACATTTGCCAGAAAGCTTTTAAGTCTGTGCTTTAATGGGGTTTTTTGTTTTTTTTTTTTTTTTGTTTTTTTTTTTTTTTTTTTTGTTTTTTTTTTCCCTGAGTGGTGTCTATGGCAACAAGAAATGTCTGAAATTTCCGTAGTTCATTCAGTGAGAAAGTTTACATTCTTGAATGACTTATTAGCATTTCTATTTGTTCTTTTTGGCTTGTTTTCCATGAGCAAACCTAGCTAAAATTTTGCTCTATTTAAATATTAAAAAGCCATTCTAAATAGGCTCTCTTCATCAATGTCTTTAAGTTAGAGATCAGTCCATGCAACAGATGCATATTAAATATCTTATTAGTGATTTGAGGTGGTTTTGGCTCTTTCCAGCATTTAAAAGAAGGATTTTCCTTTTCACTTAGTCTAAATTTATATGTGGATTTGAGGTTCTCAATTTTCAAAAGATGTATTTGAGACTGTCAATAAATAAAATTTTTGTCTGCCAACTCACTGTTGGCATTATTTGGACTATGACTCAGAGTAATCAGAGGAAGATATGTAAAAATGTGGTGATGAAAGGCTATAGAAATGCATTTACTTACCCATGATAAACCTTTGCTACATATTTTCCTGGAATATAATTTTCTCGACCTGTTGTAAGGGAATGGACTCTCCACCAGCCTCCTTCACTGTGTGAAAGCAAGAGAAGGGATATTTTCAGATGTATTTTCAGAGCTTCTTGTCATTTGGAAGTTAGTGAAGTTACACAGATTAGCCTGCAACCTTCTGTGTGTGCTTCTGAAACGATGCATTCAGAAAAGAACCCTGTTTGGTTTCATTTAGAGTAGTTCCATTTTAAACCTACTTGAGAATTAAATGCGGACACAGAAATAAGCTACTTTGTTCCATTTAAATTACGTAAGTAATAAAATATTTTTCTGCAATTGAAAGAAGAAGGATAAATACTCAGTGGTTAAACCATGCTGTGCTCTGCCTTCCCACAGCTAGACTTGTACTGGTGTCCAAGATATTCAGTTTACAGCTGAGTGTGTTGTGTCTGGACAGCCCTGAAACACCAGGGTAGAGGATCTGGGAAATGGAGCCTGTCTGCTTGGGAGCAGGCTGTCAGTCCAACTGAACCTGCTTTGTGGTTTGCTCTTTCCCTTGTCTTCCATGAGCTGCAGACCAGACTCCAATAAAATAGACCTTGTAGCTGAAGCTGCAGGATATGTATTCCCCCCAGTATATCTTAAGTTATTGCTGTGATACTGAATTCTGGCTTTTTCTCTTGAATCTCTTCAGAAATAAATGGTACCAAGAATTTTCACAGGGATGCTGCAGAGCTTTAATCATAGTACAAGGATCCTGATGACTGATGGGTCCTTTGCACCTTCACTTTAAGAGTTTGCATACAAGGAACTGTGTCTTGTGTTTGAATGCTGTTTCTGTGGATGTTCATATAAATGCTCCCAAAATAATATCTACACTGCAGATCAGAGTCTCAGTGTGTGTCAGAACAGCTGAGTTGAAATCACTTAGGTTAAATGTCATGAGTTATAGCTTCTGGGACCATGGTCCAGAATGTCTGTGCTGAGCGAAAAAGGGGAAGTAAAGTTTTGAGTTTGGTTTTCCAGATTAAATTAATTTATCTATAAGAATTTTAGGTTATTTTGCTCCTTTTCCCCCCAGAACTCTCCTAGACAGAACCAAAAATTGCAATAAGAAAAAAAAAAAAAAAAAAAAAAAACAAACCCAAAAAACCCTGAGAGATTCATCATCTCTCTCCCTCCAAATTTTAATATTACTAACCCTGAAAAATCCCTATGATGATTTAAAATCCCAAAGCAGCACATCTCTCCTGTGTCAGGAGCTACATAAATTATGTATATTGAGGCAAATCTTGGAGGATATTTGGTTTGACTTCTGCCAGCCAAATGCAGTTCATCTGGTAATGAAAAGTGCCTGACCAGTGTGGGGAGTGAGAAATTATGCCAGTAGTGCTTATATAAAACTGCCAACCCAGAGCAGTCACAAATATCTGTGAGGAATTGCATTTCCTGTGGAGGCTCCATATGTCCTGTTCCTGGCAGGATTGGTGGGGCTGATTGCCACTACACATCATTACTTTGGTAGAAGGCTGAAAAGCTGCTGTTGTAAAAGAACTGAAAAGCTGCTGCTTGTGCTGACTCCTCTGTGGTGAGGAGTCCTCATCACTTGTGCTCTGGTCATGCAATGCTATTCTTCTTTTTGACTATCTTTTACTTCTTTGAAAGATTTCAGAAAAAGAATTGCAGCTTATGAGCAGGAAGAGGCTGCAGGCAAACAATTCCTACTGACATCAGCAGGTGCCCCAGCAGGGGAGAGCAGGTCCTTCATCAGGACACTGTGGTTTGCATGGAGCGTTGGACTGTCTTCTTATCTGTGAACAAGCTCATGATTCAAAATAAGAAGAGGAAAGTTCCCATCAAAACTTGCTTTGGATCTAATTTATCCATCAGGAAAAGCCCTTGATCACTGCATGTCAAAAACTTCTGCTGCCAAAGCCTATTCTTTTAGAAGTTGTTCCTGCAGTAGATTATACTTTGCAGCACATGTGTACATATAATGTGCCACACATATAATTCCCATTGATGTGGGCATAGGCAGTCCTGTGCTGTGTGAGGGCTTGAAGCTGATGAAATCTGAGAGTGAGGCTTTAAGCTGGAATTTCCAAGCTAAAGCAGTTGTTGTACCATGTCATGAATGTTCTGCAAACTGCAGCAAGGTTTACACTACTAGAAGCTGGCAGAGAAGAATCCCCCTGGTTTAGAGGAGCTCTCCATCAGCAGAAAATTTATCTGGTGGTATTGTCTGAGTCTTGGGACCCTTAGTTGAGGGAGGAAAAGAAAGCACTGTGTCAGCAGAACATACTGCAGCCATTCTGGGTCAGTCCAAAGGTCCACTGAGGCCTGTGTCTTGTAACTGACAAAGGCCACTGCAGGTCATGGTGGCTTGGAGAAGAGTCTGAGAATTCATCAGTCATCTGTGATGCTTCTCTTGAGTACTTCTTTCCTTCAGCCATTTGACTATCTGGTTGAGAATTTTTAAAATTATTTTAGAAGTCCTCCAAGGATTCCTCTGCTATCAATGTGTCTGGCCTCTCATTGAATACATCTACTCGACCAGTTGCAAAAACGAAACCTTTCATTTCATTTTGAGCACTGCAAATAGTGGCTGTGGGGCCAGGTAACTTCCAGGAGGTCATTGTGTGCTGATACAAGCTGTGCCTAGAAGAACATCAGGGCTGCATGCTTCCATTTTTTGTACATGTGCTCATTCTTGTGTCTGGCAATACTGCACTAAGGTTAAGGTCAGTCTGAACTAGTGCTCTGAAGCCTACTTATTTCTGGGGCTCTTAAATTTTTTGAGTGGAACTGGCTGAGAAAGCTCTCTTTTTTTCCTCACTAAGAAAATGCAGAATTGATTAAAAAACAGAAAAAGAACCCCCCCACACACACACACTTTTTAAAAATTTTTTTTTACATGTGCCTTAAATCGGGATGAAATTCTAAGACTTAATCATAATGGAGTTGTTAGATTAAAAAGGGTGAGAGAGAAAATGACAGACATGCTTGACATAAAGAAATTCAGGGTGATTTTCCTTTTCTATGTGATTCAAAATAGTCTGGCTCTTACTCTGTTTTCCATTACATTTGGGGAATACTTTCTTATAATCAGTTTTCAAAGCAGATTTGTTTTGAGTCTTATTTTAGAATAGAGTCTGAGTCCAGCTTGAGAAACATAAGAGAAATCTATAGATCAAAGGACAATATGTGATCCCACATTCTTAAACTACATGGAAATTTACACTGTGGCTAAGCATCCTTCCTTGAAAATTCTGAACTCAGTTCATTTTGCTGAACTGCATCCAGTTTGGGCCAGGTGTCTAAAACAGAGCTTTACTTCACTCACTAATAAAACCTAATCTAAAAAGAAATTGATCAACTTACTCTGATAGCACACGTAATTTTTCCCCTACGTGAAATATAGGTTGGCTTATGTCTGCTGAAGGATAGTCATAGAGAACAGCAAGGAAGTCACTCTCCTGACCTGTGAAATAAGAAAGAAAAGGTCACTTTAAAAAAAGGTAGTGCTCTGAGACAAAAATGGATTTTTCTTTAAGTATGATAGAATTTATGTAGTAGGTCAAATGGGGGAAAAAAATCTCTGAAATGTCACTTAATAAAAATATTGAGCCAAAGAAAACCTATAGATTTATAAGAAGACTTTGAAGATACTAGAAATGAAAAGTCAAGAGGTTAATTGTAAGCAACTAAATTTAGATCACTTTTTCTAGCAATTAACTTATTTAAAGGACATATTCAGTTTGAAACTAAAAAATTAGTAATTATTTATAGTATTAGGAAGTAACCCAGTTTGATTAATGCCACTGTCTCTAATTGTCTCCAGCTACAGTTTTGTAGCATAAGATTTAAGAAAAGGAAGATGCATGTTGAATTGTTTCATAATTTTACACCACTGATACTTTTCAGTGGTAGTTTAGATCAAGGTCAATGAGAGTTTGGCCATTATTGCCCATTTCCATCACTTTTTAAAGGAGCTTCATGATCAGCCAGTGCACTTGGTTTTCACCATTGCATGGAAACTGTGCAAGAGCTTCAGTGAAAGAAAACAGGCACAGGAGTGTTTAAGCTGAATCCATTGCACAATGGCAATTTGCAGAGCTGAGGTCAGCAAAGAGAGGAGAAGACCTTTTACATCAGCTGGGATGAATCTGGGACTTGCACCCTGTGTAGGACATGCTGAGTCTCTGGGTTTCTGAAGGATAGAGCACTTTACACAAGACTGGGACTATCAATCATGAAATGCTCCTCATCCTACTGGAATCTGTGGTGCCCAGTAACTGCTGACAGCTGGGAAGTTCAGAAATGTGTCATGCTGGGTGTTTTGAGCTCTTTGTCCTGGCAAGAGGGATTATGCCATACACTGCCTGTGTTTCTCCTAGAAGCAATTCCTCCCCTCTGCACATCTCAGTACCCTCCATGATCTCACAGGGAGACAGAATTTCCCTCTGCCTCCACCAGGATCAGCACCTTGGGAACACCATCTAGCACTACATTTGCAGAGGTTTTTTGATCTCCATACTTCCCATTCTGTGCAGCCCAACATGTGCAAAAATGGGTGTGAATTCAGGGTAGGAAAGGAAGAAATTAGATAGATAGAAACACTTCTGTATCTTGTTAGTTTTTTCTCATTTAATGTAGATTTGTTGCCAACTTCTCTTTAAGGAAGACAGCTTTTGAGGGAAACCTAGGTGCAACACCCTGAATGAATGCTCTGTGTTTTTAGCTATGTGTCTCAGGGCCTTAGAAACAACTCACAGAGATAACAGTAAAAGGCTGAAGGAAACACGAAGAAAAGAAACACAACAAGGTGCCCAGAGTTGTTGTGGATGCCCCATCCCTGGAAGTGTTCAAGGCCAGGTTGGATGGGGTCTGAGCAACTTGATCTAGTGGATGGCATCCCTGCCCATGGCAGTGAGAATGGTACTAGATGATCTTTAAGATCCCTTCCAACCTAGACCATTCTATTATTATTTTGATAACATTTTAATATTGATATTGCTATGATTTTCTTAGTTGATTAGTCACTGAATTAAACAGGACTAGTCCAGTACAGCCAACCACTGTGATTAGTCTAATATAACTTATTATACACTTAGTTCAACCCTGTTGAAGAAATTCTGTGCTAAGCCTTTGATGATTTCCTTGTTCTGCACAGAAAATCTAGTGGCACCTTCCTGTCTATGAAGCTACTTAGTACCTGAGATTAATAACACCAAAGCACTAGCACTGAGTCTTTTTTGACAAAATCTTTACCCAGAACTACTAGAAAATATACAGGCTAGAAGGTGCATTTTAAAAATAGCAAAATGAGGATAAAATGCCATCACTTCATTTCTCGTTGCAGGTTATAAAACATCATGTAATGTTACATTAAATATAAATATTTTTAGCTTAATGTCTTTAGCAATGGTTTTTAAAAAAATTATGCTGTTTATTTATAAATATTCTGCTTCCATAGTGAAAGAGTGGAAAACAAATGCTTTTCTGCTCTCCTTCCTTGCGCACTGTAATTTGCATTTCATTATGCACTGTGGGGAAGGTGACTTTTTGTCTACTCTAGCAAGACCTGTGTTACTTTGCTTACACTTTCATATTTATATTAATTTTTGTTTCAATTTTGCATGTAATTTGTAGTTCTGAAAAGGAAGGAATATATCAGAGTGTTATCTTCCACATCCATGTGCAAATGTTATCTCTTAAACTACATACAGTTACATTAAAGCGTAAGGAAAGGAGTGAACCCCTCCTTCTTCTCTTCATTTTGATTGGTATTTAAGTCAAACCTCACTGGGTTTTTTGGTCATGCAAAATACTCCACCACACTGTACAACATTTCACAGAACCCATACCAGCTCCTTACAAACACAAAAGCCTGGAAACAGGAACGAAACAGATTACATGCTTTCTCCACACCTAAATTTCACAGTGATCTAATAGATTTGATCTGGTGGGCTCCCCACATTTTCAAGATGTAAAAAAAAAAAAAAAAATATATTTGCCTGAGTTTATCTAACACAAACTCTCCTCCACAGGGCAAGTATAGGTCACATCTGGAGTGGAACAACCCAAAAGTTAGAGTGGAAAGATCGAAGCACAATCATTTCCACTGCATCAGGTGCTAATTCTGGGTGGTTTCTTTAGGAGTAGGAAATGAATGTGAAATACATGCTAATTTTAGATGTCTTCACACCCACATGTCTTGAAAAATGTGAAACTGAATATTGTACCGTTCAAATTATTCATTGGGAATGGACTATGAAGCATTAATAGAGAGTAGGAAGAGCATAGGCAGAGCATCCAGATCAGCTCATTGCCCTCAAAAATCTGCTGTTCTGTTCAGATCCATGTCTGGAGTGGGAACGAACTCTTTGGAGTTCAGCTCCATGCATCATCCAGCTTTACTGGCCAGCAGAAATATTATGATTTATGGCATGGGGTGCACCAGAGAGGGTGAAGGAGGGCACTCATCTGGGAAAATGTGCAGCACCACAAGGTATGTCTGCAGAGTCACATTTTGGTAGGTCTAAAGCTAGATCTAAACCAGCCAGCTTGGGAACTGAGAACTGTGAAGGTGCAGCCCAAAAGGATTAACCATTGATTCAGGGTCCCAAAGGAGGACAGAGAGAGGCTCACAACCCTTGATGACCCCTTGCTGTTCTGCTTACTCTGTCATCAGTCCCTGGGTTGTGCCAGGAATGCCTGTGCAGTGTGCAGGCAGATGGGGTGCAGTTATCTTTGGGGTCCAAATGCCTCCTTGGGAAATGCAGCTTATACACTGTTCCCTTTACCAGGACCAAGACTGGCACACTGGTGCTGAGAAAAGCACAAGGTTTTGCTTTCAGTGCAAATTTCAGGCAGCACAAGGGGCTCATGGGGGTCTAATGAACACGGCAGACCAAGTCTGCAGACTGCAGTTTCTATTTTCCTTTTTGTTGGAAACTTTCATTATTTCCCTTCTGTTTCAGTCCTTAATTTTATTCAGTCTTCCTGAAATGAGCTAGTGTCAAACCTACTTCTCTGAATAACTATTTCAACTGTTGAAAGTGCATGGATTGGATCCTCCACCTCACTTAAATCAAGTTTATTTCTGGTCTGGTGGAAACCTTCTGTTTTGTGATGTGATTTGGAGTTTGATCTGCTCAGGAAGGCAAACAGATACAAACTCACTGGATTAACCCCAACACACACTTTGGTACCAGGTTCATTTTTAGAAGTCTTTTTCCATTTGATTTAGATGACAGTACTAATGTTTGTATTCTCAACTTTCATTAGCAACATCTAAGTCATTATTAAAGATACTGGTCTGACCCAGACTAAGAGGTGGATGGATCCAAAGAGCTATTCAGGATGATAAATCCTAGAATCAAGGAATAGTTTGTTGGAAGGGACCTTTAAAGGTTATCTAGTTAAACCCTCTGAAATGAATGGGGACATCTTCAACTGGATCAAGTTGCTCAGAGCCCTGACCTCCCTGGCCTTGAAAGTTCTTAGAGATGGGGCATCTACAACCTCTGTGGGCAACCTGATCTAGTATTGCACCACTCCCATTATAATTTTTCCCTTATATGTAGTCTAAATCTATCCTATCTTAGCTTAAAACCATTATCCTTTGTTGTATCACAACAAACCCTACTGAAAAGCCCATCCTCCTCCTTCTTATAAGCCCTCTTTAAGTATTGAGAACTGCAACAAGGTCTCCCTGGAGCCTTCTCTTCTCCAGGCTGAATAACCCCAACTCTCTCAACCTTTTCTCATAGGAGAGGTGTTCCATCACTGATCATTTTTGTGACAACCCCCTGTCTTTGGATGATTAAACATGGGTGTCTGCTGCAATTTCAGCTGTGAGAGTGTCTGAAACATCCCTACAGCCTTGGCAGCTGCCACTGCCACCATGGGAGATTTGTTCTCTCCCCAGGTGGTAGCAGGAGGTCAGGTGGGACTAACAACACCCCTTTCTAGATGTGCTAGATGTGTAGGAAAGTTCAAGTGGATTGACCTGAATTCCTAAATTGATATTTCTCCCTGGTAGCCACGGTGTTATCTATGTTTGCAGAGGTAACTTTTAGGGGTATGTTATATTTCCATCACAGAAAGGGTTGCAGTTGTTTTTAGCCCTGCTAAATCCTGACTTTTAGCACATGCAGGACAAACTTGGTCACAGCCATGGCCTGCTCATCAGCAAGGTCCTGCTTTGAGTGAATGCATGTCTCTGTTTTGGTGTTCATATGTGGTATTTGTGTCAGTAGTTGTTTGGAATATCAGCATAAGGCTGATATTTTTTCTTTTCTTCACCAAAAAAAAAAAAAAAAAAAAAAAAAAAGCAACTTGTTGAGTAGTTTTTGGTCTCTGCTATGTTCTATGTTAGGACCTAGGGCTGCAAGACCCCATCTCAGTGAGTTCCTAACCATACTACGAGCAGGGCTGTGTTTCCTTGCAGCAAAAATCAAACCAGGCTGATTCCCTATCCTTATAATAATAATCAGTATCCCAATCAGAAAATATTTGATGGAAAAAATGCCAAATTACAACAAAACAAAACACAAACAGCACAAACAAACACAACACAAACAAAACACAAACAAATCTACTTAAAAAGCCCAAATCCAAAGGAAAAACCCAAAACTGCTTTCTCCTCTTCACCTTTGGGGAGTGATTTCTTGCAGCTCTTGTGCCAGCTGCCTGTATTAGTGCACCAGGAAGGCTGAGGCACTACTGGTTCTCCACCCACTCACTCACAGTTTGTAGTAGCTGATCACCAAATCCCTCTTCCTTTCCCCCTCTAATGCATGACCTCTACCAGCCTACAGAGGTGGCAGGGAGGGATTTGCAACCTGATTTATTCACATGTGGATGCAGAAGGCAGATGTCTTATATTTTTCTTTGGCAGCTTGCCCTGTGGAACTTGTATTCCTCCCTAGCCTTTATGGATAAATCTGGTGACAGGTTGGCTGTGTGCTACTTTCAATGCAATTATCTGACAGTGGATGGACATAAGGTTCAATGCAATACATCATTAAAACTTTTAACCTTAAATGAAGGATCCCCAAATTTCAAGAATAAATTTGTATAAAATATCGCATACAATTATGTCAAAACACAGCATTTTTGGTTTCTGAAGTAGTGTTTCAGTGCTTTCTGATTTGGAAGGAACGTCTTTCAAGGAGCACCAGCAAATAATACGTTTAACATTTGGGGTTTTTAATTAAAGTGCTTCTTGGAAAATGAGCTAAAACGTAGCTAAATATAAGCACTGTCTGGTGGATGCCCTCCTTCTCCCGCAGCAGCCATGCACTTGCCTGCTCCTGTCAGGCGGGTGAAGAGCGACACATGGCTGAGTCTATCATGCACCGTGAACGTCTTTTTCTCTTGAAAGGAATGAAATGAGTGCTTACCCGTTTGGCTCGGCGTGTTTGTTTCCTCAGATGCTCTTGGAGTTTTCACAGTATTTCCCATTGTGCTCGCTAATTCCGTCAAAGTTCTTCAGAACTAAATCAAAGCAGACATTGAAATTTAACATCACAATAACACCTGCTGTGCCAACAGATGAGAAATGACCTAGTTTGGGCGTATCCAATTTCGTACAGTTTTGCTTTTGAGAACTCTGGTGTCAAATTCATGCAAGAGTTTTACATACTTGCTAAACTCTCACCACTTTTGTTCTTTTATCAGGGGAATAGCAGAAAACCACAGCGAGGGAAGTTGCTCAGAAGAACATGATGTAGTAAAAGTTTCCATTACCAGTACCTCAGCACAATAGGAAGTAACAGCAGAGCTGTGCCCATATGGGCATTTCATATACAAACTGTTTTTTCAGCATTTGGGGCTCTGAGGCTACAAAGGATCTAATCAGACTGACGTCCCTGGCAGTAGGGACATCCCTGGTTTTCAGCACTATGTGTATATTATGTTGGTTTACTACTGAATACAAAGAACACAGCTTGGTAGGTTTGGGTTTTTTTCTGATGTAATTGTGCCCTCAGCAAACGTGGGCACATTTTTTTAAGTAATACATTGCCTAAAAAATGTTAGATCTCAAATCAATCCTCCTGCATAAAGCCAGCAGTGCAAATTCTTCAGATACCTGTCTTAAAAAGTTTTGGTGGATGTACAAGAAACAGTATCAGACAATTGTGGAACTAAATAGTGTGAGAGGAGCAGTTTCTTCTCATAGCTTTGCTGCAGCCGTCCTAATTCTCTCTGACAGAGGACAAAGAGATAAATATTTTGAATGTAGAAGGTGTATCATATATTTTCAGAGGCAGAAGACAAAAAGCTATATCTATTTAAGAACTGTTCATTAAGGAAAATAACTCCACCAGCTGATGGGTAATTATTTTTTAAAAATGTATTTCTGTCCATTGCCCAATGATAACAGGAGCTCTAGCAGCATTGTGTGAGTATTCTGCATCTTGTGGCCTTTTCTAGCTTAAATATTTCAAAGATGATTACTGACTTTGGTGTGCTGCTCTTCACCTACCCATGCTAGAGCCTGATGAGGGTCAGTCAGGCGGAGAGATGTCCAACTTGAGAAGTAGAACCACTGACATCAACAAGAAAGTACTTTATTGCTAATTGTCTTTTGGAATAAGACTGGCAGAATTTCAGTATGTTGATTAATACTGTAATTTTTTAATGTCTTACAGACAGTTTAGGAAGATATCCTACAGAATAAAATGCAATTCAAAGGAAAGAAAATTCATCCCTTACCAAATGCAAGGAGCTCAGTGCTAGAACAGATGGTAGTGCACAGTTTGATTCCACCTCATCTGCTTTCCAAGCTTCTTAGTGCTGTTCCCAAAGGCTCTTTGCTAGAATTCTCTATTTCACTGGCCAAATGAAACATTACCCCTTCACTTTATGCACTCAGAACTGGCTTGTGGCACATCTGGAGGGTGCAGCTGTGCCAGTGTCTTTCTGACAAGCATCTGAAACCTACTTTCACAAGAACAAAAATGTGTTGCCTGATAGGAGATGCCTAGAAGCTGAATAAAACAGCACCCTTAAATTTAAATAAACTACTTGAGTATTCACGTTTTAAAAATAGGTCTCATTATGGAAAACAAAACAAAAAATCTTTCTCCACATAAATGCACCTAAATTACTAAACCTGAAACCAGAATTCATTTTGTCAGGCAATGTTTGCTTTCAAGATCATAATTTTCTGATCTAATTATGAGTATTTTTCTGCAAGACCCAATTTTAAGTTGTTGAACATTTTTCTTACTTGTATCCCATAAAGAACAAGAGGTAAACCCATAGGAGTAGTGCAGCCAGTATTAGGGCTACAGATATTATAGATGTTCATGGCTCATCTTCAAATTAGCCAGAAAAATTTCCTGGGCACAGCAATAGAGAGCTCAACAGGGCTGAAAATGTCAGCCAGGAGAGTGAGATAAATACCTGGACTGATAATCTCTGCTGAGCTCTGTGCTCTGGTAGGTGCATTCTTGTAATGTAATTTAAAAGGGGAGCTCAAATCTTGCTCAGTATAGAGAATCTAAGCTGCAGTTACCGAAAATGTTGTGCAATTCCAGATAGATGGCAAGAATGACAGCACAAGCATCTGATGTCCATCTATAATTTTAACACATGCAATTGATATTTAGATGAGAATTGCTTGAATTTTTTTTCCCTAAAGTCTGGGGAAAAAACAAAAAAGAGTCATACCTCTAAGTACTATTTTATGCTGAGTTTTGTTATTTGAGAGCTGGGAGAGCAAGTCATCCTACAAGTGTCAGGCTCGTGACTAGTGGCCTTTTTCCTGCTCCTAATTTCAGGTGTGCCTGAGTCTCTTTGGAAAGTGATCCGTAATATTTGTGAGTGGTGGAAAGGCTTCTGAAAATTTTTTCTTCAGGCTTCCAATCTTTTTAAAAGTGTGACACATTTCACCAAGGAACTTGCATTTTTCTAGATGGTATTTAAGGATCTACAGTCTAAATGCTGCTTTAGAAATACCTGAAGTGTTTCTCCAGGGTTGCTTATACATCATTTGCAATTAAACCACAGAGGGATTAAATACTGGACAACAGGTAAGTTCCTATTTTTTATTTTTGCAGCGCACAGCCTGGTTCCCTTCTGCCATACCAAGCATTGCTATTCTCAAAGGACCTCTGAAGTCATCAGGGCATAATGTGCAGCTCCGTGCTGCTGCCTTAGATGTGGAATAATGTGGCTTGTGGAAAATGCAAACATTGTGAAGTACTTTCAGTACAGTGAAGAGCAGTGACGTCTCGGGCTTTGCCGTCATTAACGTGGCACTTTGCTCTTTCTCATTGCATTTTCCGTGCTCTTTTACTGTCACAACCATTGGTAGCATAAAGTCCTGAAAGGGACAGAGTTCAAGATTCCATTGCTGCATTATAAATTCTTGTGTGGTTTTCTGAAATTTTGAGACACTCTGCAAAACTAGACTTACTGGAAGCTTTAAAGATGTCATGAACCAATTATTTTCATTGTAATTGATAGAAGAACAGTAACAGTTTTATAGATTATAATCTTTTCAAATAGCAAATTTGCTACAGGCACTGCATCTCACTTGACCTTATTGAATCATAGGATAATTTGGGTTGGAAGGGACATTTAAAGGCCACCTAGTCTAACCATCCCTCCATGGACAGGGACATTTGCAATTAGATCAGGTTGCTCAGAGCCCTATCCAGCCTGGTTTTGAATGTTTACAAGGATGGGGCATCTAACATCTCTCTGGGCAACATGTGTTTCACCCCCCTCATTGTAAAAACTTTGTTCCTTGTATCTAAACTTGATGACAGAGTTTGGGATACAAGTAGAAGTGCCATCCTTCCTTCACAGGAACAGATAATTATGCCAGATCCAAAGGAAATAATTCATTGTGGGTGATGTAGAAAGAGCTAACAAGAAATGACAGACTCTAAACTCACTGTGTCTTATCTACCCCAATCCTGCTGGGCTGCTGGGAACCAAAATCTACCTGCAGCTCTCCTGATCACCAGCCATCTCCTCAGGCTTGCATGAAAATTTGGTTTTAAGTATTAAGATCACATTTGCAGTGTTCCAAGGATTGATCCCTCCTCCTCTCTCCTTTCCACTTGTGCACATAGTGTCAAGGAAGGGTGGTCATAGGGCTGTTTGCACACACAGCTGTCAGGGCTCAGGGATCTTTGCTGCCAAAAGGAATGTGAGGAAACATCCACAATTCCAGACCTGCTTTGTGTCCTATTTATCAGAACTCTCAGCAGATATGAATTCTTCACCTGTCAAGACTGGAATCCCACTGACCTACATCGCGTGACCCCAAAACCTATGGTACAATTTTCCTCTTCCGTTCCTGTGTGCAGCACGTGTAGCAATAACTTCCTCTCACAGAATTTGTTCTCTGAGAAAACGTGCTTCTGCAGCAGTTAAATAGCATGGAACATACGAAATTCTGCTACTTGGTGAGAACTTTGAAAAAGTTATATTTCATACGATGGAGAATTAGTTAATATAAAGAAATGAAAGTAATAAGGAATAAAAAGGCAAGATAAGCACTTGAGTAAAGCCCTCCTACAAGGAATACTGTAGACTAGTAAAATTAGAGCATTTATCATTCCTGAGATGCTATACCATACTTTATTTTTGTTTCCTGATATTCACATCTATATTGCCAAAGTCTTACAATTTAATTTTCAATGAAGTTCCCAGGTGATGTCTGAATCTCATTTAGCTTGAAAATGAAAGCACTGGCATCCTGCTATTTTCATGTGTGGAAAGGAAAAGCAGAACAACTTAGATTTCAGAAACTGCATATTTTTTTGTGGATTTCCCTTAATTTATCATTAATCAAAATGAACATCCTTTCAGATTTGAGGCAGTTGTACCTTTGCACTTAGAAAGAATAACATAATACTCTCATCAAAGAAATTCAGAGACACATGCAAACATGAAACAACACAGAAATACTACACTATCTACACTTCTAACACTTTGAATAAAAAACCCACTAATCTGTGGGCTCATATTTTGGTTATAGTGAAATGCAGTTTGCTTTAGCATAAGGTCCTAAGCATCTATCTCTTACTCTTAGGTTTCAGTAGAAATACTCCTTGTCCTGTCTATCTTTAGTACCACTCCTTATGAAAAGGATCAAGGCAGACTCTTCTATTTCTGCCTTTGGTGGCACTTGAAATCCCCGGTCTGAATACTGTCATTGTTAATTAAATAGAACACCCTTGTATATAAATAAAATTGAAACATTTGGTCTCATACGCAGCTAATGTAAAATATATCACAGCAGTGATTACCTTTAAATGCTGGGCATGGCATTCCAGGTTGCAGAATTTCTGAGAAAAGCCGTAGTCATAGTACTGCTCTCACGCTGCCAGCAAGGTTTAGCTGATCAAGTCGAGGAGCAGCCGGTCGAATGAGAGTGTTGTGAAGTTCACGCTGTCATGTAGAGCAGCATTTGCCAAACAGGCCACATACTTCCTCTCTGAGAAATAAGGAAGGCTCAAAGTGTTTGCAACAGATGAGGTTCCTGTTGCAAGTCACTACTGAAGGCACATTTTATCTATGGGCTGAAAAAAACAGGGAGGTTTTCAATGTATTGCATCAGGGCTGGTTTCAGCAGATATAAAAAATGAGGGAAATAACCCAGTTTATATTACTTACACAAAAAGGGTTTATTTTCTTTTCTTCTTCTTCTGAATTTATTTATCCAGCAATGCTCATTTCCCAACTGTTTTCTTTTATGCAGTTTTGCTATTTTTTTTCTGACCGACAGGAAGAGGCACAAAACATTTTTTCTCTCTTATTGAGTCTGAATAGGAAAACAGCCTTTGCTTTATGCTTCAGTCTGCACCCCAAAATACCTCTCTCTGCAAATAATTGAAGCTTAAGATCAGCAATGAAGAAATATGGATTGAAAGCCAGTCTGTGAAGCCCATTTTCACACTGGTTGTAAAAAGTGCAGAAGCCTCAGGACCTTCCTCATCTCAGTGTCTGTGATGGAGGAACCAAGATACTGGCCTGTTAAATAACCTGATAAAGGCACTGAAGAATGTTGTACTGTGGATATGAATATAGAAGTCAAAGGGACTTATTAAGGTTTGCCCTTTGATTTTATAATAAAGATGGGATCTGAAAAACTCCCTAACATAGTACAGGAAAATATTAAAAAACTCTTGACAAACCCAGAGAAAACAAACCAGCAAGCCCTAGCAGATTTCCTACTTTGCACTAGAGTAGCTCCAAGTAGGTGCTTATGTGGGAGCTGATGTGTAACTGTTATTGAAACCAGGAAACACTGATCAAATCCCCAAAGCTGTGCCCAAAATTGGTAATTTCAGGAGAATATTCTTTCTCTTTGATAGGCTGTACCAGCAGTCCTCAGTTTGAAGGGTTAGGAAAGCACTAGGGAGCTTGATAAACTAATCAGTCTAAAGCACAGCTCCGTGGTTACCCTGACCAGTTATATTTTGATTGTTTAGGACCTTCTTGCTTTCTTCAAATCACAAGGATGTGACATGCATGTCCACTAATGGCATTCACTGAACTGATGAACAGTGTGTCTGCAATTACTGAAATATCATGGGTTAGGGGATGTCTGCATGTGGGAATGGGAAGAGGCAGAGCCTTTTCCCAATCCTTCTCACCACCCTCAGCCTTAGACTGCCTCTGGCAGTCTTTGTGCCTTTACAAGAAATAAGATGCACTTGGGAATGGGACAGGTCTTGGACTGAGCAGGAAAGATTGGTCACACTTAAGGACAGGTTGGACTTGCTTGATAGAACATGATCTGCTGGAAACACAGTAAATCTCAGGCACTGTTTGTATCGTGCTTGTAGAGGAACAGATGAGTTTGCAGTGGAGGGTGGTAGATAGAATTCTCCATTTCTGTGTCATTTCTGCCTGTTGCTGGTGGCTGTCTGTTCCTGTGCAAGGATGAGAGCTGATTTACCCTTTCTGTGCATTTAGCTAATACCTCATGTCAAACAGAATAATTTATAAGGTAGTGTTTACATCTAAATGGAAGAAAGTGCTTGTATGAATTAAGAGAGACTTTATATGTCATCTTAGAAATATTCATATCCTGTTATTCAAGTCACTAACCTGACACAGGCACTCTGTGAGTCACTTGTGAGAGGAACATTGTCCTTGCAGGGCTGCCTCTGATGTCAGCAAAGAGGGGTTTGCAAAGGCTGATATATGAAAAAGAAATTTTCCTTCTTCAAAAAGTTATTTTTGATATAAGAGAGAGAACCCTTGCCTTCCCCCCATTTTTATATGGAAATTACAGTCTAGTAAACAATTAT
This sequence comes from Vidua chalybeata, assembly GCF_026979565.1. NCBI lineage: Eukaryota > Metazoa > Chordata > Aves > Passeriformes > Viduidae > Vidua > Vidua chalybeata. The sequence goes on from NC_071530.1 coordinate 145,167,676, forward strand.
GGAGGGAATGATGTTTCTTTCTCAGTCCCCCCTTCCATTGCTGGACTGACCTGACCATTCCCTGTCACACTCCCTGTGCTGGTGTTTGCCAGGTGTCTGCCAAATGTCTTTTTAGCTGTGACAGAGACTCCTTGAGCTGTTCCCAAAGCTTTCTACTTCTCCAGGCTCTTGAAGCCAGACTTCATGAAAGCCTGGAAAAATTACATTAATGTCATCACAGAGAGCCCTGCAGCCTTGGTGTCTTGTAAGTACTGGTCACTATGTAGAATTGGTTATCTAAGGAAAACCAGTGAAGGACACTGAAAAACAACCCTGCAAGAAAGAAGCAAATAGAGTCCAAATTGAAAACAACTTCTGAAAATATTTTAAATCCAGTCTGTTAAAGAATAATCTCCTGAACTCATTGTGAAAGTAGTCAGTGGTTGTTTAGTTGCAGTTTGCTTATTTTTGCAGGGAGAAAAAACAGGATTTAAACATATCTGTAGTCTGGCATTAACTGAAACTGAAGGCACCCTCAAACAGAAACAAGGTTCTGTTGCCTGTCCATGGAGTAATTATCCTTAAGCACAAACTGCCAAGGAGAAGGCTGCAATGTCCATTTCTGTGTCTCTGAGCCCAGCTTAAATGCTTCATGCAAGATCAAATACAAACCATGTTTTAAGGGATAGGAAGCACTTGAGCTCAGCAGCCAGGAAATGGAAGAGCCCTGGCTATCCTGGAGGTCAAACCAGATGGTCTGACAGATACTTCTGGCTGGGAACTGTGTGCATCTGAGCCTGGAGAGTGCCTATTTTTAACAAATAAAATATTGCTGTACAGCTGGCTCTTTTGGGAAAGTAGAATTCTCAGGACATTTCCTTGCTCTGACTGTTTGCATTAGATGTCTTTTGATCTCATTTTTGGGTGGTGTTACTGTAATTGCTGTTTGCATTGCCTATAGCATGGTTCAGGGCACACAGAAAGCCTGCTCTAGCTGCAGCCATCAGAGAAACCCCATGCACTTGCAGGGAGTGGTTGTGTTGAGGAGACAAGAAAGAATTTCATTTTCAAGTCAGTTTGGGAAAAAAACAAGAGATTGTGATGTGAGGAGAGGAAGCTGCATTTGGGTTTGCAAAGTGTGGGTGATAAAATCTAGTTCCAGGGAAGTTTCTAATCATTAGATGTGTTCTGAATAATTTTTGAAAGATTTTGCAGAAGTGAGCTTCCAAAGTAAATGAGGAATCAAAAGACATTCAGCACTGCAGCTTATACGGCAATTGGCTTTTCCAGATATGTTGTGAGGCAGAGGTACAGAGTACAGTGATAGCACTGTGGTGGGTTCACTCTGCCTGGACACCAGCTGCACACTAAACCTGCTCTGCACTCCTCAGCTGGCTGGGGAGAGAAAATAAAATGAAAATCTCATGGGTCAAGATAAGTACAGGGAGAGATCACCCACTGGTTACCAGCAAAGACAGGGAAATTAAACTAATTTATTTTAATTAATTTAATTTATTACCAATTAAACAGAGCAGGATAATGAGAAGTAAAGCATGATTATGACCATCTGGGATTTTCCACTCTCACTCTTCCTCACAACACTGCAATTATTTCATTTAGACTCCCTCACTACCAAAACATGGCCACACAAACCAAACAGAGGTCCGTATATTCTTTTTTATCATCCCATCAGAATAGCAGCAAGAGCTTGTGCAGGAAGAAGTGAGATAGCCAGGATAGCACCAATGAAAGTCTGATGAGCTCTGATGTCCCAAAAGAAAAGTTTGCAAGAGGCACCAGCCCCAGCTCAGCTGGTCACATTGATAACAACGTGAGAATTCACCTTCATTGTAATACTGATTCATCAACTTCTCACCATTGTGAGCTGCAACATTTCCTGGTATCTGAATTTCTACTGTGTATCTGAACCTCTAATGTTGAAAACAGAAATTAAGAAATGCTGGCAATGCTCCTGGTCCCTGAACTAAATAGTACCGAAGGCTTTGCCTCCCATTTTCAATGCCATCACTTGTTGCAGTAAGTGCTATTGCTCAACACTGTAAAGTTCCTCCTATTCCTATGAATTTTGGACAGCAGTGTAACAGTGCTGTTGTGGATTGTGTAACACAGCTGCAACTGCTTTTTCTTAGCACTTTTGAACACTTTCAGGTTGATGTCAAAAATGTCAATGGAACTTCCTCTGTCTTCCTCTTCCTCCTTGTTGTGGGTCCATCTGTAAGGACAGCTAAAACAAGAAGTGTGTGTGGCTTCAGTTCCCTGTAAATCACTTCTAAACGATCCCCCAGTGATGACAAAGTGACTAATGACTACAATTTTATTGTATATGCCATTTTTTAGAGGTTCACTTTCGAAAAACAACTCTGCTGGAACAGCAAAGATTTCACTTGTTAGTTTTAAAAGGGAATTTTTTAGCTCTTGTATTCATGGGTACAAGAGAATTCTTGGAGAATTAAAAACCAGAGGACTAACAAAAAGAACACAGTGTTTGTTATTCTTGAGCTGATCTCATGATTTTTTGGTTTTCTGATTCATGATTCTGTCATGTTGATGGTAATATGGGTGTCATGTAATGGAAACAAACAGGCCCTCCAATATTTCTGCTTCTGCCTAAGAAGTGCTATTTTTTAAAGTACACAAGTCCCCCATTATTGGTTTCTGGGACTAATCACACAAATAAATTATAGTTTTTTTAGGAAAAGAGGGAGCTGCTAAGTGTAGCTCTGTTATTCTCTCTGTCCTGAACCCACCTGTAATGTGAATTCAGTGTTTAGGGAAGATTTCTGTTTAATATGAAAACTGCAGGCTCAAAAAGAAAAAAAAAAAAAAAAAGAAAGAAAATTAGTTCTAGGTAATACCGGCTTCTATCCTCACTTATTTGTTCCTGAAGGTTTTTTTGTTTGTTTGTTTGTTTTGGGTTTTTTTTGTTCGTTTTGTTGGTTGTTTTTTTTTTTTTTGACAATAATGAAGAAACAGTGACCCTGAATTTTGATGTACATTTGTAAAGCAAAGAACTGGTAGTTTTGCTTGCATAGTATCATTGGAAATTCTGCATGCAGTGAACTTAAAAAGACTGTCTCTACACCCAAACCCAAGTTACCTCTTTCTCACTATTTTTGGAAATCAATTCTTCCAGTTGTGAGCAATGGTATCCCATTAGTATCACTGGCTCTGCTTGTTTGAAATATAAAAAAATGTTGTGGATGCTCGCCAAGGCTTCACAGAATTCTTTGGGCTCAGAGGTTTGAGACAATTTCAGTTTAAATATTTGCTGTTTGTTTTTTTGTTTCTTTTGAACTTGCTTTACAAGACTTGTAGTTATGCTTTGAGCAAATTCAGTAAGAAGTACGTTAATCAGTTCAATAGATCGGGGTCTTTCATATCATGCATCCAGGTTATGGGGTTTTTTAGAGGACAGAGCTAATCTTAGCAGTTATTATCAGTAAACTGATGCAAATGTTTGGAAATTAGTCATTTGAACCATGTCAGAGCTATTCCAACCTTTCTCTTCTAGGTCAGATCTTATCAGTTTTTAACTAATTTATCTGCATTTGCAGCTACTAGTTTTCATGCTTACTCAAAAACGTTGTGCCATCCTTTCTTGTTAAGAACATTTGCTATGTTGGCACAGCTGAAACAAGAATAGGAAGAGTCTGGGGTAGAGACTGAACTGTAGCCTGTGCTCTGGTTTTGATCTTCATGCTCTGGTTAATCTTCTGCAGTTTCCTTTAGTCTTTTGTTCCTATTTGCTCAGTTCATTGCACTTCCAGACCCTCCCTGCTCCTTGTGCTAGTTATCTCTGGTTTCTGGCTGAAGTTGATTTGCACTCAATGTGAATATTTAGTGCTCATTTGTCCTTGTACCAGCATTGTCCCAAGGTAGAAATAGTTCTTCTTTATGGAATTCATGCCTGCTCTCAGTCCTTGTTTATCAGAGCTATGATAAAGCTCCATTTAGTATCCTCTTGTAAGATGGGCTCTCCATTCCCTCATATACCTCACAGCACCTTCTTTATATCTACTCCTGTCTCAATGTTTCTCCTTTCTCCTTGTTTGAAATATAAAAATTGCTGTGGGTGCTCGCCAGGGCTTCACAGAGTTCTTTGGGCTCAAAGGTTTGAGACTATTTCAATTTAAAATTTTACTGTTTGATTTTTGTTTCTTTTGAATTTGCTTTACAAGACTTGTAGTTATGCTTTGAGCAAATTCAGTAAGAAGTACGTTAATCAGTTCAATAGATCGGGGTCTTTCATATCATGCATCCAGGTTATGGGGTTTTTAGAGGACAGAGCTAATCTTAGCAGTTATTATCAGTAAACTGATGCAAATGTTTGGAAATTAGTCCTTCCACCAAAGTTTTCAGAAAGATTTCTGATTTGGTTAGACACATAATATAGACACTTAGAGCTTTTCCAAAATAACTGTGGCAGAGCTGGAAACAGCCTAACTGACCCTCACCCCTTTGCTTTGATCTTTAGAACTCACTTATTTTAATTTAAAAGCCAGGGTTTTACATTCTGCAGGAGGAAAGATTTTTCTTCTCAACTTTTGTACCTGCACCAGGGAACCAGGTGTTCTGACAACATATGTTGACTGATATTGTGGGGCTTTTTTTTTTAGGGAGGCTCAGCTTTTTCTCCAGCATCTATAATTACTACCAGGAGGGCACAGACCCAAGCAGCAGCCCTGGCTGAAGATGTGGGATGCCCTTCATCCACCAGTGAGGAAATTGTAGCCTGCCTTCGCCAGTTGCCTGCTCGTGTCCTCAATGATGCTCAAACTAAGGTACAACATAGCAAAGCATATGCCATTGGCAAGAAATCAAAAAGTTTCCATTCACACAAAGCTGTGAGAAAGCTTAAAAAATAATCTAGTCTGAATCCTTGTGAAAGAGGAACTAGACTATTTTTGGTGGAAGGAAGTTGTTGTCCATGACATCCAGCTCTGAGCTATGAATACTCACAATTTGATTCTCCTTTAGACTAAATTCCTTTTACACTGCTTTAATCATGTCTCCTGAAATAAATCTAAATATTGTTTTTTCCCTTCTTTCAGTTCCCTCTTGCCTGCCCCTGGGTGTTTCTGTAGAGGAGAGTCAAATGTCTGTAGCTGATGTCAGTGTTCAGTATTTGAAGTGGGAGGCTTGTGAAAGGTGCAGTATGAATAATTCTAGAGATGGATCCTTTACCCACAAATTAACATATCCACCTGCAATGAGTTTTCCAATAAGGACTAGCATGAAGTCAATCCCTAGTTTAAAACGACTGTTTTATTACTATAAGACCAACATTTCTCTTGGCCTCTTCAGTTTCTTTCTCCTACTGAGACAGTCAGCAAAATCATTGTTTCCTGCCAATGAGGAGTTTGCACTTACATTACCTGGTCACTTGTTCACTTGAAGGGATTCAGATCAGGTGAATTAAGCATATTTAAAGGATAAGCTGAATCAACTGCACAATTCTTGCTCTTTTATATATATATTTTTTTTTTTTGGCCAACATAGCTGCTAGCTATAAGTGGCCCATTCCAGTACTGGGGTCCAGTGATGGATGGAATTTACCTCCGGGAACCTTTGGCTAAAGCCCTGCAGCGCCCTCAGCTTCGGAAAGTAGATCTGCTCATTGGAAGTGCTCAACAAGATGGTCTCATCAGCAGAGCCAAGGCAATTAAGGTAGGAAGACACTCACTGTTAATGAACTGATGGTATCTCTGTGATTACAGTGATGACAGTAATCACATGCAGCCTGGAGAGATGCTTTTTGATTTCTATAAGTTGTGAATTATGCTCCACAGAAATATGCAAATGCATTGTCCTTCTCCTTCTCATAGTCTTGGTCAGGATGACTAATGGCAAATAATATGTGTTGATTAATATTTCTGTGGAAGATACAAAATGGTAAGAGACCAGAAGTTATTTAGCATTTATGTTCTACTGTCTTTAAAATCCTATTTATATTTCAATCTCAGTAGTATCTCACAAAGATGAAAGCAACTAAACTATAAATGTATTCACTGTGTAGCAGGATTAAATCAACATTTTGAGGTTTTTTTAGCAATCTTTTCCTCTGTTGTCTCCTAGAAGTACATTTTCTTGTAAAGATGATTCTGAGTATGGACTAGCTGTTATAAGGAGGAGCACTGGCCTGATGTGTGGTCTAAGGTTTCTGAACAGAAACTGGTGAAAACAAAAAGAATTTCATCCATTTTGTACTGTCTGTTGCTATCTTGCAACAGGATTGTTGCAAGATTTCACCTCTTAGAAGGTGCTGAAATGTCAGTCCCAGCTTCTTTTTGCTGGTAGCCAACAGCACATAGACCATTTTACTTCAGAATTAATGGCCCACCTGAATCAAAGTTCATATTACTTTTTTACTCTCTTTCAGAACTTTCCTGCTCTTTTTAAATTTCTTTTTCTCTTTTGCAATCAATTTCATGAGAAAGTTATAGGAGAAAGGTACAGAAGATATAGTGTGATGCTGGAGGCCTGCAGATAATGATCCAGACCCTCTGAGAGTGGAATAAACCACAGTGACCTCATTACAAGCCCTGTGATGAAGACTAGGAAGTGAAATTCTTTACCACTATTTCTGCATATGACAGATTGAGATGAAATTCCATGTTGTATTAAAAATTTTGCAACAAGTCATGGTGTTGATTAAAGGCACAAGTGCTAAATCCCAGCACTGTCAGACTGAAATGAAAAGAAAAAAACACTTGCAAGCGAGAGTTCAGTAGGAAAATCTTGCCTGTCCAAAAATAAAATCAGAAATATCTTTTTTATTTAAAGGCTTGCAGAAAATAAGATTGGAAGGGAACTCAGTAAATTGGTGCAACTCAACCATATGAAGGGGCCATATCCACAGATGATTTTTTTAATGCACATTTCCCTCTATTTCTATTTTCCTGTGGCTTCAGGCTTTTAGGACTTGAGGGAATATGGATGCTTTGAGCAGTCTGTATTCCTGTCTGGGCTGTTTTCTTAAAGACTTGCTGCAAGGTTGAAGTTTCCTGATTTCTCCCTTGTTGACACAGTTAGGGTATTAATTGTTGGGAAACTGTAATGCTCCTTCCATCACTGAGCTACTTGTGAAGATGCAATCTCCAGGTCCTCAGCAGCATTTCTGTGCTAGCCATGACCATGTATGGTTGCAGTCAATCTGATTATGAAGTCCTGAATAAGCCACAGACATATTTAGCTACAGTGACAAAATCTAGTGCAGATGGTTGTTGTTACTTGGAAGTCTGTACCCCATTTCCTCTGTCATAAATGTCATAAGAGATCTTTAACCTGTGCTAAATTGTCCTCTCCCCACAATAGACTTCAGAGAAGGATTTGAGACAATCCCCTCTGTATCCCAATCATCTGCATAATTAATTTTAAGGGTTCCTTTGAGGTAAATCTCACTTGCACCTCTCTAGGAATAGCCAAAGCCGGTTTTACTGGTACACTAAGGAGTGTGGGAAGGCTTAGCTGGTGGACAGAGCACTGAACTGAACTTGGGAAACCAAGGCATAATTACTGGTTCGCCTTTGACTACACCCAAAGTATTTCATCTGTTCTAAAAAGAGGGAACTAAACCTCCCTGGGATGAAAGTCCACCTATGGCTGTGTTCCTGCTCTGCAGAGAGATCTGTGCATGTATTTCAGTAGACAAACACAGCTAAAAGGTGCTCTGGCAAGTGTATGGAATTGGTTAAGTCCTAATATCTGTCTTTAGGATGGCTGATGCCAGTGTAGACAGTGTGAAGAGTGAGGGGTAAAAACATTTACTGACTTTCTCCACCAGTTCCTGAGAATAACTGTGCTGGGCAATTCTGTCAAGGACTTGCTCTATTAATCCTGATTTCTCTTAGTACTGATCCTGTAAATGGTAAGGAGATACTTTTTAGCTATTTGGATGTAAGCAAACTTGAGACATGATGCAAATCTTATCACCTTAGACTGAAGTTGCATGCAAGTATTATAAACTCTTTGCACTCTTCACATAGAAGTGAGAGTGAAACTCTAGGCTGCAACCAGACCAGAAGGTGGAATTTTACTTTGAACATAATGCTTTGGTTTTGGCTATCATGTTTAAGTCAGATGTTTAAATTATACCGTAGCCAAAGCAACGCTTGAGAAATTGTTTCACGTTGTGCTATTTTAGTGGTTTGAGGGATGAAAATTCTTACTATCTTACAAATGCTAGTTCTGTTTATCATCCATCTCTGCCTGTTGAGCTTTCTTTCATCTGAGTCAACACGTCTTGAGGGCCTCAAAATATTACAAATTACTGCTGAGAAAACTCTGAAAATTGCAGATCTCTGGGGGCATTTTGAAGACCACAGAAACCCGTACATAGGCACAGTGAATCATAGAATTGTAGAACAGAAGCACTGAGTTGGAAGATCATTGAGTCCAACTTGTGTCCCTGCATAGGACACCCCAAGAATCCCACCCTGTGCCTGAGAGCATTGTGCAAAAACTTCTTGAAATCAGACAGGCTTGGGGCTGTGACCATTGCCCTGGGGAGCCTGTTCCAATGCCCAACCACCCCCTGGGTGAAGAACCTTTTCCTGACATTTAACCTAATCCTCCCCTGACACAACTTCACGTCATTCGCTTGAGTCCTGTCACTGTTCACAAGAGTGAAAAGATCAGTGCCTGCCTGTCCACTTCCCCTCATAAGGAAATTCTAACTGCAATGATGTCTCCCACTCAGTCTCCTTTCTCCATGCTGAAGACACCAAGTGACCTCAGCTGCTTCTCATATGCCTTCCCCTCCAGACCCTTCACCATCCTCGTGACCCTTCTCTGAATGCTCTCTAGAAGCCTATTGTCTTTTTTATATTGTGGTGCCCAAAACTGCACAGAGTTCTTGAGGTGAGTCTGCCCCAGCGCAGAGCAGAGCAGGACAATCCCCTCTCTTGCCCTGGCAGTTTAGTGTCAGTGGCAAACTTCCTTCAAGTTCTGTGCCCAGGTCATTAATGAAGACGCTGAAAAGAGCTGGGCCGAGGATGGAGCCCTGTGGAACCCCACTAGGGACCAGTCACCAGCCTGCTGTCACCCCATTCCATACCCCCTCCATGGTGCCTGACCCATGACTCAGTTGCTCACCAATCATGTATCACAGCTATTCAGGTGAAAGCTGGATGTTTTGTCCAGGTTTAAGTGAGAGACAGTATCAAAAGCTTTGCTGTAATCCAAAGAGATTACATCTACTGGCTTTCCCAGATCAACTAGGTGGGTTGCCTTGTCATAAAAGGAAATCAGGTTTAATATGCAGGAGTTTCTCCTCATGAAGCTGTGCTGAGACCAATGACTGTGCTGTTTTTCAGGTGTTTTTCAATACCTCCCAGAATAATCTTCTCCATAACTTTACCAGGCACTGAAGTGAGATTGACAGGCCTGTAGTTTCCCAGGTCCTCCTTGTCCTTCTTGAAAAATTGGGACAATCTTCACCAACTCCCAGTTAACTGGAACCTCTCCTGATTCCCAAGACTGCTCAAAAATCATTGAGAGAGGTTTTGGAATGACATGAGCCAGTTCATTGTGCATTCTCAGCTGAATCCCGTCAGGCCCTGTAGGGTTGTAGGGATCCAGCTGGGGCAGATCACACACAATTTCAGAGTCAACTGGGAGCTGATCATTCTCACAGTCATGGTCTTCCAGCTTAGGGCACTGAGGTCCTCATGGTCCATCATCAGTGTAGAAGACAGAGGCAAAGAATGTATTGAACATCTCTTCCTTGTCCATGTCCCTGTGGGGAAAGTGACCATTTTTATTCTGGAAAGGGTCCATGTTATTTCTACACTGCATATTTGAAAAAAAACTTTTTATTGCCCTTCATATTTCTGGCAGCTTCACCTCCACTTGAGCTTTGGCCAAATGAATTCTCTCCCTACAGTGGCAAGCAGCATTTCTATATTCTTCCCATATCACCTGACCTTGCTTTAGCTGGGCCTACACCTTCCTTTTTTGCCTTATTTCCAAGAGAAGATCCCTGTCCAGCCAAGCCAAACTTCTCCCTCTTCTCCTTGACTTCTGACATTAAATACCCAAGGCTGACCACCCTGAGTCAGATCAAAGGGCAGTTCAGCACAAAATGCTGTTTTCAGCAGTGGTTAAAAGAGGCTGCTGTAAGATTAGGATAAGCAAATCTGATACTTCTGGTAAAAGCTCTTCAAACCTCTAGCACTTTACAGTTCAGGGACTTCCTATCCTGAACTGATCTTTCTGTGTTTAATAACTACCAAATTATTTTTGTTTTGTTTTTTTATTTTTTTTGTTTGTTTGTTTGTTTTTTGTTTGGTTTTTTTGTGTTTTTTTTGTTTTGTTTGTTTGTTTTTAATTAAAAAAATCATTCATGAAACTTAATTTTCACTAATTTTTGGCATTTACAAAACAATTGGCAGGGAGTTTGTCATCTTAACCATATGTTGTTGTATGATGATCCATCTCCTTCTCTGTGATTTTCAACCATAACCTTTAATTGATACTTGACCATTGATGAAAGAGTGATGGATAAGTTCCTAGGTTACATAATCAATACCCTAAGGTTTTTTCATTTTGTGTCTCCCTGGTTTAAGTGTCCATGACAAGAGTAGAACAAGTTAACAAATCCCTTTTAAAAAGACAACAAAATGAAAGCACTGCATGAAAGTTGCTTGTATGGGTTGATTTATACACAAGAGATTGGGCTTTGCTCTGCTACAGAAAAGTATCTTTTCTTACCCACAACTGCTAACCCCAGTCTTCAAATGAGAAATTCTTAACTAAACAAAGCAATACTTCTGCTGCTTAGTAGGAACCTGGACTGATATGTGCCAAAGCTGCGATGGAAAAATTGCTTTTGAATTCAGTGACCTTGCAGTCAGGTCTTCAGTGAGCATTTCTATTTCCTGCAGAAGAATATGCATGTCCTTGCTGGTTTTAAGCTGAATGATTTTGCAGGCAAGAGTGCTGTGCAGTTTCATATGTGGCATTTGTGCACATGAAGTGTCAGGAGTGAACTCCCCATCTTTTTTGGAGTACAGCTGTATTACTAAAGCTGGCACCAAATGACTCTTTCACATTGCATGGGCTAAAACCCAGCAAAAGAAGAATCTGTTAAAAATACAAGGCAAATTGCCAAGATCTTCTTGGACCTTGGGATACTTGGCAGAGTTTTCAAATCCCTTAAAGTCACTTATTCAAAATGCACAGAGGGTTAGAATACTAAGGACAAACCTCAGCCTCAGCACATGGGAACTTATTTTCCACTTTTCATTTCTGTGAATCTACTGAAAAGGTATAATTCCATCTGTACTTTCTGTATAGGGTTGTGGAAAGACCTTCTAGCAGCATGATGAAAACCAGCTGTGGGCCATCAAAATGATACATAAAGCATCTACAGTAACTAAACTGGGCAGACACTGGCCTAGTTTGCATCAGACTGACTGCCCAAGATAATAGAGGTGGTTTGTAAGATCTTTTTCTCTGGAGTTCTTATCCAAGTTTCAACCGATATGCACCTGTATAGTGCCCTCTTTAGAAAGGACTTGATGCACAGAAAAGTTCAGGGTAGGCTTTCATTTTTTCACAAACTTGTTTTGTTTCTGAAATTGAAATAATTTTTTCAAAAAGTGAAAACTTTCAATTGATAACATAAAAAACTTCCACAAAGAAAATGTGTTGAAAAATTCCAGCAGTGTTTAGCTTTGGTAAAAATATGTTTGGATACACAGTTTGGCATAGAAGGTGGTCACTGTGTCATGGGCGCTTTGCTCTGGGGAACATACCTTTATGTTAGGAAAGGTCACAGATCTCAGGAAAAAGGGCATTTCTTTGTTGGTTTCTCTGAAAGGCCCTAAGGGTTATAAAGTTTGAAGATCATGGCTGTTCCTTGCATTGTGAGATTTGAAGGAATGGAATTTCTCTTCCAGGTCTAAAGCAGATATTATTCCAGGAGGGACCTAAATATGGAATTGGAGCAACCATGTTCCTTTGTTGGTGTTCCCAGAAGAGGCAGATTGACATAGCCATGAAATGGCCTACACAGCATGTTTGCTTTCTGGAATTTTCAAAGGAAAAGAACAGTAACTCCCTCTCTCCTCTCTAGTTTTCCTTCCTCAGATCATCAGAAAGGCAGCCCTGGACACATATGCAGTGGAGGACTGCTCCTTGGACCCCCTTCTATGAGAGCCAGCAAGATTTCTGTACTATTGGAGATCATCGGCACAGCTTGGTGCCTATGATTTGGACCTACTAGATCAGGGTTTCTGTACTATAGTGTGTCCAGAGGAAGCCAATATTTCTCACTGGTGACAGTTTTGGGAAAACAAAAGTAGGACTGTACTCTACTCAATCCCCTAGGAATCAGAGATCACAGCAGAGAGGACTTGTTCCAGCAGAGGGAGATCTGAGCTTACATTGTTCCTAAAAAATTTATCTTTTGGTTTTGTTTCTGAATTCCATGTATGCACTTTTTTTCTCAGAAATTTGAAGAAAGTCAAGGAAGAGCCAACAGCAAAACTGCCTTTTATCAGGCTCTGCAAAATTCTCTAGGAGGAGAAGAGTCCAACTCATTCATTGAAGATGCAGCTACATGGTATTACTCCCTGGAACACTCAACTGATGATTATTCATCCTTTTCCAGGGCATTGGAAAATGCCACCCGGTAAGAAAGTCATCCTATGTGATTGGAGTTGAGCAAGGCTTGTTTTGCTTGTCTAAAGTGTCTACTTATATTCTGAAAAATTTGAGAAATTCTTATGCAAATGAACAGAAAATGGGGAATATGATTTCATTTTCCGTGAGGTTTCCAGTGTCGTTGGTAAACAGAAATTGAACTGATTTTTATGCCTTGTGAAAAGTTTGACATGTCATTCTAGAACTGGATATTGAGTTCAGACTACTAATACTTCTTTTTGCATTTTCATGTCATAGAGTTCTGGGTTGATGTGTATCAACAGTTCCTTGAGTTGTTTCATCCCTTTGACAGTAGAATTAATAGTCTGCCTTTTATTCCCAGTCCCCTAATTATACAGTCAGATACTTTTTCTTGATGGCCAAATTTGAAAACTTTGATTTCAGCAATTACAATATTTTTTTTTAATTATGAAACCTGCAAAATACATTTATTCACAATGTCAGGCATGACTTGAAGCCATTTCCTCTTGCTTGTTACTTCAGAGAAGAAACTAATTCTCACCTCACTACAACCTCCTTTCAGGCAGTTCTAAAGAGCAGTGAAGTTCCCCTTGAGCCTTTTTTTCTCTAGGCTAAACACCACCAGCTCCTTCAGCTGCTCCTCATCAGACTTGTGCTTCAACCTCTTCCCCACTCCACTGCCCTGCTCTGGAGGCTCCAGCACCTCATGCATGTCAGCAGAGGAATGAGGAACTTGCCTGCAGTAAATGCACTCCCATCCTTTGCATTGAAACATTGCATGGACCTTTGGGAGGTGGAAGCTGAAAACTTCCTGTTTTCTGCCTCTGAGCAAATTCAGGGACTGGATTTGTAACTGAAACAGATTTTTCAGCAATGAATCGAAAAAAATATTTCCCTATTCCTGTCTCTGCTTTATGAGCAGATTCATTGTGAATACTCTTTACTTTTCTAATGTGATGTAGCTTATAAACTGGGGACTTGAATCCTAATGGGCCTGTCCAAGATGTTCCACCTGTGTTCTGAACTGAGCCATCATAGCTATAGGCTCCTGGTATCTGCACTCTCAGTGTTCTCTGTCCCACTGTGAGCCTCTCCACAATACCTCAGAGACAGGATTTTCCTTTAATTCCTCTACCAGAGCTGAAGAACATTGCTCTGGGAGAGCCTTAGGGAGCCGGAGAGGAACAGGAGCCAAGATTCTCTGGGAAACATCTGATTCAAAAAGAAGACAGCAGTTTCTGGGTGGTCCAGGTGTGCCGGTGCACTGAGGTCATGGAGGAAACAAGTCAGAGCGTTGTGGGCCGAGCTTTGTGCCATTTATCAACTCACACATCTTGCCACATTTGTCCTCCTTTGTAGCCTGTCCCAGGGATGGGCCTTCCATCACCACGACACTGGAGCCATTGCCTGCAGTACATGTAGAAGCACTGTGTTTCATGGACATCAAAGCCAGAATTTGTCTTCAGTCTCCTTCCATCACTGTTAGCCCTGGGGGGAAATCCTTTAGATCAGTGAGGTTTAAGCCATAATAAACCATTGTAGGATTTACATTTCAACCATTCTTCCCATCCAGAGAACCCTCTATAAGGAGCTGTTATAACACAGGGCTGTCACATTTGATCACTGGCATTCAGCCCAGGGCTCAGTGTGGTGCAAACATTGACTTCTGCAAACTTGTGAGGGCTGGCACACCACCCATTTCCAGCAGGAATGGGATACACCACACATTTCCAGCAGGAATGGGATCACCAGCAGCTCCTCAGGTTTGGCAGCCTCCTGGGTACAGGGATTACCTGCTCCTTTATGATATGAGGCAAATACCTTGGCTAAGGAAAGAAGTGAACGGCTTATTCTTGGCCAGGCAAAAGGATGAATAGTGAGACCAGGGCATCTGATGATAATACTTTGCTTCAAACACTTTGGAAATTACTCCAGCTACAGCAGAAAGTGAGGTGAAACAGAATGAGAGTCACCCATATCAGCATCACGTACGTGGTGGAGAAAACAGGGGATTGGTTCTAGGTTTTTTGATGTTTGGTTGGTTGGTTTGGTTTTGGGTTATTTCTCCTTAGTTTTGTTTCATTTTAACAAAAAACTTACTACCAGCATAGATGTGTAAGCCAAGGAAAGTTTTACGTAAGGAATTAACTGCTAAAGTTTTAACAGGATTACCAAGCGTGACAAAGCAACATAAGTGGTTGTTATAAACTACATACATTGTGCCTATTTTGTGGTTTTAAAATAATTCTACTTAACCAACTGAGAATCCATTTTAAATGGTGAAATGTAGCTCAAAGCATTTCTTGAGAGCTTTGCTCTTCCCAGACTTCTGGTTTTCAAAGACCATCGGCTCCTCTAAGGCTCCATGCTGGTAGGCATGTGAAGAGCAGTAATTTTTGTTTCATTTGGGTGTTGTCAACCATAACTGTCAAAGAGCCCTGAGGTCAGTCAGCCCAAAGCTTGTGGTCTCACAGATGAGCTTAAAATAAACTCTGCCGAACCAAGATAGCTACCCAAACAGTGCCTTTCATAACCATACCAGTTAAAAATAGCAAAATGTTTTCATGCTTCTCTGACGCTGTTCGTTCTTGCACCACTTTTTTTTTTTTTTTTTTTTTTTTAACCTACCAAGTCTGAAGAAGAAGCTGCTGTTTCAGATCCACTAAACTGAGAATTGAAACCTCCCACTTCCTCAGCAGCTATGTTTGTGTGCACCCACCTAGGCAAAGGTATATAAACGCCCAAAGCATGTGCTGAGTCCTCAGGCACAGGAAGAGCAGGGAGTGGGGGTGCATGTTGCATATTGCCTTGAGGAATCACAGTGAGATATATTGCAGTAAGGTCTCCTCTCTTCTACCTGCCCCTCTTGAACCACTCATGTTTCTTCCACCTATTGCTCACCCCACCTTCCAGGCCCCGTTCTTGGGGCAAAGGAAGGCAGGAAGGTCTGGATACATTTGCTTCACTTGTACCTTTTAGACCTGGTGTTAAATTGACCATTTGACTTCCTCATTGCACTCTTATTGGTTAATCTTCCTCTCCCAGACATATTGCACCAGGAATTCCATATTGATAAGCCCTGCAGGTTATCTTCAGAAGTGGTCTCTTATCTCTTCCAGTTCTGGAAATACTACCCAAGAAATCACACAGATACAAATTCAGAAATCATATTATTGATCCTTAAACTAGGAAATACGTAAGACCTCTTATTAGATGCCATCACAACCTAGTGGTACCAGAAAGAACTTTAAACTACTATATGCATGAGCCCTTATAAACTAAAGTGGTGTTGGGGTTTGTTTGACAGGATATTTCTTATGGATCAGATCTGCTTGGTTTACTATCATTGTTCAACGCTCCATAAAACATCACTTCTAGTGAATTCTAAGTAGTACTAGTCTTGTAGAGGGTGAATGTGGTTTCCTTCAGTTGATTTGAAGACAGATATGAGCTGGTTTGGGAAATTGAAGTAAACTATCGAGATAGAGAGTGATCTGTTGCTTGTGGGAGTTCTTCCCTTTTTTCCTTTTCACAACTGTTTCTGTTCTCTGCTCCTCCTTTTTTATCAGTGACCAGTTTATCACATGTCCCATCATAAACATGGCGAGTTACTGGGCTGCTGCCTCTCAAGGAAATGTCTTCATGTACCACGTACCTGAGAGTTCCTCACAGAGCAGGTAAGGAGATGGATTTTATTGGATTTAGAGTTTGTAAAACCAGGGCTGACTGTTTGGGCATGCTGTGGAATAAATGAATAGATGTAGGTACATCAAATAAACAGTTCAGATGAGCAAAGGAGGGATTGGTCTCTAATAAATTCTTTAACTATACAGGAATGCTTTTTCTGATCTGAGGCACTTTCCATTAGATATCTAAACTGAGTTTCCCCTTTCCAACTTACCTGTGCTGACCAGTTCCAAAGCTAGCCTTTCAGATTCGTACTCTACATCTGATAAACATGCCACAAAGAATCAGAATTTGGTCCAAGTCATCAGGAGTCCGCAGCTCTCAAGATAAATGGGGTATCATTTTCTAATTACTCAACATTAGTTCCACTCTGCCCTTTTTTGAGGTCAGTGCAGTTGTACTCCAGTTGTACTGACTGGCCTTCAGTGTGGATGAGCTCAGGGATTTATTCCTTCCTGTACTGGCACTATGACTGGTGTTCTGCTGACAGACTGTCTCATGGGAAGAAAAATATTTTTGCACACGAGCACTGGGGACTCAGGCTCTGTGTCATCCTTCATTTTAGAAGCTTACTTGAAAGATTGTCAGCAGGACAAGCTGTATTATATTTTAGGCAGAAAGCCCTAAGTGGCTGTGGGAGATGCAATGTCTTGTTGGGCACAGAACAATCTGGTAGGCAGAGGCCTTTAAGGTGACCTTCCCTGGCTTTATTTTAGACCCAGCCCTTTGCAGAAGTCAGGAAGAGCACTGAAGTTTGCAGGCACTGGTCAACACTTTGGGCTGCCCTGTGACTCACCAGAGTGGCTCCTGCTCCCAAAGGCTTAGTGACCAGAAACTGCAGCGACAGTCGCCCCTTCTGTTCCCTGAATCCACACACCAGGGCAGGAAAGCACACAGGGATGCTTATTCTCATACTGTTTCCTTATGAGGAAACCATGCTTGTTCCCAGCCCCCTGGACTGCCCCTCACCTCTCTCCAGGAAGGCTTTTTGAGACCTTTTCCTTGTTCTCAGGCTTCCTCCAAAGGGGCTCAGGGGAGGGATGGTGGGTTCCTACTGGCACCATTTGATCCTGTGAAGTTCCCTGCAAACTGCCTGGGTTTTTTCCCTTCCTGATAGCATAATGAAAAAGCATTTGAAAGAAGCCAGCCCAGATCTAGGTTACAGATGAAGGCCATTATGCTGTGGTAACACAGGCTTGCTTTCTTTTTAACTGAGAAGTTAATCCTCAGGGAGCCGTTCTTTCTCTGGCAGCTCCAGCGGGAATGTTCACAGTGTTCCATTTGGCTACTGATAGGTCCAGATAAGTGATTTTTACAAGGCTCCAAACAGGGCTGAGCTATGGTATGCCAAAAATCCAGCCGCACAAAAAGAAAAGATGTGTTCTCAAGTGAGCCAGCAAGTTTTTTCTTGCTTTGGAGAATGATAGTGACCCAGCCATCTACGATTAGATCTTATTTGTAAGTAGATTAAATAGTACTTATGCAGCTTAGACTCACTGGCTTTGAGGCACTGATTTTGAATTGATAAGAATTTTCTCTTCTATCAAGCCCTATTTAAGATTTCTCTTGTGCTGATGTTATTTAGCTCTCCTCAAGCTCTTCTGTACAGCAATAGTTTATATAGCATGTAGCTACAGATTTTAATCATATTTATGTTGACACTGGTGTTCTAGGCTAATTACTTTAAATTTAGTGCTAAAGTTATTGGTTTGCTTTTTCATAACCCTCCTTACAAGAACAAAGAAAGCCAGAATGCTGTCTGAAACTTGCAGGAACGTGAGGCAGAGGCTCAATTGCCTTAAGTTAAGCTACTTGCAAGGAAAAATGGCCCAGCTTGGTATGCTGCATAATATTCTTACTCCTTTAGTCTTTATTTATCCCTAAGTGCCATTAAAATAAATGCCGAAAAAAAAAGCTTGAAAAGCAAGCACTTTAACAGAAGTTGCAGAATTCAGCTTGTCTGTGTATGAAATGATCTAATTTGTCACTACAATGTGTCTATTTATGAAGTGATACCCTCGTTTTCCCAAGGGACCCCACAGTAGGTCCTCTGCTGAATACACTGAAAGTATTTTGTTTAAACATTGTCATTAATTAATTAATTAATTCATTCATTCCTAAATGAATCTTCCTTTATTCTTCATCCCACTTTTGCCATGTCACCCTCTCTAGAGCATTCCCCCCTCCATGCAATGTAGGTGCATTGCAGCCCCACTCATGCCAGTGCTGTGATGCTGTTGAGGGAAGGGGCTTCAAATGGGAGAGTGGCTTTGACTCCTAAAAATGGGAAACCATCAAGAATCTAGAACCAACAAAACAGTTCTTGGGAATATTATCAGTGATTTATCTTACCAGACTAAAATCAGTGATATCCATGAAACAGCCTTCAAGTAGAATATATAAACTAATCTTGGGGAAAGATCTGGCAAACATGCCCCCAGCTTCCAAGAGACTTCTGTAACCACTGGAACAGAGTCCTGACAGTTCTCAAGTTCTTCTTTGAAAACTGTGACTCCTGGGGGTGTGGGGAGCAGAGGCATGTACTCTCCCAGATAACCTCCACCTTAGGCTGGAAGGCAGGACTTGTGGCTGTGAACTTGCTCAGCAGAAGTGAGAATTGAACCCTGCAAACAATCAGTTAAAGGTCTGAATAGCAGAACCCTGTTACAGCCATTTCTTTGTGTTAATGAATGCAATAGCCAAAGCATGATTTGCACATGGTAGTCATGTACATGGTATTCTGTGAGGGCAAACACTAAATCAGATTCCCTCATTTTTTGTACCTGGAGGAAAACCTCATTAGACATTCCTGATCACTCATAGGCTTTTGATAGAATAATGATTTCTCAACAAGTAAAAATGGGATTTTTTTTTAGTGATATGTCCATAGGGTAACATAAAAGATAAAATAATGAGGGTTTTTTACTTTGGTGTCTAAAATGTTCCTAAGAAATCAGTTTACACAGGAGATGAATCTTCTCTCTTTGTGTTTGCAATCTGTATCATAAAGATGATGATAATATAATTATATATAATCTATAATAATTGCTAATGGCTACCTCAAAGGAGTATTGGAAAGAGTACATTAAAATAATGTTTAGATAATTACAACAGTGGAAGACTATTTACTCTTGGACAAAATATTCTGTCTGGCAAAATAGCCATTCATTAATTAGATAAGGCACCGTATAGCAACACAATCTTCGATTTCTACTTTGTCACCTCTCTCCTACTTTATGTGTCTCCCAAAATGTAACAGACAAGAGAGTTAAAATGCAGGGATGAGAAAAGTACTGGTATTTCCTCTTGTTTCACTTAATAACTAACAGCAAGATAAACAAGAGGGAGGGAAAAGTCAGCTAGTAAAGACAGACTCAACCACAATGATGAAAAGTAGACAAAAAATTATTAAACAGGGAGGATTTTTTGCCAGTAAAAGTAAATTAGCCAAAATTTGTCTCTCAGCTGGATGTTTCTAAAGTGTATACACATACACACACACACATTCAAGCTTGTGTAGATACAAACGTAGGGTTAAAAAGCCTGCTCTAAGTTGATGTCTATGACATATGTGGAAAATCACATAAAACCATGAACTGACAGTTTTTGTATAGATGAATGGATCTTGCAGAGAGAAAAATAATATCTCCTTCCACGTGGTAGCGTTCTCCTGAGCTTGGCATGACACCATGTCTGCTTTAGTCTTCAGTTCCCATTTGAATGAGGAACCAACTCCCACATTAATAATCTGTGGTAAAAATATATACATGACCCAGCTGCCATTTTCTCACTCTCTCTTTGAGAACACTTAGGCCTTGGAGTAAACATTCATTCTAAACAATGTCAGAGGAATGTGACTGCTCAGCACTGCCTAGGATTAGTGAGGAGAACTGGAGGATAGATTTAGGTATGGTAAAGAAATTTGTGATAGGAGAAGTATGTTTTGATGAGGATAATATTATTAACTGTACAAAGATTTGCCTTGTTAACCCTTCAAGAGGTTTCTGGGTGATTTCTGTGTATTATATTGAAGAAGCACTTCTTGCCATGCCAGCACAGTTTCCAAGTCACATTGTGGTGCTAAATGTTCTATCTTAAAGATGGTGGTTAAAATTCAGTGCTCTGCCCACTGAGGGGGGCTGATCATCATCATCAGCAGTATGGAAAAGCATCAAACTGAGACTTAATGAGGCTTTATCTTCTAGTCATTAACATCACCATAATAATCATCATAAAAACTTGATTTTGCATGGGACAGATTCACCCAAGGTTAATGAGCTGCTGCCTATTTTGAGTCATTTTGGTTGGGGCTGTCTTTACCTCCTGACTGTGCACTCTGGTGTACATCAGTGTGAGTTGTTAAAAGGCTGCTGTGTGCCAAGGCTCACATAGTTGGCTGGGTTTCGGTGACACTTCTTAAGATTCCTGTAACTGAAGGCGAGAACTCCTGACTGATAAAACAAAAAATGTTTGTGTATAAACCCATTCAACTATGTGAAGTATTCTTGGTTTCCTTTTATTATGGATGCGGCAGGAATTCTGGCTGTACTTAATATCTCTTCAATTAAAGGAGATTTTTCTACTCTTTTCATTTCACAACAATTATATCCCTGTCCTTTAATCCATCCATTACTTGCTGTCCACTTGATGCTCTCCTCCCATCTGTAGCTGTTACTCCATGAGTACCAGTACCCCACAGGCTGGGGACACAGTCTAAACTGGGTGCTGTGCAGGCAGACAGGAGATTGCCTCTGAGCTTCAAATAAATGATCTAAAAACAGACGGCAAATAAATTACCAGTGGGGTGGTGACAAGATGCATGTTGCTCCATAGCTGGGAAAGCACCACAATTGCCTATGTCCACCTGCTGCAAGAACAGCTTATCATTGTGCTCTATATCCCAGTCTCTACTCCCAGCCATCTCCTAAAAATTGTTGTTTTGGAAGTGCCTCTCATTCCTTTGGCCTTATCCATTGCTTTGTGCCAGCTGCAGCTATGAAAACACTGTCCCACTGATACAGCCACATCATGCCATTCTCAACTCTTTGCAAAGTTCCTCTGCTTCTAAAGGCTTGGGGTCTGGAGAATTTGTTTTTTCTTCCTGTGAAGTAGTTTAGAGGCCATTGTAATTCAGTAGATTTTCCAGGTCTTGTAAATTAGCAATAAATATGCAAAGGCAAAGTAGCCAGCTCAGAAAAAGCAGAAAACATCTTTAAATGAACCAAAATTCAGCTGAAAGACTCAGGAAATGACAAAGCAATTTTGGAGCTCCATGTGCTGTGGTGGCAGTTCCCATCAAATGTAATCTACAAGATAAGCACAAAGTCCATGCATGTTGAGCACCATGTTCTCCTTGGTGATCTGATCATCTTTAGATGTACACATCACCTTTTTCTGGAAATTCATCCATTCATTTAGCTTAAGAGTAGACATTCTGAACAAACACATGAATTTCTGTCTCCCAAAAGTCCAATCAAGTGTCATCATGCCTATTACTAGATCTTAAGTACAGTAATTCCCTGGCAGATTTGTGTTATTTGTGTTCTTTAGGAGTTCTGACAAGTTGATAAAAGTGCTTTCTTTCTTCCTGCCTTAAGATCTATGATTTTTTTTTTTCAATTAGTGTGAGCTTTCAGGCTCTTGAATTTACTATCTGCTATTTCAGTTTTATTTTCTTTAATTGGCACAGCTATAATGCAAAAGTGGAACATTGTGTGTGTTGGGAGTAATTCAAGTGGAAAAGGTGCAGCAAACTCTAGAATATCTTTGCAAATCACATGTATCTATAGGGCTTTTTTGGTACAAAGGTGGATAAACTTGGCAGTTTAATCCTGTTAGGAGTTAAGCTTTTTCCATATGTCCTGATTTTCCTGAAAAGAAGAAAGCAAAATGTTCATCTGTTTTTCACATCCTTTCCCCCATTTGTTTGGCAGGAGTTCATGATGAGAGGAGACACAATGAGCCAAATGCATCCCTAGAACTGCAGAGGTCACACCAGGCCTCATATTGGCTCACTGAATTTCTATAAATATTCAGCTATCCTTTGATTAGTTTTTTCTCCCTGCAATGACATACCATTTCCTTTCATAAAATATGTGACTGTATATAATTTTAAAATTATTTTTCCTTGGCATACAAATGAGCATTTCAGCTCAAGCAAAGTGCAGGGTTGGCAGGCTGCTCCTCTCCCATGACATGGATGAGACAATGGCTGTTCAGGATACTGGATATGCAAATATACTCTGTAAAAATCTGCTGGTATTAATGTGAAGATAATGCAGATGGGTGCAATTTTAACATTTAAGCACATTTAATATTTCCAATAATTCTTACAAAAATAATTTTAAATGCATTTATTGAAAATAAAAACAGAATGAGGGCAGAAGGGCACACAGGCAGTGGCACATTTTATGTAAACCATATCCTCTTCTCCTGGGACAGAGTGGTTACAAAATCCTATTTCAACTCAAATCAGCAGGAGATTTATGAGCAACCTATGAGTCTGGGTTTCACCTGCGCTGTTCAACTCACTCAGTATGTAAATAACCTGTTCTCAGCAAAGCCAAGTGACACTGAAGAGGTGGGGATTTTTACTTGCCCAATGATAGGCATGTCCTTGCAAATGGATACTGAACAGGGCCTTGATTGTGAGGCTGGGAACTGAAAGCCATGATCTTTCACAGAATTGTTAAAATGAGCAGTTATTCTCACAAAAGTTTACATTAAAGGACAAATGATTTTCTTATCTCAGCAACCTGTCACAGGTTGCCAACATCTGTTTTATTTGGTGACTGACATGAGTTTGAGTACAATGTTTCTTCTGCATTTCTCAGGTGATCACTGGTAATTCTGGCTGAACTCTAGCTAGTTATATCTATCTTGTTATTTTAAAATTTAAATGATTGAATAGCAGTAGGAAGTTTGGTGTTTTGATATCATATAGGATATCATTAGAATTTTGAGGTAATTTACATTGGCTTCTGTCTGTGTGTGGAGGTTTAAAAAAGAACCAAAAACTACATTAAGGCAACTAAAAATAGAAGCTGTGACTCAAAATGCTTTGAGATTGATTGATATTAGTTGGAACGGAGAGTAAGGACTATTTTTAAATGAAAGGAAAAGGAGAAATATTATGCTAGAGTAAGTCATTAATCATCAAAATGAGTTTCCAGTATGAAATAATTAGCCAGACCTAGAAAAAGGACAGGGTTCAAAATGAGATCTGTGTCCTAATTCACTACGGATCGCACTGTGAGGTCCCTGCAGCCCCAGCTCTGAGTTGTGCATTCAGTCCTAACATAGCATGGTAATCTGTCAGATCATATTCTTCTGTTCTGACTGCCCTGATTACAGATTGCCAGTAATGACAATTCCATTTTGCAAACAAAGTTTTTGAGGATTTCTGAATTGGGGTTGGTGGTCATGAGGCAGTTTGGTTTGGGGTTTTTTTGTCTGGTTTTATTTGTTAGTTGTTGATTTGGCTTGGTTTTTTTCTGTTCCAAAAGCTTGTGAAAAAAAATTTTAACTTCAGCTCTTGGACATGGGGGCTTATATCTATGCTCTGTTTGATTTGGAACCAGAATTTAAACCAAATCAACCATAACTGGGGTGGTTTTGTTCTAAATTCTGATTTATTAATCTTTTACTCTTCCCTGTCGAAGCTGTCCTTTGTGTGTGAAAGTAGCCAAAACTCTGTAGAGAGAGAAGTGGAGTATCTGATGGCTGAGTAATCTCTTTCTGTCTTTCCTACTTGGAAATTTAAATGGAAAATCCATCTTAGGTTTAAGGAAATTTTTCTCAGAACCTATACCTTCCCAATTAAATGGCTTGGCACTGGATAATAAAAAATCCCAGCAAATGATATTTCAGGCCCTGCTGTTAAATCATTGGTTATGAATGTCACAAAGTTTCTGATTTTACCATCTATTTTTTTGTAAACTGGACTCCAGCAGCATTTCACTTCTGAGGTGAAATAAGAATTCCCCATGTAGAACTCATTTTAGTGTTAACAAAGTTGTAGGATCTGGCTTCTATCTTCCCCATGGCTTAATTTACTGGTCTGCCAAACAAAAAGAGCTGTGAATCTGTTTTTAAAAATATTGACATCTTAAAAAGCAAAGCTATACAGAGGAGATCTGAAGAGCCACCTTTGCACAAAGTACTACTCCTGTAAAGTCACCAAAGCCAAGATTTCATCCTTACACATAATTACATTCACTGCTGTCTTTAAAATAACAGATCTGATCCTTGAAAAGGGACTTCTGTAGAGGAAGTTAGTTGCTATTTGATTTCCTTAAAAACTTCTTTTGCCCTTGTCTGTGCAGTCCCCCCTTTTGTCAAATTTTCCTCTGAAGTCCAACAGTCGTGGGCACTTCATGTCCCCATTTAGAGCTGCTGCTGTTGAGCACATGATTGGTATCCTGGGAGTGCAGTTTGGAGCAGCTTAGGAAATAAAAACTTCCCTTCAGAGCTGGCAGTGTACAACAGTAAAGCTACAAATACTTATTTGTCTTTCTTTCTCTCACTCCAGTTTTCCAGTGAAAGCAGTGTCAGTACCTGGTGTTACCTTAAGTATGCTCAGAGCTCCTACAAGACTCCAAAATCCTTGTTTGAGTATTTCTGGGCATTTTGCACTTCCCTCTGGTCCCTTCTGACCCAAACCATTCTATAGTTCTGCTATTCTATGATTCTGTGATTCTATGATCAGAGTTTGAGGAAGGAGACAGAGCTATTCTCCTGATATTTCCCATCCAGCTGCCTTCTAGATATTTCCCAGTTGTCTTTCCTGCTCTTCTGTGCATTTATGTATGTGCCTCTTTTCCCTCTTAAGCTTAGCAAGTTTTTTCTCATTCTCATGTTTTTTTTCTCATCAACCAGAAATATAGAAAACAGCCTGTGAAATTGTAGGGTTTTGTACCACTTTATGTCTCTGTATCAAACCAAGTACAGTCATACAAATAATTTCAAATCAAATAAATTCTCTATTTATGAGACTGATGAATTTTTAGTGTGGACTGTGACCCTAAGAGTTTTCACCTCTAGAAACATGAGGGCTAAGAACAAAATCTCATTTAGAGGGAAACCCCAGTCCCAGCTTATTTGTTTTAGCTTCACAGCTAAGTTCACCTCTGCTATGCAGTCCCTAAATGGGTAGATTTGTCTCTTCATTGCACCTCAACTAATTTCATGTCCTCTAATCTAATCAAAAGTGACTCTTCTTTGCCAAGAAAATTGCCTCCTTAAATATATCGTACCTTTGCTGCAATACTGACACTAGAAATTGCTGTTAGGTACTGGGCCAAGCAAATTATTTTTAAGGCAAAATTATTAAACTATGATCTTGCTTAATCCTTTTATAAATATTTGGAGAAGAAAAATATGCTTTAATGTTGTTTCAGTTCTACATTTTTTTGGTGAATAATCTGTGAATAATTCACTTTCCAGATGCAAAGTATTACTGAGGTATTATGATAAGACTAAGGAAAACACAACCCAAGATGTATTTCATTTAGAGGGCTGTGTGCTTTTCAAAATAGAGGCTTTGGTGCCACCACTCATAAAATGTAAAGCACTCATCTTGCTTTTAGATCACGTGCTTATAATGGTGGTGGAACCCTCCTTGTTCCATTAGAGGCAGTATCAGGGTCACACCAGTGCTGCTGCATTTCATGTCCAAAGAGAAAATCGTTTCAGTTGTGCTACCTTTTGACAAATGCGAGTCAAAAGTGGATCTGGGATTTGTTTATTCTTGCCTCACAGACATCTGTTCCTTGTCCCAGGTCCCTTGATGCTGTCTGCCTTCATGCAGCATTACACCAAGTCAATAAGACCTTTGTCCAAATGTGGGGATATGGAAAATACAATTGATCAGGCCATAAATATCTCCCCCTGAGCTGTGGTTCAAAACTATGTGTAGAACACTGTTTAGTTATAATTTTATTAGTAGAAGTTGGCCACTGTTTTTCTGCAGGACTTGACAATGCTGAGGTGTGTAACCTTTGCAATTAGATCCTGCAAATCTTACCTGGCCTGTCTTGTCCCTGAAATGTTGAAATATTCCTTATAATAAGTTAT
The DNA here is from genome assembly GCF_026979565.1 of Vidua chalybeata. Classification (NCBI taxonomy): domain Eukaryota; kingdom Metazoa; phylum Chordata; class Aves; order Passeriformes; family Viduidae; genus Vidua; species Vidua chalybeata. Next base: position 145,194,064 of record NC_071530.1, read on the forward strand.
AAGTATTACGTAGAACTACACAGCAGTTGTTCTTTCTTAAATCTTATCTAGGGGATTATTTCAAGCTGTTTTGACTTGTCTGCCATATAAAACTTGGGATGAACAGAGCGTATGAACCAAAACCACCCAAACAGCAGAGAAATTAGATTAAAACTGTGTCTAAAAGAAATCTTCATAAACATCTCCTGTTGCATCTTTTCTTATCCAGAATCCTGGCCACAGTGAAGTCAATGGAAAAACTCCAGTTGCTGCTAAGAAAGGCCAGAATTATATTCCAAGTCTGTGAAATAATCCACAATTAACCTTCCGTTGTGGCTGCCAGAATCCATGTCACCACTTGCTTCCACTTTCCAAATTTAATTTTAGTGAAAATCTGTCCAAAACTTAAGAGGCATTTAAGGAATAGCCAAGTGACTTTCTCCCTCTATCACTCTCTCTTATACACCCAGTTAATTTAGAAAATGTGCTCTAACACCTTCCACAGTTTCCTTTTGTAACAAATGTTAAAGACCCTACACTAACATAATGGAAAATTCTCTGTTATTGCTTGCTCTTCATTTATGTTTTAGATTGAAGTCCCACAGCTCACCACACTCTAATTAATGGTCATTAATTATTTACAACATTGCTTTATTCTCTGAAGTAATTTATTTCCCTTTCTTCCACAAATAAATAAATGATGGTTTTAATTACCTTTCTATAAATATTTGGTTTAGCTCAGGTCAGGAGTTCCTGCTGGATGTTCAGTATGCATTTGGTCTGCCCTTTTACCCAAAGTATGAAGAACAATTTACTGACGAAGAAAAGGGCCTTTCCTTGCAAATTATGCAATATATCTCCAATTTCATAAACTCGGGGTAAGTGTGAGATATTTAAGAATTGCTGTGACTGGGGAGATGGTAAGAAGTAGAGGGAGTGTTGTCAGTCCAGACCCTGCCCTCAGTCATTCTCCATTTCCTCTGCAGTTTATAAGCCTACAGTTTGGTCCACACTGCTGGAAAGTCATGGCCACGTTACCAACCAGAGCAGCCACCAAAGATTTAGAGTATGAGACTTACCTAAAAGGAATAGACATTTTATGGAACAGCTGCAAATTCTGCTAAAGTACATGCAGGCTTCAAAGGCCTTGGTGTTGTCTCCAGAACTTAGTTCTAGGATCCCAATGCTTAAACCTCTTGGCTAAGAGTTCTCTTTTTCCCAGAAGAAAAGGGAAAGCACAAGAAGACACAGTGCACCCTTTACCAATTACTCTGTGAACATCATTCTGTGCTACCATGCTGTGGCCATGCTTGAGAATGAGGAGTATCTCTGGAAACCTAGTGTGGGAATGGTGGGAACACTGACTTAATGTGCTTTTTCCAGTATCTTGGGTTGGGCTGGGATTGAGGGCTGTTGAGGGTGTTCATAAGCCTGTGTCTATACACATTCTGTGTACCTGTTCCTTAGGAAGTGAACCAGACTAAAAAGATACTGTCAGATGAGGCACCATGAATGATTCACCAATCTGCACTGAATTTGAACCCCGTTGGTCAGAGGGACTGGATACACATTTCCCTGACCTAGCCAATCTTCTTATCATTTCATGTCATTCTTATCAGTTTATGTCATTCTTTTCTAATGACAATGTCTCCCACTCCCTTAGAAATCCAAACTACCTGCACAGTTTCTCGAGAAGAGCGTTGAGGGTGATGCCTGCCTGGCCTATGTATCTGTCAAGTGATGATGGCGATAACTACAAGGAATTCACTGTTTCTCTGCCGACTCTTAAAGGACTGAAAAAAGCAGACTGTTCCTTCTGGTCTGATTATATCAGAAGGCTGAAAGCATCCACAGGTGAGAATGTTTTCTGACATTAAATAAACCCTAAATTCTCTGCTAAATGTTTTTGTCTGACTATAGTGCTGTTACGTCACTGTGGAAAAGCACTTTTTGCAAATTAAACATCTTGCAATGTCCAAGGTATACAGTTAAGAATGTTAACACTAAACAAATTTACTTTGTGGCAGATAATGTGTAATAAACTTTAATTGTCCAGGAGTTTAACTAGCTAGAGAAATATTCTTATGGTGGTAGAAGATGTGACAAAGCCATATAGAGAGCTTACTCCCTATTTGCAGTCACAATATAGACTGGGTAAACTGGAAGGCCATGTATATAGGCCTCTTTTGTATACTGGAAACACCTAACATGAGAATGTTGAGACTCCTATGGATTAGGAGGAGCTCAAATAATTTCCATCCACTGTAAAATTGCAGTTGAGGCTTTAAATCTTATTATGGTTCCTGCATGCTTTGACTTCTCACTAGATTAATTTATTCAATTTTTTTATAGCTGTGGTGATTATGCCTCTTGTGTGTGTCCTTTTATATTTGCCATAAATTTTAATGCAGCTATGAGAGCCCTTCAATTTTTTCTTACTGCTTAGGACAGTAAAACCAACTCTGCTTAGATCTCAATCTGCTGCCTGTCCTGAATTTATTCTAGTAAATAAACTCCCCTTCATATCTGTGTATCTTGTAAATAAATATGGATAGCCTCAAGCAAAGCAAACAAAACCATCCCTTTTTGGCAGGCAGAGATGTTTTGAATTGTTCTTGGAGGCCTGCAAGTTTTGCATGTGTTTTTTCTGTCCTAAGGATTCATCTTCACAGTGAATACAGTTCAGGCTTGCTCTGCTTTGGGGGCTGTTGAATTTCTGAGAACAAAATGTACTTTCCAGGACACCAAACTACCCAGGCTATGTGTTCCTGACATGAGACCTCAGATGGGCTGAGGCTGATTTTTGAGTGACACAAAACTAAAATGTCTCAGAACCATCAAGCTGGTGGCTCTGATGCAAACACATAGCATCAGTTCCCTCATTCAATAGACAACCTCAGTCTTTACTCATGGTCTTTCTTCCAAAGTGGAGTCAAGATTTTGTTGTCAGCCTTTTTATCAGTTTCCTGGTATCCCTCAATGTCTTTCAAGGTCAGAGGGAACTTTGATCTCTCTAATGACTTTGTGCTGATTGAGATATTGCTAATTTTCCCAGCTTTATTCTGATGTTTAAATAGTCCTGGCAAAAACTTCTAGATCTTTTTTGGACCTCATCTCACAGCACTGTGCCTGTGTAATGCCAGACTGGGCTGAAGTCACAGCTCTGGTAGAATGACTGCTGACCAAGCACCACGGACAGAGACTGTTCCTAGCACTTATGGAAATTCCCCGAAAAGTGGGAAAATATCCACCAGGGTATATTGTTTTTGACATAGACAAGATTTAAAACTATCCAAACTGGCATAGTAACACAAAATTCATGTATGGGTTAGTCCAATGATCTGTCTAGCTCAATATCTTGCTCTTGTCCATGGCCAAAGCCAAATATTTGCATGTTAAACATAAAAATACAGGGAGTGAGAGAAAAACATACTTGAAGAGTTCACAAAGTTGAGTAAAATTTTTGAAAATGAGCCATAAAGTGTGAAATTTATGGAGCATGGATTGTCAAGAAAATGTTTAAAAAGTACATGTCAAAAGTGCATGTTAATCTTCAAGCAGAACTGAGTACACCCAGCTGGCTCTTTAAGCCAGTATTTGCTTGGCCTCAGCACCATGGTAATGCAGTTACACAGCTGATTTCTGCTAAATTCCATCTCACGGCAATATTGGCTTCACACTTTACTTTGATAGTCATTTTTAATCTATTCTCTCTCTTGAATACTAAACTTTTTCATACAATTTAAATAGACATTACATCAACCCTTTTCTGCTACAGACCCCTTAGCCTGGGATGGTAACTTACAGAGACACATCCTGTGAGTCTCTTGATAACAATCTGAACCCAGGTCCTCATGAAAAAACGTTCATAATGTTCATCAGTTTGGTTAGAAAGACTGCAAAAAACTCAGATGGTGATGGCTGACCACCCTTTATTTTTGAGAGGATGTTGTGCTGAAATTCATGCCAAAGAAGAGTCAGTCTACCAGTACAAGTAGCTGCATTGCTCCCAAAAATTAGATTCTGCAAGAATTGAATCCCTATACATCATGTTTTTACCTCGTTGATGTTTGTCCTTGTACCTGAGGTAGTTTGCTGGACCTCCCTTCAAAACTGTAGCATTGCACCTCTGTTGTTCCCTGACTGCTCCAGCCTCTGCTCCTGGAGTGCTGTCAGGCTGTCCTTGGCATATTCTGAACACAGATTTAAGAGAACAATGCTGCAAACCATTTCTGGATGTTGTTCCTTGTATTCCTTCCTGAGGAGGATCTATTTGTCTGTCAGCTACTCTGAGAACCAATCTAACACTTTCCTGCCTTTCAAAAATTATAATGTTCATGGTAGTGTTCTTAGATTGTTGTTGTGAGATGCAATTTGTGTCCTCATGCCAAGCAAATGGAATTTATAAGTGTGCCAGTGAGAAGCACGGATAACAAAACATTCCAGTCTTCACATCTAAGTACAAAGGTGTACAGGATCTACTGTGGTGCAATCTCAACCAGCTGTGATGAATCCTGTTTTGTTCATCTCATCTTTTCCTTGGAATTAATATTTTTCCAGCTTCTTATACCATCTGGAATCTATAAGCAAAAAAATCCCCAATATATTTCAATAAAATGGAGAAGAACTGGACAAACCAATGGTCATAAAATATAGCTGGAACTGGCATTTAATTTTTTTTTTCTCAATCCTTTGTATACTGCCATGGGAAATGTCTTGACTTGAAAATGTCAAATCAGAGATGACTAAAGGCTCAAAGCTCAATATCTCTATCCAACAGAAAACTGAGGTATTCCTTGCTGTGGTTTAAGCTAAACTCATAAATTTCAGCTTCTGGAACAAAATCTCTCATATTAAGAATCTGAGATGTCTTTTAGATTATTCACTGCTGGATATAGAAGCTGTTTATCTTAGCTGTTACCTGTAATTTTCTTTCCATTTAGTAAAAAAAATTGTCCAAGTTGGTGTTTCATTTTGTGATCAGACCAAAATATTTAATGACAGAATGTATCATTTGTCCCTGGCACATAATTGGAATGTATGTTGTTGTATTTGAAGATAATTTTTAAAAATCCATGTAATAAATGCAATGATTCATCATAATGTTTGCTGGCAGTGCCGTCACAAACTATGGAGGGAACTTGGAATCTGTTTCACTGCCAATGAACTAACAATCTCTTGAAGTTTTGTTTGAGACCAGTTTGTAAAGTTGCCATTTTGAGGAGCAGTTTGCTTGGGGAGTTATGAAAATGATGGTGCTTGAAGAGGTTTGGAGTTCCCATGGCTGCATTTCAAAGATGTGCTTTATATTTTGAATTATGACGGTTTCCATGGGAAACATCAAACTGAGAAACAAGAAGAGTAGCAATTGTGGAAAAAGGGAGCTGTAGATGGCTTTTTCCAGGGAATGTGTTAATAACTTGAAATTCAGTTAAAAACAGGAGCTCCAGAATGTTTATATATATTCAGACAGATGTCTGGATGCTAACGTTCCCGTTACATAGTGTGGTGGACTGTGTGTGCCTAACAGTGAGTCCCTTTGTTTGCATCCCAAACAGGTGGAGTTGGATCCAGTCTGCATCTCTTACTCTAGCTGGTATCTAAACAGAACCAATCCTTCTAAAGCAAGTGCCTCTGTAAGCAGTCTTGCAGCTGGGGAGAAAGAGATGCCTTTAGTGTCTCACAGTGAAATCATGTCTGTCTAACTCATGTGCCTAAATTTTGACTTTTAGGCATATTAGCTATGCCCAAGTTAGCCAGGTTGGACTTTATCTGTAGAAAATTCAAGCAAAGCTGGAACCTTCTCCATGAGCTCTGGGATGCCTGGTGTAGCCAAACAAGAGTCCAAACAAAGTAAGAGTGTTCAGAGTTCAGACTTGAATCAAAACTGAATCAGCAATGTCATGGTTAGCATTTATCTTTTATCCTTTCTAGTCACACCTTCTTTTTTGGAAATCTCAAATAGAAAACATTCCTTTAGGATGAGAGACATCTGTGCAGCAATGAGAGCACTCTGGCTATGAGAATTAAATAAATACCCTCAGTACACTTTCTTGACATAACTTGGTGGTGTTGAGGAAACTGCATCACTGAAATAGGGTTGAAGACTGAAATCATAGAAGTTAAAAGATAACAAAGAAAAGATTTGTTGGAGGTGGGTGTTTGGGGCTTTTTGTATTACAGACAGACAAAAAATTAATGTTGCCCACACTTCCTACCTGGCAGGGAATTTTCAGGAGATAATAGAAAAATAAAGCCTTGCATGAGTGGAGAAAAAGCTATTATGTGTTCCAATGGCAGTTCTTTAAAGGACAATACTTAATTACTATGAGGTGATCTACCATTACTCTAAAGCATTTTGCAAATGGATTGCCAACTGAAAAAAAAAAAAACCCAAACGGTTTCCTGAACATTTATAGCTGCATGAAAGGTTTTCAGGTGTGATTGACAAAATGTGTACCTTGTAGCTTGCTGCCTCAACAATATGACATCTATTTTAATCTTAATTTTATTGTCTTTCAGGAAGTGCAAGTGGTGGAGAACCATCTGCAGAAAACAGCTCTGGTGAAACTCCAAGAGAAGTTACCTCCCTGGAGAGCCAGCCCCTGGGTGATGAGGTGGCTTACAGCAGATAGGGAATCACAGGGCTTTGTCACACAACCATCTCACACCAGATGAACAGCACTTCCTTTAGCTAACTTTCTCAACAAGTCAATTAGACCTTTCAATAAAGTAGTTTTCTAGAAAATTTATTAATATGGGACAAAATAAGCACTACAGCTATTGTTTTAAGTCAGAAGAGACTGTAATTTGAAAAAAAATAAAGTATCAATAAAAACTGCAAAACCAAAACAAATACACTTGGTCTTTATTTCTTGCAACTACACATATGCCAGCGTATTCTAGTATCACCAGCCAGAAAAGGACATACATTAAAACAGTCAGAAGCCCCTCCCTCATTGATGAGGCTCATATTTGTTAAAAGTCATATGTGTCTTGTCCTTTTTCCTTATTCATCCTATCACAAGCTGCTGATAGGAGAGAGAGCCTGGTTTGGCGTTGTGGAGAAAACTAAAGAAGTCTAAAATAGGAAGGAAGAACAATTAAGAAGTGAATAAAGAGTATGAATTGAGTGTGTTCACATGAAGTCATGCACATGCTATATTCATGATCCCCTGTGAAATTATTTGAAGACTATTTGGATAAAGCAGAGTACACAAAAGAGGTAATGCAAAGAATATGTTCATTAAAGCTTAGATCGTGCTATCCCTGGGGCATCTATCTTTTTAAAGAAGAAGGTGAGATACACAATAGTTTTGGAAACATAAGGAAAAATCACAGGATACCTCTAATGACTCTGAAGGTATTTTGGATTAGGCTGTTAATTTATTGCTGGTATCATTTGGCAACAGACAGCCTGCAGCTGACAGTATGCCACACACATGTCCATGAGACCTCACAAAAAGTAAAATCAAGGTTGCCCAGTAGGACACAAATTTCTTGTGCAGTACTGAAATGATTTAGCAAAACAACTCATAAGGTTTTGTTTGCTGCTTGAGCCCTTTGACAGCACATGAGCTGTTACTGCTGTCTGCTATGTATCCAGGTTTCCAAAGCTTTTACCAAGATAGAAGAAAAACCATGTAACATTCCTAGTTCTTATTCTTCCATCCTGTTCAATGAACAGTAAAAAGATTGGAAGAATCAAGAAGGTCGTTAACTGGTTAAATATAAAAGAGTAAATATGGAGAACTCAAACTCTATTTTCCATCATTAGCTATACCTAAACTAGCTAACTGTAAAGGAAAAGAAACAAAACAAAACAAAAACCAAAACTATTTAAAAGCTTTTTTAAAATCCCAGATTTAAACATCTATCTCAGCAGAGAATGCTTTCTTTGCAGTTACCATAGATACAGCAGCTCTGATTCCTTGGGCAAGACTGGGCTTATTTTTGCCCTATTTGAGAACTAATTGTTGGTCACAGCAACTCCAGTATTATTCTGCTGCCCATAGAACTGGTAAACAGAGAATGGATTTAGAAGGATTCAGTACTGACTTATGTTAATGAAAGCCAAATATATAATCTTTTCCCACTCACTATTCAGCTCCACCTTGAGTCCAGAGATGTCTCAGGAATTTGAGAAAAGATTTTCATTTTGAGCTAGGAACGCAGCAACTTAGTCTTGTAGGCTCCTAGTTACAGGCTTGGCCATCTGGTAGGACTGGTAGATGGACAGGTCTGACTGGGCTTTTCAGTCATCCCTCCTGAGATATCCAGCTCGACCGCAAACATGGTAAAAGAGACTCTTTAAGTATGGATTTTTTGTAAAACCTCTTTATTTCATGACTGACTGCCCTCACACACTCTGTTATAGTGGATGCAGACAAACTGTTCTGTTTCGCTCCAGGTTTCCTAGAAGTGTCTTTTCTGTAGCCCATTGTTGGTTTCCTCCTTTAAAAAAGCATGAATATATTCTTCCCCAGTTCTCTGCACCCTCTTCTTTTCTTATGCTAGTCTTGCTCACTCTCCATGCTTCTTTAAACTTGCTTCTGTAAAGGCACATTTTGATGCTGACAAATGCAGTCTCATGATCCCTTGTGTTCCTGTAATTCCACATTTCCTCATCTTTCTACATCTTCCATCCCATATACCCTAAGCTCAAACATCTTTGAATTCTGAGACAAGTTTTGCATTAGCACAAGTGATTCAGTCTTTTTGGCTGCGAGTCTCATCACCTTCCTGACCTTACTCCTCTTTTTTATGGGGAACCAAGCTGTTAGAAATATCCTGGTCAAATCCAATAGGAGATTTAATTAGAAAAGCACACATGTGGACTGACTGACAGAGGTCAGGAAACTTTAGCCTTAGTGATACGGAGAGGCCAAGTCTGCTCCCACATATATAATTCCTAGTAAGAAAAATACATTCCCAGACTATTTAGGTCATTGAGATCTAAACTGAAATACCAAAGACTGTAATCTGGTATTGAAGCAATGCACAGAAGCACAACTAGAGCCATGCTTTCCTCCTTCCTACTGGAAATGGCTATAATTTTTTAAAAGTGTAGCATTCTTTAAAACTTCCTATGAGCACACACACAGACAATTCAAGTTAATGCTACTTAAATTATTAATCTGAACTTTTTGAAAGACAAGCCATCAGAACCTTTCTGTATGTGTTGCTTTTAATACTTGAATATCTAACCTACAGCATTTTGTGTGATTTTTTTCACACAGGAGATATTAGGCAACAGAGAAAAAATGTGGAGTATTAGAAATATTTTACCATGCAGAGTTGGAAAGAAAACAACTGACTTAATGGTAACGCTGGAACATTGATTGTTTGCATAAGTACTTGACACATAGAGGTGGAACATCACAGTTGTCATCCTGCTATTACTCACATCATATAATTCCCTTGGCTAAAATTAAGGATTCAGTCTTTCACCATAGCAGCACCATAGTCAGTGTTGTGTATTACATAAAGACTCACATTCTCTCATTGCTCGAGCTACACTCTATAGCAGTGGCTTATATAGTAGTAATTAGATATTTATGGACCATTGCTCCTCCCTATGTGAGGCTGAAAAAAAAATAAACAAAGCCAAAGATCCTCCACATTGTACTCATTTGGTCTTTGAAACACAGACATCAGCCTGGTTAGGATTTTATATGTTTCAGGTGTGAGAGAATTTGATTAATTGGAAGTGTGATAGCCAGGACTTTCAACTTCTATTTTTTATTTCTGTTTTTATATGAGGTTGATCTGACCAAAAGCTAAGGGGTTGCTCCTTCCTGCTGCTGCAGATGTGAATCCTCTAACATGGCCTTTGGTCATGATGGTGTTTGCTCCTTCTCCTAGTTTTCCAGCTGTACAGGGAAGACCCTTTGATTCCAGCACTGGCTAAAATTCAGTGAACCTCACCTGAGAGCTCACTGCCCTCAAGGACAATTAAGACAGTTTTGCATCAGGATTCCTGACAAATCTACTCACTCTTTGAGAGGCTGGGGTATGACTGGGTGTGGAGAATGCAGTGGTCCACAGCACAGATTTTGATCATTACAAAAGCTATTATTTTCCTGGTTTAAGGAGACCTCATTTTCCTTCCTGTTGTTATTCCTTATATATTCTGCTATCATGGCCTGAGAGGCAATGCCTCAGAAATTTTTCTTTCCTGCTTCTTACACAATCACTCTACAGGCAGTCTGGTGAGCAAAAGTCATTGTAACTGATAGTATCTTCTAGGTCTCTGATGGGAGTCAGATGGGACTGGATATTTTTAAATATTACAGCTGTTTTTCAAAGCTGACTAAGGAACTCTGTAAGTCAGATCCCACTAACCTGTAGGGAATTTGGATGCCCGGTTCCCATTATGGCTTTGGAAACCCCACCCAACATCTGTGCAATGGTCAGTGCTCATTTAGGAGCCTTTCCCTTTCATGATGAGCGGATGGCCACAGACAAAAGCACCATTGCAATTGGCAGCAGTTCATTGTCTCACAAGGGGAGAATTTAGCTTGTTATTTAGTTTCCCTGGTTCAGATTGAGATCTTTAGCAAGACAGACCAAAAAAGCTTGCTTATTTTTTTTCATGCGAATAAGACAGCGGCCAGTTTTCAGGGGCAGCCAGCATTTTCATGACCATTATTAGCATACAGCTCCTGTCTCACACAGAGTAGTAATGCACACCTCTAAAGGGACTCACATATCCCTATATTAAATTCAGGAAAGAATTCAGACGTGTCACAATCAGTTTACTACAGCATTTTTTACATACCACTGAAAGCAGTGATCTGCTCTGCATGTGTCAGCTTAAGTGAAATGACAGTCCAAGTTCAAGAGCAAAGAGACTTGATGTTCGTCTACATTTTGCAATCACAATTGCTCAGATACATCAATTTTAAATAACAGAAGGATGATTTTTCATTGCAAAGCCTTTTGTTTAAAAGATTTTGGCTGGATACCTCAAAAACAGGATACCTAGGTAAGGCAAGGCTTTATTCTGGCTCTGAAGAGTTTACTCAGTACTTATATCCTAAAACATAGGGAATACAAGCATGAATTGATAGCTGCTCTTTGGAGTGGCAATTCAAAAGTCAGTGGTTGGATGCTGGCTACCTGGGAGATTCAGCTCTAAAGTAAAGGCCACGTGAAAGGTGAAAGATCACTCAAATAACTAAGGACTGGCTGCTTGGTTTATCGTAAAGCAGCATCATTTAAATTCAGTATATCAGATCAGCCTAAAGTGCAAAGAAATTCATGATGGGTGTTCATTCAAAATGCTACCTTGTAGCAGAGTAAGGTGTAGGGCAGTTGCACAAGTCAGATCCTGTTTCTAGAGGGTGTAGGTCAGCCTGGGCGGTGACCAACAGCACTTGGTTCAGAAGTAGTAGAGAAGTTTCCAGCAGTGTTCACCACAGGGGAAGGATGGACCTCAACCTGACTCTTCCCTTCATCCCAAAAGGAAGCAGTCACTTCCCACCATGTGCTGAAGAGAGCTCTGTGTCATCTCCCCATTCTCTCCAAATTCACAAAGCTATTTAGGCACCTAACTTAGCACCTTGGGAGCTAGCTAAGCCTAACACCTGCAGTCCTACCCTTCATTATTGCCTGCAACTCCTACAAGACGTGGGTATGGAATAAGACTTTCAAGAACAGCCAGAGCTGTGCCTGACAGCCTGGTTTCTGTGACTCCAAAGCTCTGTTTTTTTCACAGTTTCTGTTGCAGCCTCCCGGGCTGTCAGAACTTGTGGCTGCGAGATGAAGGTTGAATCACTTGGACATGATGATGTAAGGGCTGCACGCCCACCCAAGGGACTCCTCAAGGGACTTCTCAAGGACAAGCACTCTCAGGAGACAGGCTCCCATGTCTGTTAAAACTTCACCCTGAAAAACTGTTTCTGGTCCAGCCAGCACAGTCAAAAACCCCGTGGCAAGCCTGACTGCTTTCAAAGACAGCAGCTGGCTGGCAGGAGCGAAGGCAAACTCTGACAGACGTGTTTGCTTCAGATCACTTACATGGCAGTTTGCTCCTTTCACACCTGGTAATAAACACCTCAACAAGGGCTGAGGCTCTTGAATTTGGCAGAAAAGCCGTGGGCCTGCCTTTCAGTTGATGTCAAAAATGTCATCAGAGCCAGAGGCTGCAAGCTGCACTGATTCAGAGCAGTGGCACTTAGAGTGGTGATTGTGTTTATGAGGGAATGGATTATTCCTTTGCCAAGATGCCACAAGTGCTCCAAAAGGAGCACTCTCTCTGAGAAGCCATTTTTCATCAAGCCTCTCCCCACAACCTTCCACCCTGGAGTCCAGCTGCAGATTTACACCCTTTTTATCACCTTTTTGGGAATATTTTAGCATGCTAAAAATAGATTCCTTGGGCTATGCTTAGCTCTCAGTAAGGCCACTGTCTCACAGAGTGGAGCTCAATGAAGCTTGGTAGAAAACTAGAAAGCTAAATTTTGAGTATGATTCCCAGGGATCGGGTACTTGGGATCTGCCCAGACAAATCCAACATACTCCTTTAATCCACCACCTCTTGTTTTGGGTGAAATTTGCCTTTCCTGTTATTGTTCTCATTCCTTTCCATTGCATGCAATTCTCTACAGCTGACCAGGCTGTTCTGGTGGAGGACCTCATGCTCCCCCCTTTGTGTGTACCTGTCAGTGACCCAAAGCTGGTGACAATGGTTTAGCTTCATTTCAGCACCAATGAAAGGCTGGCTGTTCCAATGTAAGCCCCCAAACACATCTTCATGGGTTTCTTTTATCGTTTGCTTGAATCCTCTTTTTCTGTCACCTCATGAGGGCTGCAGGATGGGGCTTGGAATGGAAGGGCAGGTAGATTTTAAGGTACAGCAGTGTAAGAAATTACCCTCAGGAAAAGGTAAATTAGAGGAGACCATGTTCCTACCCTGCTCATGATGCTGCCATAGGTCAGGTTTGTGTGAGAAAAATGTCTTGTTTGTGAGGACACTGGTACTGGGATAGTTATTCCAAGGCAGGTCCTTCTGCACAAATCAGTTTACACTAGTGGAGGAGCAGTCCTATTGCTTGTGAAACTCCAAAAAATGAGCACTTTTCATCTATAGTGGTGATGCTTTTGCCAGCACAGAAGTGTATCAAGAAATCCACATTCCCCAACTGATTTTGGTTTCATCACAGCCCTTGAGCCAACAGGAAATGCTGTCCTGGAAGAGTCCTGCTCCATATCCACAGCCCTCCCTGGGCTGCGGAGCCTGAGCTTGCCAGCACTCAGCCTCTTTCCTGCTCACTCTTCTTCTTGCCCCCTGCAGCTGCTTTTGCTCTTCTCTTTAACCTCTAATTATTTATTTCTACTCTATCCCATTTCTTCTCACTGTCTATATTGGTTTCAGACAACTCTTCTCCCTCACCTTCAAGCTGAGCCTCTGATGCAAAGCCAACAGCTGGGGTGAACTGCAGAGTTCCAGCCAGGTATCCCTTTGCTCTCCAGGAGAGAGTCCTCACTTAGCAAGGATTCCAGTCCCTGTCCATTCTGGTTCCTGTGCTGTGATTCTGTCCTTAACTGCAGCAAACCCTAATAGAATTTTTTACCTGCTGTGAGTAGAAGCTTGTTGTGCTTCTGCTATAGGGAACTCAGACCTATTCTACTTCCACTTTTCCTGGGATTTACTTAACATTTCATGATGATTGAGAATAAAAAATAAAATAGAGAGAGGAAGAAAATTTAAAATAATATAGTGTTTTAATCTTAAAATGTGCTTGGGGACTTAGTTTAGTGCTGATTAAAGGAACGGAGCTCTGCAGAAAGCAGATGATTCACAGCCCCTAAGAGCAACATTTAGGGGTAGTAGATAAAATCTAATGGTAATAGTATAAAGGAAAAAAAAATAATAAATTCAAACTGCACTGCAGTGCTGCCTGAGACACATTTTTAATTCTCACTCAGCATTTTCACTCAACCACCACAGTAAATAGGTCTGTGAATGAAAGTCTGCTGAGATAAAAGAACCTGCATAACAGCTGACATCAAAAGAAAAGCCTTTTTTTTGCCTAATACATTGGAGACGTTGTTTCCAACAAAAACAATTCATCCAAGTGAAATTCTGGCTGCTTGTACTGCAGCCAGATCAGGAACACTTCCTGCAACTGGCCAAGAAAGTGTCTGGCCCTGGAAGCAGCCTGAAGTTGTTAGTACTTTGAAAAAAACAGAAAGTCAAATAGAGCTGAGGTCTTCTCCCACTGAAGCTTACAGTTAAAATCTCTCTGGCTTCAAATCCCTGATGAGAGCAATGGACAGGGAAGAGCAAAACAAACTTGCTGACACTGTGAGACCACCAAGCCCCAGCCTTAGAAAGGGGAGTGCTGCAGGGCTGAGCCTGGTCCATGGCTAATTTAGAAACAGCTGGGGCAAAACTCCAACCTCCCCCCAACACCCTGTGGGCTGCACTGCAGACAGAACCAGGGCAAGAGGTAAAAGCATCAAATATCAGATCATGATATTTGATTGCTAACTTAGGTGTTGAGTTTTTTGCTAGAAGGACCAGAGATCTGCAGGGGCAATGAGAGGGGGACAGATGTCCCCACTCAGAGCACGTGTCAGAGCATCAGTTGGTGCTGCTGGGGAGAAGGAGGAGAAGGAGGGCCAGGGTTAAGCAGGGTGAACAGCTGAACACAAAATGCTCCCTCTGTCTGTGCAAGTCTCCTTCCAGAGGTGTGCATCATGAGGCAAACCAGAGACTCAATGCAACTGAAATATTGCTATGATTACACAGGGAGATAGGAATAACTAGCTGTTTGCCAAGTCTTCCTCCAAGTGCAATGTGCAACAGGCATGTTCCATGCTACTTGTTAGTAACTTTTAAACAAAAGCCCAAGGCAGACTATTTTCAGCAATTCTTGGGCAGGAACGGTGTGCTAGTCTCTGTATCTTAGGGAACAGTAGGAAATCTTACTGTTTCTTAGGAAACAGTACATTTTTTATATACACACATACCCACAATATTTTGTCACCCTACTAAGATACACTGTTAATTGGCCCCCACAACTGTGAAGTCTTTACACCATTTTTAAATGCCCAGCTAACAGCCCAGAAATATGATTTTCTGAAAGCTTTCTCTTGTGCATCATCATCTCCTCATCTTTCACAATGCCAGACCATCAAATTTACTCTCATATATTTGTTTTGCCCTGGTGGCTGCAGCCTTCACTGGGCACCGTTCTTTCTTGCTGTGGTCTGAACCTGTAGAGTCAGTGGCATGTGAAGGACATTAATTTTTATTACAGCTCTGGGTCAATCCCTGCAGACAGGCAACAAATATGATGAATACAGAAATAAGTTGCAGATGCTGAGAGCTGCATCAAGACTTCTTATCTTAAATTCCCAAAGTACAGAGTACCATTCATAGCTGAAGGGAAACTTTAAAAGCATTTAGCAGTGCCAGGTTTCTCTGACAGTCTTCTAGACAGCACCACTCTACTTGCTTATACCTGCAGAAATTGCAGATATCACAGAGATTCATAAATCCACAGCAAAATCCCGGTGAAGGAACTGGGAGGCTCTGCACCAGTACTGGGGTGAGCTGATAAGGGCTATGAAGCCATGTATCCTTCCACAGAGATCTGATGAGTTTTCTTGTTACCTTCCAGAGTCTTCTTGTGAACAACTTTATTAAATGGATGTGTTAAGTTACTTAAAAATAATCAACAGAGTGGTGACTAAAGCCTGGACAGACAAGGTTGTTGGCAGTCTCAAAAAAGCATGTATCATCTCACTTATTAATGGCCAAAACTGTCAGGAGAATTCAAAACTTTCCAAATTGTCATCCAGTAGCTGGTGAGTCAGACACAGCCTTCAGATGAAGAGCTGAAGTTTTCTTTCATTTTTCTTCTCTGCTGAAGGAATCCAAACATTCAAAACTCTGAAAGGGCTCAGGCTACCATTCAGGGTTCCTTTGGGATAAAAGGTTGATCCTCAATGAAGAAAAATGAAGTGTTGATAGAACCAACTGCTGCACAAAATGCAGAAAAGAGAAAAAATAGGAAGGATATGGCAATGTATTCCTTCTTGCATAAGGCCTTGGCTGTTTGGGGAGATTTTGTTGCAGAGGATGCAGTCACTCTTCCACCACAAAGACCAAGGCAGAAATTTTCAATCTTCAGGCTATTAATTTGAAATAATAGAGTGCTTTCTGTATTCAGTTCCAAAGAGCAAAAAGCACAATAGGGAATGTAAGTTTCTCTTTTCTTTTTGTCTTTAATTGACTGAAGAAAAATATCTCTCCAACAAACAGGAGTCCCTGTATCATTTGCTTTTGCGAGCTACTCGATGGCCCTCATTTCATCATCCCTCAAGAAATCAACATCAGTCTGGGGCCAGGTGTTTCACTACTACTCCAAATGTCTGTGACTTCAATCCTTTCTGATCTTCATTGACAGAGTAATTTGAAATGTTTTATCAAAAAACATTTATCTTGTCTCTTCCTGTGTTCCCTGATATTATTTATTGTCTCTCAGAACTAATCATTCTGAAAAGGAGAATGATGTGAAGTGATGGTGACAATCCAGGGCCTGGAAACATGGGAGAAATTGCCTGTCTTGCACAGAGGATTCATCAGGGTAGGAGGTCAGAGATAAGTTCCAGCTTTATTTAATTCACTAATATGGCTGTAGCCACTGTAGATAATGGAAAGAAGTAACTACAGAAAACTAATTTTCTACATTTCTAAGTTTCTATATTTGCTAATATTTACTAATAACACCTTGGTTTTTTCCCCTATAATTTACAAAATGTCAAGAGTAAGTTGTTCTGGAGCCTTTTGAAGGGGATGACCACCCACAGGTGTTGGCTGAGGATGTGCCTCCAGCTCAGCAGGTTCCTCTCCAGGAGAGACAGAGCAGCCTGGGGCATAGTCTGAGGACTTCTTCCAGAGCTGATGCACCTCATAGATTAGGTGTTTCATGGCCTAAAATTACAATAACCCATTAGCAGCTACTAAGGGATTCTTGTGAGACACCCCAATCTGGCTTCAGGTGTCTCACATGATGTTAAAAAGTTCCTGTGAGCAGAGGACTTCCCAGTTCAGTTTGTTTCTCTTTTGGGATGTATTATCAAAATGAAATCCTAATAGTCCCATCTGCTGTATGGACTGTACATGTCAGTCCAAATGTTACCTATCTCCAGTTCCCCCTTCCTTCACCCTCCTGAGGACAGAGATTTGAATATATATTGAATAAAAATTTGAAATGACAGGTTTATCAGGATTTGAGTCTTTCATCTTAGTATTTTTTTAATGTAAAAAGTTATTTTTCTTTTGAATTGTATCTGAGTGTCTGAGACAGACAAGGAGCTAAGAATGGGACAAGGAATTGCAGAAAATACATAGGAGGAAAGATAGCAGGAAAATACATAGCAGGAAAGATAAATTTCCTGCTCAGGCTTTCTCCTGAAGATCAGTTTTGGAGTTTCTTCTTCAGAATAAAGATTCTCTATTACCTGACTACCCTAGAGCTCAGAAACATCAGCCAGTTATGAATGCATGATATCAAGGAATTCTTATTTCTTTATTTAATCTCTGTTTTCTACTGTAGTCCCTTTGAGAGGAGCACTGGTTCCACACTGTTCTCACCAGCACAGCAGCCTGACCTGCTCTCCGAGCAGCTCCTCTGACCTCTCTCAGCCTGAAGACGTTCCTTGCCACAAGCATCCCAAACACTCTCTCCTCATCCAATGTGCTCACATCAGGATTCCTGGCTTGAGGCATTTGGCTCAATCACAGCTGCTAAGATTTCTTGGAAATTCAACCACAGTGTCATAACTCCAAGGCATGTGTTCATTTTTTCTTTCGTGTTGAGATGTGAAAACATGGCTTTCTTGTCTGCTGTGATGGAAATTCCATCGTGCCAATCGCCGTGTATTCCTTTTGTACCCTAATCCCGAAAGTGCTGGATGCTTTGTGGGCTTCTCATGTGATAAAAACAGATGTATTCTCAATTATGTTCAGTGCCTGCATTAATGAAAAGATTTTAATTTCTTCCAGAGTTAACTTCAGATTTTTGCAAGAAGGCATTTTGTTTCTAAGTGCTATTAATTCCAGTGTGACTAACATCACCTGGAAACCTGGAAGCTGAACATTCCATTTACTCCAAGTTTTCCCACAGCCAAGTTCAGAGAAACTTTTAGCAAAAAAGCAGTCGACTCTTGGATGCTTCCCCTTGTCATCATGTCAGCAGTGTTGATGGCTGTACCCAGTTACCTCTGGTAACAGGCGAGACACCAGTAATCCCATCCTGGCTGCAAAACCTTTCAGAACCTCGTGCCGCTGTCAGATGGATTTGGTTGGGTGAATTGATAAACAGTGCTCAGATTTGTCAGGGCAAAGAATTTTGGAACTGAATAGCAATTACCTTTTTGAGGCTGAAGACAAAATCATCAGCCCTCCTTACTAAAGACTGAAGAATTTTAGACCAGGCTCTCATTTTGATTTAACATGTTCCATTCATTACTTCTGTCTGAAATCAAATAATTGATCAAGCATGATCCTACACATGTTTTAGGCATTTTGGATTTGGCTAGGAGGCTCAACAACACTTTTGAAATTGGATTTCAAAAAGCTTTTGAAAACCCTCCTAATGAAAAGCCTACTGTCCTTAAACACTTAATGTCTAATCATGCAACCTCAGCTATAATGCCTTCTTCCAGGCTAAGAAGGAAAATTAAATGGGATTTGTGACTGACTGCAGTGGATTCATTGACCTGTTTAAAAATGCTCTTTTTAAAAAGTGTGCAGTTGTGGGTGCTGCAATGTAGGAAGGATATAGGGGTACTAGAGAATATTCAAAGGGCTGTGAAGATGGTGAAGGGTGTGGAAGGGAAGCCATAGGAGGAACAGCTGAGGTCTTGGTTTGTTCAGCCTGAATGAGTCTGAGGGGAAACCTTATTGCAGTCTGCAACTTCCTCAGGAGAGGAAACAGATCTCCTCTCTGGTCACCAGTGACAGAAGGAATGGCCTGAAGAAAAGTCAGGGGAAGTTTAGGCTGGATATCAGGAACAGTTTTTACCCAGAGGGTGGCTGGGCACTGGAATGGGCTCCCCAGGGTAGTGATCACAGCTCTACATCTGACAGAGTTCAAGGAATGTTTGGACAATGTTCTCAGGCACATGATGGGATTGTCAGGATATTCTGTGCGGGGCCAGGACTTTATTGGCCCTTGTGGGTCCCTTCCAACTCAAGATGTGATTCTATGGTTCTATGAGAAGTGCTTCCACTCCCCAAGGTCCTAGTGAACAGGTCCAGTGATTTATTTTTCTGCTACACCTTTCCAGGAAAACTTGCTGAGGATAGTTTACATGCCACTGCTGACCCATGTGGAAAGACACATTTCTTGTGGATTGATAGACATACTCTTCATTCAGTTGTGCCTTCAAAGATATTATTTTTTGCATTTAAAAGTTTTAAATAACATAATTTCTATTTATGTGTCAAATATAGAATCTCACTTATGGGGTCTAAATCATCGAGCAAACTATGGTTTCAGGATGCCTGATAGTTACCAAGTTTCCAAGAAGGCTCAGATCACTTTGCCATTGTCAAAAAACCTCCAAGAAATCAAACTTTGGACACATTTAAATGACTTTTAAAGTCATTTTTCATATATTTTCTTTCCTTCAGAAGCTAGAATTTTATGGCAATTTCTATTTACAAGTTATGAATGTGAAATCTGTACCTATGTCTGCATCTTTGAACTATCCTTCATGAGGGGGAGGGGGAAGGGCTCCTGCAGAAAAATGAGACATGTAGAGAGGAATTACAAGTTCCCCATTTGCAAGAGAAGGACACCTGGTACTTCTTCAAAGCCTTTTCTAAGCTCTGAAGCACAGAATCATTGACATGATGAAAAATATGAAACAAGTGTCTACAAGAACCAGAGTCTGAACCTGGACTCCCTTCAACTTCATATCTCAATTATAAAACAATCTTTATTTTCCAGGCTGTGGTTAGACAAATATACTTTCACAAGGCTCATTTGCCATCTTTATTCTTCTTGAATTTCCACCCACCTTGTTTGTGTCACAGATTTTGTTTAGAATCTCTTTCTCCAGCCAGCTTTTTTTCTCCTCTATCAATGTACACATGGAGCATCTGCTTTCCTGGTGATTCATGAGCTCTGGGACCCACTGCCTGGAGATTGCCACTGGCTGCTGGTCAAGGGCTGTCTTTGAGCTATGTCTGCAAACATGGGTCAGAGTTCATGTTCATTTTGCAGGACTATAATTAGCACAGCAGGTTTAGACAGGAAACTGTTCCCTCTAGACCCAATTTCAAGGCAATTAGGGTTGTGCTTTTTTTACCATGGTGCTTCTGAGGTAGATTCTGTCTGTCCCACAGCAAGAATAACATGGGAAGCACCCATTACTGTGTATTGTTTTGGCTTGGCATGAGGAAAGAAAGCACATGTTCTATTTATATTTCAGCATCAGACCAGGGGAGATTGTGGTGAAGATTTTCAGTGGGTTTCTGTTTTCCAAAGATATTGACATGTATATGTACTTCATGCAATCACTTGCATGGGACAAAAATCAATCCTCAGTTTTAGGAGGTGTTTCCATCATGGATATACTGCCCTTCCAGTACTGCTCCAGCACTGGACTCTTTTAAGATGACCATGTGTATTATAAGAGCTAATTTCATAAGTGAAATATTTTAACATCATTATCAGATCCCAGAGGGCCTTAACATCCAAAGTTCAGGAACAGGACAGCAATGAGATGGTGGAATTTGTCCTTGCACAGAGGACACACATTGTTTATGTCCACTTCAATGCTATTTTGGAGCACTCTTTCATGTATAGTGTCTGCTCTGCCCTTTAGCAAAGGTTGGTATTTTCTCAGAACATTTTTTTGCTGAAAGGCACTCCACGACTTGTGAGGGCTCTGTTGAGGGCATATAGAATATAATTAGGGTCACCTACAATAATTATATTATGCATCTGTTATGCCTGGATTCCAAATAGTGAGCTACATGCTCTCTTTAGTCAATCCCAGGGGAAAATTGTTCTCATACTAAAATAGGTGTTTAAAATAAATTGGCTCAATCCCCAGTCCATGTCTTCTTCTGGTGACTCTGGAATGTCGACACAGGATGATTATCTCAGCTCAGACATCTTAACTTTTATGTAGCCAGATTGATGAACTCTGCCTTGATCTCCATCCCATGTCATATTTAGCAAGAGTGGCAGGACCAGACTGTCAAACTGGTAAGAATAGACCTGGAAGAAGAACAATGATAACATTAAAAGACCCGTAATTTTTGTTTTCTTTCAAAAGACAGCTTTGAGGTCATGTGATTTTGCAAGGCTTTGTCCTTTTAAATAAAAGTACATTTCTAACCCTCATGGTTTGGTTAAAAAGGCAAATTTGTTTGTGTAAAAATGTGGCAGGCAAATGAAAACAGCTCCAAATTCTGAGTGTGGAGCAATATTAATATCAGCTTTGTCCTTTAGTTTTTTAATCAGTGATGGAACTGGGATTACTGGGGAAGAACTAGCAGAAAAAGAATCTGTTTACAGTAACAGCTCATCCTCCATGCCACGACTGAGATACTGTGTTATTAAAGATACTGTGATATTAAAGAACAGCACTTGGAGCATGGACAACAACACCAACTGCAGTCATATCTTCTTTTGTTTTCTGGCTATATGTGACATTTAGCTAAGGGTGATTTTAATCCTAGTTCTTCAGAAAATTTTTGTGATTAATAAATATTCAGTAACAAGAGCTGTGAGATTCTGGAGAGGTTTTTTTAGGAAAAATTTATATTCACTGCACAGTAAAGAAGACAAAAGAAATACAAAAAATCTCTTCTGGAACAACACGTTTATGGCATTAAATCAAATATAATTACTCACAGACAAATCATTTGCCCAAATAAATACAAATCCAAGAACAATAAATCATAGAATCATATATAAAAACTCTCCATCCTATTCCCTATAAGCAATGACCCAGAAACAAAAATAAAAAGAGGACAAAAAAGGCTTGCCCTTAGCTAGTCTTATAATGAGAAAAAGGGGGAAACTTTTATTAAAAAAGAGATGGCCCCTTGGGTGTTTCCCCTTGTCATCACATCTGATGATTAGATCTTCCATGGTTTCAGTGTATGATGGACTTCTCATCCCATGACTGGGCTTGTGCTTTATTTTGGAAGCCATGAGCCGCTTTGGTTCCAGTAAACCCCCATAGTTTTGTCTCAGAATTTCAAGTTGGCAACAGAGGTTCTACTTTTGAAATTCAAGCCTGTATTTCATTTCAGGATGAAAGATTATTTTAGCCATCATGGGGCTTCAGTTGAGTAAAAACACATTGCCTGCCTTCCCACCTTTGTTAAACACTTCCTAATCATCCATAGGTTAATTTTTTATTACATCCTGCCCTAAGAGAAGAGACATTCTAAACCCCAGAACACAAAATATTTCATCACAGTCTTTGTTGTGTGTTCACTCTGCAGGGACAGAGGGTATCTTGTGTGAGGAGCAGATGCTGAACGTTTAAAGATGACAACTTCCATAAAAGTTACACTCCACACATCAGTATTTAGTCAGCACAGTCCCCTATTCCAGTGTAACAAACATTCCATCATCCCTCCAAGCATCCCAACTACTGCTTTTTTTAATTTATAATTTTTTTTTAAGGAGGAAAGAGAAGGAAATATTTTGTAATCATGGAAGGACAGTTAACTGTGGAAGGGGAACATAAATTATTTGTGCTGCTGCAGAACAGTCTTAGCTTTTTGTCTTGTGAGACATCTGTGATACATATATGGAGGGGGAATGAGCACATCCATTCCTGGCAAACCAACCTCTCTTTGTCTTATATCCCGTAAAATTGTGAGCCTCAACTGACATGAAATAACTCTGCCTCATGAAACAACAGGAGATCTTAATAAACTATGACCCTCTGGAATTTTTAGTGTCTACTCTAACTTGCAGGCAGTCATCAGGATTAGGAACAGCAAGCTGGATTCGGACTTGTTTGTGTGGCTACAGCTGTAGTGTTAAACTAGGGGAATAGACCTAATTGTGCTGTGGTCATACCTAAAGTTTAATTGCCAGCACCAAAGTTATTCCAGTTTTGTGCCATGTCACCCAGCACTCCCTTTCAGGTGTTAGTAGCAGCCTGTTGATGGCCTAGGGGTAGGCTGGCTTATCTGCCTCAGAAAAGAAAGCCACATTAAAGCTCTGGGTTCTTGCTCCTTGTCCCAGTCAGTTTAAAGCATATCTGAAAAACTACAGGCTATGTGGTCGTCACTTGACATAGACATAGCTTACAGACCCCTTCAAAATGGAAATTAGCTTCAAAACTGAAATTAGTTTCTAGACTCAGTAGGTCTGTGGCAGGAAAAGTCACTCACTGAGGAAGTTGCCAGAACCAAGATACCATAACTTGGTTATAATAATTGCTTATTACACTGGGTTAACCAAGGGCACAAACTTCTAGCAAAATGTGTACTCTGTACAAAGATGTCCTTGGTTTTGGGAACCCTCAGAGGTATAGTGGTTTTCTCATGAGCAGTCTGTCTACAGCTCAGCAGCTTGGCTGGGTGTGCTTTGAATTTGAGTGGTCTGGATGTAGAAGGGTTAATCCTCTGTGTCTCTCTTAGTCATGTTGTAAGATGTGGGAAAAGGAAAACATTGTCTCTGTAAAAACAAATACAATTGTCAAGAAAAGCTAAAATAGCAGCAAAGCAAATTTACAAATCCAAACAGTTTACATTTACATGGTGTTCGATTTGCTATAAACTTGGGTTAAAGAAGTGTGTGTGTGGTAAATACCAATTTGCAATGAGCAACAGGATGTCAGTGGAGAAGCTATAATCTTGGACAAGGCCAGATGAACCAGGCACTAACAAGAAAAGCAAGGGCAAAGCTTCAGCTCTTCTTCAACTGTGCTTCTCTGGGATGTTGTTCAACTGTGCTTCTCTGGGATGTGCTGTTCACCAGAGCAATGCCAGACTCGAGGTGGTCATCATGGAATCATAGAGCAGTTTGAGTTGGAAGGGAACAGAAGGATCTCCTTGCTCCAACCTCTCCTGCCTTGGGCAGGGACACCTCCCACCAGACCAGGTTGCTCAAGGCCCTGTCCAATCTGGTGTTGAACACCTCCAGGGCTGGGGCATCCACAGCTTCTCTCTGCCAGTGCCTCACCCTTCTCACAGTAAAGAGTTTCTTCATAATATCTAATCAAAATTTGCCCTTTTTCAATTTAAACTGGTCTGAGCTCACACCCTATGAAAGCAATCCACCCAGGCCAGGGAGAAGTGTACCCTCTGTGTGAGTTCCAGGATCATATGCACATCATGTCCTGCTTACAGGACTGCACTGGAGCAGCTGAGCTACTGTGGATGCATTATCTCTCGATCTCTAGGGAATATTTTTTGCAATGCTCTCCATTACACAAAGGCAAATGTTTACCAGTTACAGATCTGCTGTCTGCAGACGTATGCCCAAATATCTTTATTTACTTTACTACCTGGACTGAACATCCTCAAGCAGGAAAACAGCTGGCCAAGGTTCCTACAACTTTCAAAGAAGGCTGGTCACCTGGACAATCCTCATTAATGCATCATGAGCTTCTCTCTGAAAGCTTCTCACTCCTTTTTTACTTTCTCTTTCTCATCCTCTGACAATGTAGGTAGCCTCAAATCAAAGTCAGTTGGGCTAAATGTGGACCTAAGTGATAGTTCAAAGCCACCTAGAAACCTTGTAAGAAAGTCCTGTCTCCTAAGATCTTTGTTTAGTGCTTTATCTTTGTATGTTTTAGTGGTAGAAGGAAAAAATCAAGGAGTAACTTAAGAGCTTTGCTAATAAAATTGTCATATTTAGGCTGCCCTTGAATTATTTGAATGTTATTGTAAAAGCTTGAGTCTACTACCCAGACTGCAGTATTCAAATAACATTAAAGATCACTCAGAGCTAATGAAATACTTTCTGATTGACCCAAACTGCCTGGGTGGGGAGGGACTCTTCAGTCTCTGAGGGATCTCACTGTAAGCACAGTGTGAGACACATGTTGTAATATTTGAGCAGTGTGGAGTGAATTAGGGGCAAACTGGAAACCTTAATTAGGTATTTTCATTACAGTCATGGGTTACAGCCAGGCCTACAATGTTATTTAAACATAAGGTTTGTGGGTTTCTTTTCCATAACCCTTTTCCAAGGGAAATGATGGGATTCAAGTAACAGAGGATGCTTCTGGCAGTGTGTAAAGAGTATGATGCATCTCAAATAGCATTCCCATTACACATGGTAAAAAAAAATAGACATTTTTTTTGTTATTTGGACGGCTGTTGGGGATTCCAGGGTTCTATCACCATTTATGGACACTGGTATATTCTATACTACTGGAGGTGGCTGCTTAGTGAAAGATCAAGTAGATTAAGATCAAGTAGGTTATTCATGTGTGTTAGACATGGATTAAAATATGTTGTTTGGTTATTTCAACTTTTAAAATGTTTACTATGAGTAATTTATGAAGAATGAGAAGATTAAATCTCTCTTAAGCCTAGAGAAGTTGACACAGAAGACTCACATGGGAAGACTTCATAAGTTGCATGGACAAGGACATTTCAGGCTGCCGGTATGGTAAATATATTTATAAATGTATACCTATTACAGCCATTCAAGGGTGAATATGGGCCCAGGGACAAATGGTGCAGAAACTTGGTGCCCACATCATTCAGTGCTGGCACTCTCTGGTTGTCACAGTGCACAGCAGCTGGCATTGGTGTTTTCCTGGCATCAGGTGCTCTGTGCCTCTGAGATATCATTGCCAACTTCTGTGCTTTAGCTCTGCTTCAGCTGTTTGAAGCAGTTTGTGGACCACTGTGTGCCTCAGGGGTGTTTTGATGGAATGGCCATCAGACTGCATGAGCTGCCTTGCAGGAATGCTTGTGTTGGAGGATGTTGGAGGGCTGGTGTGAGGGTTGGAGCTGTGTACATTGCAGACTTGTCCTGTTTAGTGGGAAGGACCTTTGAGCTGAATTGTGCCCCATGAAAGGCTTTTTTTTTTTTTTTTTTTTTCAGGAAGAGACAGTTTACTCCAAAAGAAAGTACAAGTTACAATCAGTATTAAGTCAAAGTGAATGAACAAGGGACTGGACTTGAAGGTATATTTTGGGTGGTGTTAGCTGACAGAGGGAATGCATCCCCCCCTCAATATTCACTAAGGAAGAGTGGAAACAGACAAGTACCTCACTCAGGATTGGAGTCAACCAATAGGTTATGTGGTTCTTGCTGGTGTCATTCATATTTTGCATTGTGCAAGCTGAAATCATCAAAACAAGAACTTAAGTGCGGGATTGGTAAGTGGCCTCAGCAAAAAAAAAAAAAAAAAAAAAAAACCGAGAGACAAACACAGAACTTTAGGTTGACAACATGTTGTTTGCAACTCATCAAGAAAATTTCCAATAAAAACATGTTTTCCAGCATCTTCAGAACAAGACTCATTAAAAAAAATTCTAAGGGCAGCAAGGAAGTACAGCCATGAGTTTAAGCTTCCTATACAAATGCTCAATCTGTAAGTAATTTGAATGACTAAAGAAATCACATTTTCTAGTAGTTTCCTATAAACTGTTCCAGAGTAGAAGATCACAGCTGGTGGCACTCAGCCCTTGAAAGATCAGCCAGTGATAGCTTTATGGAGAGGAACATGCCCTGCTAGGAGTAATCCCATCATCTGAAAAGAAATCCTCCACAGATTTCAGTGGCCTCCTCTGCTCCCTGTGTCTCCTGCACTGCCTTCACAGCTGGTAGGTCAGCAAGAGCCTCAGTGGTAATGCAGCATAAGATTTGAGCAACACAAATATTTAACTTAACCTTGTCATAGCACAGAGAGAGTTATAGAGACATTTGTCAGACTTCCTGCACTATTCTAATCTTTCTGAGAAATGCAAGAAGAGCCTTTCTGTCTGCTGGCCTTAAAAAGTTTCACTGCAAGGAAGACTAGGGTTAAGAGATTTGCCTTTTTCTTTTATTGTGTGACATTCCAGATGTGTTTACCTGAGCTGAACTTCAGTAGTAAAACCAGCACTTTTCTGTCACAGGTGATTCTCAAGAAAATTCTGTGAGCCTGTTAACAATGCTGGAACATGAATGTGTGGCCACATATATTCATATTTTACACAGCAAGTTCTGTGTCAGTAAAACCCCACTGACAGAAGTACAGAGACATAAAATCAGGAGGCAAAAAGACAAGATCTCTGTGTAAACCCACCTGTGCCCACCACATCAGACTGAGCAGCACAGCACTGCTCAACACCTGCAGGCTGTGGCTCAGAGGTTTCCTGCAAGGGCTTCAGACCAGCTCTGTTTCTGTTCTGGAGCTCCAGACATGGCTCGAGCTGTGCTGCTGCTGCTGAGTGTGGAGAATGATGCAAAAACATTGTGGGATTCTTCCCTTACCACAAAAAAAGGAGAAATCCATGGGAGCAGTATATTAGAAAACCAAGCAAACAAACAGTAATATATGAAAAGAAAGCTGCTTTCTTCCTTCAGTAAAAATACCCAAAATTCCTGGGAAACTGCATATTTTAAAAGCAAACAAACAAGGGGAAATATGCAGATGAAAACTTTTTCATTGCTAGTTAAATCTTCAACACTTAAGATCAGATTTGTGATTGCATCTGCAGTCTTCACTGAACTCTTCTTAAACATAGATATTTGTTATACAATTTATTTAATGTTATCTGTTCATTGTTAAAAGACAAATGCAGAGAAAAAGTTGAAAGTGGTCACACAACCAGGTGGTGTCAGAGGTCAGCCAGTGGTCTAATTATCCCAATAATCAAACCAATACCCCGTGCACTGCTCTGAAGCCTTCTGGTAGATGCTTTAACAAAATCACCAATAGATTGCTTGTACTGATTTGCATTTTTCACTTATTATTTTTGGATGCTCCATCTGTCTGTATGCTGGGAGTCTCCTCCTGAAGTTTCAAACTGTTTTTATCATTTGTTCAGCATTTCTCATATCAGAAATGGAAACAGCAAGGTTTGCCCATAAAATCAATATCACAACTAAAAATGCACTAAAAGAAAGGAAAGCAAGAGTCATCAGGGTTAGCAGTTGGACTTTATTGATAAAAATGGTGTCAAAACATCAGAAAAGAAAAAAAAAACACACTAGTTTTAGTTAGAAGTACAATTGGCAAGTAAAAGCAATAAGTGCAAACAATTGAAAAATAAAACAATATTGCAAATGAAAAGGCTGGGAATATGTTTTGGGATTCCTCTCTGATTAGGTGGTTGATAAAAGAAGATGGACACTATCCAGAGTTAAAAGGGCCAGAGGCAAGAAGAAGGAGGGTTTTTTTAAGTGTATCAGGAACAACTCAAATGCTAGTAACAATGAAGGTGGCGTGCTTCCAGGTGATTTGGGAGCCAGAAGGGTGACACACTGAGATCACATGAGGATGACAAACCATCTTCTGAGCCTGTAGTGGTTCAGACAGCAAGAAACAACAGCAGGTCTGGATAACTGGGACTCAGGCATCTTAAAGTGAAGCTGGTGACGTGTCTGGTTCCCTGATGCTTCCTATTAATCTCACAATACTGGGGAAACTACAAATGACTGGAAAAATGTTATTTCTCTGCCAATGCTTGACAGAGACAAACAAGACAATGCAAAGATAGGCTTGAAGCCAACAAGTTGTTTGTATTAAAAAGAGACATGTTCATAAATCAACAATAAGGCTCAAGGCTAGGACTGCAATTAATGACAGTTTATGACATGTTAATATGAAAATGTCTCTTATTTACCAAAACTGATACTTTTTATACGGCAGTAAACTGAATAAAGAGACTGCATAGCTTGAGCATGCTCTAAATATTTTAGGATTTTAATACCACATAATTTTCTAAATAAACTACGATAAAATATGCCCTGTACAACACAGAAGCACAAATATTAATGGATTAAAGAACCACTTAACTGTCAGTTATCAATTTATTTACATTTTTAGTGAGTAGATTTTATCAAGCAATAGATCTCTTAGTGGATCTCACAGAGCTTGGTCCAAACCCAAGTTTTTATCAGCAGCTTTGGGGTTGAAACTAGATCTTCCCAATGGCATAAATCTTGTCAGACTCCTAAATTTTTCCTGTGCTTAAGCAATACGAAAGAGATGATGAAACATTTCGTAAATTAGAGCCATTCAAAGTAAACGTGAGTGAATAAAGATGGCAGCTGAGTCCTAGAAGAACAGACCTAAAGATGATACTGGATGCACAGATGAATTTGAACCTTAAGAATGATGCAGGGGGAAATGACATCATCAGACACAGGGGAGGAGAGTGAGTAAGAGAAGGGATGTGATTTCTACCTGCTTTTGTAGCAGCAGTGTGTACTGGAGTACTACACCTTGGCCTGATAACTGTTTTTAAAGGGATGCTGAAAAATTGCACAGGAAGCAGAGAAAAACCATAGAAAAAAAACAAAAAAAACAACAGGGCAGCAAGAAAATATCTCACAATGAAATAAGCAAGTTATTAGAAAATTTGTCTTCTGTAAGTTACTAGGTAAGAAGAATGAGATGCTTCTTGGAGGCAGGGAGAAAACACCAAGGGAAGTTGTGCAGAATACAGAAACTACCAGTTAACATGAGACAAGCTCAGGGTTGAGGTAAGATCTACCAGTCTCAGCAAAGGCAGGCTGATTAGATTGCTGAAACAAGTCAGCAAGAGGAGTGGTGGCTGCTCAGTCTCCTGCTGTTTCCAGCCAATGCTGGAGGCTTTTCAAGATAATGATGTGATTGCAGGCAACTGGGTGATATTCTGTGACTTACAATTCACAGAAAGGTGGTCTTAAATCCTGTAAAAATGTCCCTGCTCTGAGCAGGTAATGCATAATGCATATCTATATATTACTGTACAGAGATTTCAGAGCCCACTTCATTCATATGTGTATCGTAGGCATATCTTGGTTTTTAACACATCCATATTTGCCATAGGCATATCTTGGTTTTTAACAAAGGATTATGAAGCAGGATCTATGAGTTCCCCAATTTTTTTTCTGTTTTTTTTGACCTATTTTTCTTCATTTATTGGTAGAAATCAAGCATGTCCAACCTGGCTGCTGGCTCAGACTACCATGTACATATCTGGCATTGCATATCTATCAATGACTCATTTCTACCACCTAGCAAATTTCCTCACGGAAAAAAAAAAAACAAACAGATTCAAACCTCCAAACCATTCAGTTCCATGGAAGGGTGACTTCTGCAGATTCTTACAGAAGTCAGTGAGTAGTTTGAGATCAAATAGTGCACATCTCTCTATGTGCCCAAACAAACTCAGGTTCCTGTGTAGTCAAACTTTGAGCCACCTGGTCCTGTGGAAATTGTCCCTGCCCACAGCAGAGGGGTTGGAACTTGATGATCTCTGAGGTGCCTTCCAACCCAAACCATTCTGTGATTCTATGACTGTGCTTCCATGGACAACCAAGCAGTAATGTGGGGTTGAGTGGATGCTTCACCTTCAGCAGTACACACCTGTGTGTGAATGGATAAACTATCCCATGAACTCCACTGGCTCAATGGGCTGTGACTGCAGACCAGACAGCTCAGGTGTGCCTCCTACCATGGCAGATGTTATGAATGCACTTTTATTTGTCCTACAGATCTTCCCTACTTCTGAGGATTTGATATGAGTACCATAAAGGACCAAACTGAATGCATTGCTCTGGCCTGTGTTGCAATTACTCTTATTTCACATGGTAAAGGAAAATTGATGTCTCTGCTATTTTAGGATACAGCCAAGCAAATTACTTCAACACATGAATAAACTGCATGCAAAGAACTTCATTCCATAGAAACTTTGACCAAACTGGGGGAAGATGGGTTTATATCTCTACCACTGTAAAATTGTTTCAGATGAAAAATTATTCTAAAAAATTGAAAATTCTACCTTGATGCAGCTCTACCTGTCACTTGTTTCTTTCCCCTTTTTGCTCTCATCTGATCCTGGAGTTAAGGAACAGCTCCCAAAATTCTGGCCAACTGCACATGGTAATGTTATGATGTAATATAATTTCTTCTCCATGGTCCATATGTGCTAAGACAGAGACTATGCAGATACACTGTATTTATAAGATAATGACAATATTTCCTAAAACAGTGCAATTTTTTACTGCTTGTGCTGGGTTTTAAGCCATTACCACATCTCTCAAGCAGTATTTCCTTAACCTCATGATTAGTAGGGTCAGTGCAAGAAAGTGCTGCAAGGAATTGCTAAATATGACAGTAATTTATACAAAAAGTCCTTTTTTTTTTTTTTTCTGTTTACAACAAGAGAATGTGGCAGTCACATACTGTAGAGTTGACCTCAGATCAACATGTGCAGACTGTCAGAGATATTCAGCTCTGCTACATGTACTCAAGCTCACTGGAAAGGCAGCTCTCAATGGGGCATTGCTGCCTGCCAGCAGTGCAGCTGGAGGAAGGCTTGGCCTGGACCCCAAATGCAGGGTCACATCTTCCACAGAGTGACAAGTCTGAATCCAGGTTCAAGTGCCAGGGGCTACTGGAAGAAGAGAGTTCTGCTGCTGTGTCCAGTTCTGCTGCTGGTTCCTGTCAGATGTTCTACAGCAGGTACGAAAACTACACAGCAAACAGAAAAAGCAGGCTGAGGATTTGGTGTGCAAATCTCTTCTGAGAGCTCGGCCATTCTGCATGGGCAGGCACAAAGCTGTCTCCAGACACATATTGTATAAACTCCTCCAGTTCATAAAAAGGTGTAAGCAAACATCGTCAGCTGTAACCTGCCTCTAACCTTGAGCCCACCTCAGTGGGAAAGGTTGGGCTGTGTAATCTAAAATCCCTTTGAGCATTATGTCTATGATTTTAAGAGTTGTGCCATTCATACAACAGAAACTACTCTCTAAATGCTGGATGCTCCAGGGAGCTCCAACTCCTTTATGTTGCTTTGGGGAAGCAGAGCAATTAACTGCTTTAGCTTCTTTTATAGCTGCTTTGTGTCCCTGGGGCCCTGCAAAGGGCTTTGATGCATTTTCTCCTGCAAAGCCCAGGGCATGCTAATGGTAGGTGTAAGAATAGACATTCTCACCTGGGACAAGGCAACAGAAACAATCATGCCCAAGAACCTTCCAGAGTCCTCGAGCACACTGAAGGGCACTGAGCTTAGCACTAGCTGAGGAAGCAGGAGTGTACATTTTATGGAGTTTTCAAAATAATTTGCCAAAAGTCCCACTTCCAGCTAAGAATTGGTACAGAAAATGCTGCTGGATGTGCAAGAACTAGCACGTGTGTGGCTTAAGGGATAAGCTGTGGAAAAAACTATATCACTGGGAGCTAGATTTGGGATTTATATGCCCATTACAACTCCTTGTTCCATGCTGTAATAATATTTGATTATCCCACCAGCCTGCAGCCCAAGATCATGAAAAGTTCATGCATAAGAAACATCTGTTTTAGCATTCATGACAATAATTCAAACAGCAGATAATTTACTCCAGCACTTTCTTCACCACTCTCCTCCACAGGAGCACACAGTGGAAACAGCCATTCCTCAGCAAGTACTTGGGCTTGTTAGTGAGGATGTGTTGCCATTCTGAGCAAAAGAGCAAAATTTTAAGAAAATGTGGGAGAGGATTCATGCACAATGATGTGAATTTGAAACCATTAAATATCCTATTTCTCTTCAAAATTCTCATGCCCGAGTTTCCAAGGAGAGTTTAAAAAAAAAGACATCAATAATTGAATACAGAGGGTTGACACCTTCTGCCATTTGATGGCACATCTCTGTCTTAGGCACCTGCTTCTCAATCCAGTACAATACTGAGGCTTCTCTTTGCTCACAGAAG
The DNA here is from genome assembly GCF_026979565.1 of Vidua chalybeata. Classification (NCBI taxonomy): domain Eukaryota; kingdom Metazoa; phylum Chordata; class Aves; order Passeriformes; family Viduidae; genus Vidua; species Vidua chalybeata. The sequence goes on from NC_071530.1 coordinate 145,226,898, forward strand.
AGATGATCCTAGAATATTTCTTCTTAGCAACCTCACCCTGGTGGAAATGATTTGGTAGAGGATCCTGGTTTCCCCCAGTCTCCAGCTTAGAGGCAAATCACAGCCTACACTGGACTGGCAATTCCAGGCATCAGACAAATGCTCTATGAGGACATGCAAGAAGTGGAAGCTAGGTCAGTTTACTAAAGACGCCTAAAGAAGAATTGCTGGAGCATACAGGGACAAAATCATAAAGGCCAAAGCACAAAATTAAACACAACTAGCAAGGGATGTGAAAAATAGAAAAGAGCTTCCTATTAATATTTCAGCAGAAGGAGGAAGATGAAGGAAGAAGCTGGTCCTTCACTTAGTGAGGAAGAAAAGCTGATGATGCCTGGAGGGCTGAAGTGGCTAATGGCTTTCATCTTTCAGCCTTCACCAAAACTGCAATGAGCCCATAACTAACATGGTAATACCAGTGAGGGGGGAGGAGCAATTCCACTGTTAGGCAGGCAGAAGGCAGGATAAGGGATTTCATTAAAAACACAGGGTTTTTTTTTGTTTTGGTTCAAATTGTAAAACTGGCTAACCACTCCCTTAAAGGATATGTGAGACCTAGGAGGGAGAGAAAAGGGAAGATTTGGGTCTGATGTTCTGAAGGAAAGGGAAGAGCTAGGGTGTTGCATTGTGTTTTTATATCTCTGTAACAGTCCTGTAATGGTTTGCCCCTTCACCCCCCATTGTCTCCCAGTAGTTACACCCTGAGCTTTCCTGCCCTTTCCCTCAATGCCAATCTCCCTGAAAATGCTCAGTCACTCCCCTGTCCCCTCCCTGGTACCCTGTCCATCACTCGGCTCCTAATTCCACTCTCCCAAAATCCTCCACCTTGGGCATCGAGTGAGTGGACGAGGGCCAGGGGTCCCTCCCTTGAACTTCCCCCATTGGTTTGTGTGTCTGTCTGTCCTTTTGCCTTCCACTCCCCTGAATTCCCCCACTGGGTGGTGAGCATCCCTTCCCCCTTGTCACCGCCCCAGTACTTAAGATGATTTTGAGAGCCTCGAGGCCACTCTCAGCTGTTGGATACAATGGCATTCGGAGCTCCTTGGAGCTTCCATTAAACCTGAGACTTTTCCCCGGCCTTGAGTCGACTCCCTCATTACCTCCTCGGACGCCGCCTCTCCTCCATACAAGGCAGACAGCGAAGGGCTCTGTCTTAGCCGCTCCCCGAATCTCCTTGAGAAACAGGGGAGTGTCCCCTGCTGCTGACCGTGCTTCGGCCTGTCAGGCGAAGTCAGGAAGCTTCAGAGTAGGCACGGCGGCACTAGGGAATTATCAACCAATCTGCATACTTTCAACACCTAGAAAAAACATTGAAACAAGTAGAACAGACCATATTGGAACACTATGAAAATCAAATCATGATTGAAAGAACACCAGACTTGACAGAACTTGAAGGTATGGGAGACAGAGTTTGTGCTGTAGGAAAGGATGAAGTTGCTGTGGTGTGATTTTCCCTTGACTGTAGGAAGGCTTTTGCCACTATTTCACATGAAATTTGCTCAAGTAGATTGGGAATCTAACCCAGATTCCGTCCTGTAGTGTGGATGGCTATCTGGTAGGAGAGTTATCCTCAGCAGGGGTTATCTGTGCTGCCCTCTTGTCCTGGAAGAAAAGCTGGAGTGGGGCTTTGGAGTGAAAGATGGGTTCTTTCAAAATCTTCTGTCTTGAACAGCAGCTGATGATGCAAATCTAGGTTTGAAAGTAAAAGATCCCATGGAGATCCTACAAAGTAACTATTTCATAAAGGCATTGAGGACAACAGCAGGCATGGAGTTGCCTCAGGCTCCTCAGCTGTATCAACCACACTCACAGTCATTTTCTCCAAGGTTGCATTAACAAGATTATTATTTATCACACAAAATCCAGCACAAGGGAAGTACAGAGATGGGGAGAAGTAAAGCCCTGCAGGTTACTCGTCCTGCCAGGGCATATCTGAGGATGTCTGCTGATGCTGAGATTTTTTTGCTTTTGTCAACCATTTTATCCCAGCAGATTCCTTATAATTTCCATATAATTTAAGTGCTGTTGCAGACATCCTCCCTCTTCCACTGCAGTGGCAACCAGCCTGGCTCTCCCAGATGTGAACAACAGGGTTGTGGCTATAGAGGTGAGGCCTGTTTTGGCTTGGTAGTCATTGATCTCAGAGAGAGCAACCACTACAGTGGGAATAGGCACCTTCCTGCAGAAATAGTCTAGGTCATGAAGAAGGAAGTGGGAAGTGAACTCGAGGAAAATTAAAGAGTGGTTCTCTGTCTAGTCCCAGCGCTAGCTCTGATTGGGGCACCTCAAAGGAAAAGACAGAAGGCTGCACTGGATATATGTATGTTGTCTTTAAACTCATGAAATTCTGCAATGAAGATCAAAGAAAATATTTTTTTCCAGTGTGCCCAAGAAGCAGTGGACCTACACTGCAGCAAGAGAGATTTCATGTAGAGATTTGGCTTAAACTCTCTGAGGAGAGGGAAGACTTAGAACAGGTCACTGCAGAGAAATTAGAGGGAAGGGGCTGTGCTCCCCACAGACAAGGTTAGACAAGCATCTGTCAGTAAGAGTTCAGTTAATGCAGGCTGTGCCTTGGGGCAGAGGAGACATGAGAGGAGCCCTTTAGTGTCTTCCAGCCCTCTGTGTACTCAGATGTGCTCCCTTGCTTCCCTCTCCCTCCCATTTTTCCTCTTCATCTCTGGAATCAGCTCACTCAAGGCTCAGGACCTTGGCCCTGCTCTCTGCCCATATCCTTCCCTGCTCCAAAAAATCTGGAGTCCTAAGACAGGTGGGAGGTTGTGATTGCTCCCACCTGAGGATGTCCCTTGCCAGGAGCTGTGCTCCATCGCTGGTACCCTGATGGAAGCCAGGCCTCTCCAGCGCCTATGTGGACACTTTCCCGGGGCACATTTCAACCCTGACCCAGCCTATGGTGAATAGATAATGCCAAGAGGTTTTTAACATATGAAAGCTTTCCTAACTTGGCCACCTTACTTGTAATCTCAGCAACTGCTTTAAGCCACAAATTGGTCAGATATTTTTGTTCCTGAGTTTCCTTTAGGACATGGGAGAAGATGAAGACAACAGTACCCCCTGTGCAAAGAAAAGGGTGGTTTTCCTGGGGAAAAACAAACAAACACACACCAGACACCATGCTGGCCACAATTTTTGCTCAATATGAGAACTACAGGCTCTGTATACTTTTCTGGTGCTTAAATCCTGGGATAACTAATGCAGCCTTAAGAAGCACAGTGTTGTGGATCCCCTATGAGTTCTCACATAGCGTCCCAAAATACATCTTCCTTGTCCAAATTTCTTTTTGGAAGCCTGTCCTGGCTGAATATGTGCAGCTCAGCCATTCCTCAGGGAAACAACTTCAGGTGAGATTAAAGGGAGATGGACTAAAGCCATATTAAAGGGAAAGAAGTATTGCCAGAACCCAGGAAATCTTTTTTATCACTTGATGAAGAAGAAAAACATTTGCTTGATCAAGGTAGACATAACTGCACCAACTTTTTCCCTAAGCACATGGGGTCAATGTTTTGATGCAGCCTGATCTTCTTTTCCCTCAGGTTGAACACAAGTCTATATCATGTCTTCTGCTCCAAAAGGGTGACAGGAGAAGAGGAAGGAAAAATAAGTCCAGAAGGAAACAGTGATCACTGTGTGTGGTGATCTAAGACCAGGAGAAGGTGGAAAGTTTTATCACACTAGGCAGGGATGGAAAAAAGTAGAACTGATCACAAAGATCAGAGCTCAGGGCAGTGATTCTGCTCTGGCACTCCAGGTGTGATACATCTCCTCCTGTGCCTTGGTTCCTTTCCTTGCATTGGGTTTGTTGTGTTGGCAACAGTGTCCAAATGAAATTAGGAAACAAAGTCATAATGCTCCCAATTTTGTAAAACTGACATTGAATGCTAGCAGACATTGTGGTGAACACCTTCCAGGGCATGGAAAAGTAGTTCATTATCTTCATTGTCAGATTTTTAAATGCTTCAAATACAATTATCAATGGTAATAAAAATGTGTAAATTCTGAATGCTCTCATTTTAGACCTCCTTCTGCTGAGAAGAGGTCTAAAAGAGCTCATATCATCAGATAATTTATTGATCTTCTTGAGACAGAACCACTCTATATCTACTGGAAAGTGACCGTATCTTTGCACTTTGAAAGCATCCAGGCAGGAATTTGGAATGGACTTTTTACTATTTTACTTGCAAAGGTGGTAGTGTGAAAATGGATACCTTTGTTTTCAAGTATTTTGCTTTTATAACCAAGATCAAATTAAGAACAAATATTGGCATGGAGTGGGAGAAGAGGAACTATAGTGTTCTGCTTGCAAAAAATAAAAAATAAAAATATGAGACTTTGAGAGCATGTGGACCATATGTGCCTAAAGTAGCAGTATTTTTGTGAGCATTTCATCAATAAAAGCCACTTTCCCCACAGATTTGTGTCTGGTGGCAAACTCCAGCTGAAGCTGTTTTCCTGCAGACTGAGAGGTCTCAGCTGTGTGGCTTCTCTGGCTCCAATAGTGTGTGAATAAACACCTCACTTTTCCCAGAAGTGTGGTGATACTCCAGTGGCCTCTTTTATCTTCCTCGGTGCCTCCTTTCACAAAGTGCAGGGATGCCATCATCAGTGAGATACCCATCTTTCTGACAACATTAGGCTTGGTTTTGCCTAAAAGGCTCAAAAATTACCGCAAAGGCACACAGACAGGCAGACAGACATGAACATGCACAGAGTGATTGCATAAGCTCCATTTCCCCAGGAAACACAGACTGAAAGCAGTTCTGTTGAAAGGAAAATGTTTACTAACCAAATACCACAGGAAACTTTGAATAAAATGTTACCAGAATTAGAATGCAGAATTTGGACACTTGGGCCATGGAGGGAAAATATTTTGTTCTCAAATATTTCATGTTTCAAACAGGTTTGATCACTTGGGAATTTATCCGTAACTTTTCTAAACATCTCACAAGGTTTCATTCTTATTTTCTTTAATAAGAAAACAGTATGATTTGTCTGCATTTATTAAAAAATATTTTAAAAATAACACTTGGGCTGGAAGAGCAGACCTACTTTCCAACAAAAAAACAAGGCCACCACAGACAGGAGATGGTTCTATTTTATAGACTTCATTTACTTCTCGTACATTTAAGGCAATTTCATGGGCTTGTTTGGTTGGGTTTTTTTTCCCAAATACATGCATAATCTAACCCAGTCTTGGAAATTCACAGACATATATCTACAGTGCTGGGAAGCCTCAGTGTGTGATGGAAAAGTTCAAAATCTATTCTTCCCTAGAATGGAATTTCCAGGAGAATGGAAGAGATTTCCCTCCTCATGTAACCAACTCCATTCCAGAGACTGCAGAATATTGCAGCACTAGTAGAAATAAAAAAGGACCAGATTAATGTATAATTTTGCAATTCTATGGTCTACTGATCTAGACAATAGAATTGTCAGCATGTGGACATTATCTGCAGGGGGTGGCATAATTTTTTGGAGCATATCATAAAATAATTGCTTGTCCAGGAGACCATGATATGAAGCTGACAAACCTATAAAGGGAGCAAGCTGTGCCATTTCAGGAATGTGTGCAATATTTGTTAGGATTCTTTATCCCTTCATAGTTTGTTAGCCTATATATTTTCCTCTCTTTTAAGGGACATCAAGAAAAGCATCTGCAGGAGGCAAGCCCAAAGATTAATTCCTCCCCTGCACTTCTTGCATTTGTTCAAATAGTTGAACTAATATTTATGAATAATGCATTGCACCCATGAATGCCACAAATCAGTGCAACTCCAAGTACTTCATACTTAAACCAGCTGAGGCTCAGATTCAATATGTGTTATTGAGCCAGCTTCTTTTAATGGTTAGTAAACATTATGTAAATATTACTTTCCAGAAGACTACTTTTCTACAGCAAGAAATTATTAAGAGTTAGTTTGTATTTCTGGCAGTTTCCTCATTCTTTATGGACTGTACACTTTGGTCATTAATTATTTTTAGAGCTTGGTATCTTACTTGTGTGATGGTTTTGTGTTTGATTTTTTTAAAAAATTATTGTTATTAATTTTTATTTAAATTTACATTTGAAAGCTTTAATTACGCAATTGGTGGGGGTTTGAGTGCAGATATTCAGACAGACAATTACTCAGGAAAAACACTGGATACCCTAGGGTACTGTTGCCATTGTTACAAATGTCTGGTAGTGGTTCAAAACCATCAGAGTATGTGTTTTGCCCACATAAATGTCCATCAGGAAATTATGAGAATTTATGAATGGATGAACACAGTAGTGAGGCCATTGCTATTGAGGGCAATGTAGAAAATACAATGTTGCTGTCATCAGTAACTGAAAATCTAATATAACACAGATTTGAAAATTGATATAAAGTTCTATAATCTTTTATATGGGAAACTACAGTATTTTAATGACTTGTTTCTTAGCTACTGTCATTGGTGCCTGTACATTTTTGCTCACAGTGGAACAGCTCAGATGCTGTCAGCCAGATTAGTACTGCTGAAATCAAAGGAGTCACACAGATTGACACCAGCTGAAGAACTGTCCTAATAAATCTGACTTTATTTATGGGGAATGAAACCACAGTCATGTCTCCTCAAAGGCAATAGTCCTGCTTAAATGGTGAGAATAAATTATTTTGGCTGCATGAATGAATTAAATATTGAATGTTCCATTTTTCGGACTTGGCTTTGCCTCACCTAAATCAGTGGAGCTGATTTACACCAGCTCTTTGGAGAAATGACCAGTTGGTCCTGGAGTGCTGACAGTCAGGCTGGTTTACCTGGACCAGCTGAATCTCTGTTTAGCAGCTGGGTGTGTGATCAGCCCCACAAATATTCTGGCACAAGGAGTTCAAGCCACACAGCATGGTGCATATGTACTCAGTAATGGAAACCTGGGCTGAGCAACATTCCAAGGTAAATCCCTTCATCTGGCATTTTCTAAAGGACTGAGGGAATTCAGTGCTGGATTTACCACCTTAGATCCTGGTACCTTCTGCATCACTGCATCAGGGTGACACGAGGCTGAGCAGGAGCAGAGGGGCACTTGGCTCTGTATCCAGTGTGATTTCTGTCCATCTTCTTTTGGAAAGAATCTTTAGACAGCAAAAGAGTGAATCTTCCTGTAGTATTGCAGCTTCTTTCACTCAGGTGTCAGGTCTCATCTGCAAAGGCCAGCAACTCTGAAAATGAGATATTCACCTGTGCTGAAGTGGGGCTGGCTGAGTGTTCAGATGTTCGATGATATAGAGAGTCAGCTAAAACAGATGTTTACATGCTCTTGTTTGTAAAGCTTCTTTGATATTTCAAAGGCCCAGGCTGATGTAACTCCTTCCTGTCACCTAAGTAGTGTCAATAACAGCAACAATAATTGATGATGCAGTTTGACTTCTCCACCTCCCTTTCCATTCCAGTATTTGCTTCCTGAAACCCAGCCTTTCTCCTGATTGAACAGGATGTCACCTTCATCACAGAGAAAAGCAGAAGAAAAAGCACCCTGATAGGAAACTAATACAGCTAGTGGTTTGGATCATTTAAAAGTCAGATTCATGACTCAGCCCTTACCTTTAATGAGTCAGGAAAGTCCAAGGTGTTTTGGTTTTTTTCCCCTGGACTTGTCAGTAGACTGATCTCACCTATTTACAAAGGAAAGCAGCTACAGACAAGGAGCTATTCTTGTAATGCATTTACAAGAGAAAACAGCACCCATCCTCCCTGAGCTCTTTTTCTGCTCTTAGTTGTCCCTGTATTCTTTGGCTTGCTACAGCCTCCAGTAAAAGTGTCAGACAAATCCAACAGCATAAAATAAATCAATCAATTTCCCAGTTTACTTGTTCTAAGAAGACTGTAAAATGAAGTCAAATTGAGAAACCTGTTTATGTGGCCAAGAGGCATAAGGGATGTATTGAGGAAAAAATTATATTAAAGCATTAACCTGACAGAATCAGAGCTAGCTTGAACTGGGACATGCTGCCTGTTTCCTGTTCACTGTGGATGGCTGTAGAGTGATGGATAGTGGCATTTGCAGATACAATGTCCATGGAAAGGGAAAGGTAAAGAGATAAAAGTCATAAAACTGTTACATTCAAGTTCCCAAAAACCAATTTGACACTGGGAATTAAAAACATTGTGGCTTCCTTGTTTGATTAAAGAGAAGAGTCAGCAGTGATTTATGGAACCTTTGCATATTTATATGCTGGAAGAAAGTGCTGAATTCTCATCAGCCAAGCAGACATTGGCAGAAAGATGAAACCAGCAAACTCAGACTGAAATATGGCACAAATGTTTAATAGTGAATGTAACTGAACTTATCAAAACATAAGGTGGATTTTCCATCATTTGAAGATCTTAAATTGAAGTCTTTGAATTAGACAGAGAAGTGGTTTTAGAGCCTTCATTTACTGAGGTCAGTACAAGACTCCCCAGGATCAAGCCAGGGTGACACAGGATTGCAGTGATCTCTTTTAGCATTGTTATTTTCAAGGGATCAGAGAGCTCACAGAAGCCCGGGTCTGGGCTACTTCTCTCTCAACAGGAGCCAAAATATCCCTGTAATTTGGGATTTAATGAAATAACATTACACCCAGACACACCTGTAAGTACCCCAGTGTGCCATATCCACACAGGAATCACTATCAGAAGGGTGCTCAGGCACCTGGATGTCTCAGCACCCTTGCCCTGGAGCTGCAGGGCCAGTCCTTGAGCCCTGTCTCATCCAAGCTAAGACAGACTGTCTGGTTTATGATCACATGACAAACTCATACAAGCCAGCTGAGGTGAGCTGTGGAGCTTCAAACAGCCAGATGTCCACATCTCAATGATTTCATCCTTGCTGACACACTTGACCACAGCATTTGCTAAGGAATTCACTGAGGCAATGAAATATGCTGAGGAAATAGTCAGAGAGGGAGATAACCAAATGTTTTTTGGGAAAAAAACCCAAACCAACACAATGCCATTTTTATGTCATTTCTAAAGTGCTCTTTCCCTTGATGTTGTAGTGTGATACCACAGGAGCTTTGAACTTTTGTTCCTCCTTCATTTGGGAAGTTATTTTTACTAGACCTGCTATCGTGGCTCCTTCATCTCCAAGCCAGCAATCACAATTTGTATGAAATATTAGCTACCAGATTTACATCTGAGCCTTTTACCCTATACTAACCAAAATAGTTTCACTTTTTTTTAAAAAAGAGGCCTTTTCACGCAGGTCAGAGGAATTGAACTCTCAAAATGCTACTTTCGCTTCACAAAGTACTAGAAGTTTGGACCCCAAAGTCTGGCACTTAGTAGTGTCCACATGCAGGTGAACACCACCTGGTGAACACCAAGATCGCAGGGTTTGTGCTACGTTCCCCAGCAGAATATCAAGAGTGTACAAGGAAAGATGTGCTGGTGACAGCAGGGTGAGAGAGAAATACTGAAATAGAAAAAGCTGGAAGGAACAAACAGAGGAGGAAGTGAGGGAAAATGGGGAGGATATAAGGGAGGGAGAATAGACATAGTTCTGGAGGAGCCTGACAGAAAACATAATCCTGAGCCTGGTCTTCAGGGTTGTGAGTCCTGGGAAGGGGCTGTGGTAGGGGTGAAGGTGCTGGAGGAGGAACACAGCTCATGGAACTTCCTTCAGTTTGATTTAATTCTGTTTGAATCATCTCCCAGAGCAGCTGTCTGTCCAGACTGTCACACAAACAAACTGATCTTTTAGAGCTCACTGGTCCAGCTGGTGTGGAACCATTACTCTGCCCATGTCACATCACACAGCACAAAGGGATAGAAGCTGCTGTGTGACCAGAAGTTACTGGAGCAGACTTCTCACCCTCCCCACCCCACTGTCAGCCCCAGCCTCAAGCATTCAGCTGTGTCAAGTCTGCAGAGCAAACAGCACCAGACACCCAGGAGGGCTGGGATAGAACCACAGAATAGTTTGGGTGGGAAGGGAATGTAAAGATCAGCCAGTTCCAACCCCTCTTCTGCAGGCAGGGACATCTTCCACTGGACCAGGTTGCTCAGAGCCCCATCCAAGACCAGAAGCCCTGGTCTCGAGCACTTACAGGGACAAGGAATTCACAGTTTATCAGGAGAACTTGCTCCAGTCTCTCACAATTCTTACAGGGAAGGATTTCTTCCTAATAGCTAATCTAAATCTAGCCTTTTTCAGCATAAAAATATTTCTCCTTGCCCAGTCACTACATGAAGGCCAAAGGACCCTCCTCTGCTCTCTTGGAGCCCCTTTACGTTCTGGAAGGTGCTATAAGGTCTTCTTGGTGCCTTCTCCAGCTTGAACAACTCCAACTCTCTCAGCCCTTCCTCACAGGAGAGATATCCCATCCCTCTGATCATCATAGTAACCTCCTCTGGACTCACTCCAACAGCTCCACATTCTTCTTATACTGGATGACTGCTTAGGATGAGGGGCTGGGAGTGGCTCATCCCAACCCAACCTGGCACACCTGAGTTCCAGGTGGTAAGCAAAGCTGAGCAGAGGTTAAGGAAACATCTCAGTTCTAGTTTGGCCATCAGAGTGATTCATTCACCCATCACTGCCCAGCCTGTCACATCAAAAAGAAAGGTTTGCCTACTTTTAAATTTACCTTGACACTTATTTTAGCCCATGAATAAACTCTTGCATTTAAGACCAGTGAAGCTGTTTAACAAAGTTTTCCTTCCCTTTGCTAGCACTCATTTTCCTTATAATATTCTACTTCAGTTTAAGGATGAAAGAGACTTCAAATTCTTTCCAATTCAGATTTACCTATACCTGTGCCTAAGTAAAAGGAGAAAAATACATCAGACATTTCTCAGATAAAATCAGGGCATACATTAGCAGGGACACAGGTGATCAGAGAGTTTGGGGGGGATGTTTGAGTTCAAGGTGGGGTTTGCACTCCCATGTACCTGGACAATATTTGTCATGCCCAGCGCTGGCACAGAAGTGTAACTGGGCCCAGGGCTGATGCACACTCCTAAACACTGAAATCATGGAAGGGATGTGCAGCATGGCAGGGGATTGTGTGATCTAGGGTTGCTCTGTAAAGAGAGGAGTCCCAAAGGAGTCGTCAGACTGCTTCCCACAGGGTGTGCAGGACAAATGTCCTTTTGCTCTTCAAATGAAGTCACCATTTTTAAAAATCAAATACATCAAACATCTGTGAATAATTGTATACGTGTCATGTCATTGATTGTAACCAGTAAAGTCAGATCAAACATTTCTTGCTGTACTAGCTACATTGCCAGAGTCTGAATGCCTTCAGCAACATGAGGGATGAGCTCTGCGCCTTTTGGAGCTGAGCTAAAATCGCAGTGTTCTGGATCCCGGCGTGCAGCTTTCCCTTTAAGAGCCCTTTGGCTCACGGCGATGCACTGAAATGCAGGAGGTGGGACAACACCACACACAAAAATGAAGAAGTGAAGGCAGGAAAAGTTTCTCCAGAGGAAAAATGCAGGGCTTGTCCTTCACCGTGACGTCAGGTCTGTCTTTAATAAAATCCCCAAAGAGCCAAGAGAAAAAGGCAGAGTGCCTGGGCTGAGTTGCCAGTTCAGGATTGCTCTGCATTCCCCAAAGTGGTGTTTTTGTTCAAAACGGCTCTAAATCTGGGTTCAATCAAATGTATTTAATCCCGGCTTCCAGGGATGAGGTGGCTTTTGCCCTGGATTCTAGCAGCAAGCAGCATTTTGCAGGTGAGTTTGGAAACTGCCGGGGAGAGCTGTCTTCTGCAAACACACTGGGGATTTAATGCGGGATGAGCTGGGAGAGCCGAGTGTGCTGCGTGTGGGAAGGAGGGCACTGGAAGATTTGGGGAGGTGGGAGGTGTGAGAGCAGGAAGGGAATGGTGAAGGAAAGGTGAAGGAAAGGTGAAGGAAAGGAAAGGAAAGGAAAGGAAAGGAAAGGAAAGGAAAGGAAAGGAAAGGAAAGGAAAGGAAAGGAAAGGAAAGGAAAGGAAAGGAAAGGAAAGGAAAGGAAAGGAAAGGAAAGGAAAGGAAAGGATGCAGAAGCGTCTCAGAGTTGAGCTCTTCTCAGCATCCAGGTGGATCAACACAGAAAACTATAGGTTTGGGTTTTTTTTTTTTTTTTGTTTTTTTTTTTTTTTTCTTTTCTTTTTTCTATTCATTGTTATTATTTGTGCCATGGAGCAAAAGAAGGATGAGGAGATTCCCCTCAGCAGCACGGCTGAGGCTGTCAGGGACCGGTATGCAGGGGAAAGGGCAGGTTCCCGCCGGGCGGCGATGCCCAGGAGTTCCGGGACCGAGGCAGCCCCGGTGCCGGTACCGGGGCGGGGCGAAGCCGTGTCGGAACCGGGACCGGGTCCTGGAGGTGCCGCTCCCGCAGGTGGAGCCGCTCCCGCCGCTGCCTCGGGGCCGCCGCGGGAGGAGGATTTGATCCCCTCCCGATCTCTTGGAGCTGCTGCTCCAGCAGCAGCAGCCGCTTTCCTCCCCCTCCGCTGTGGAAAACCGGTCCGGGGAAGCCGCTTGTTTCCCAAAGGTGCCCGAGTTTTGCTCTGCCTTTCCCGGTGCTTGCCGCAGCTCGGGTAGAATTCCCGGGCGAGAGGGCTGGAATGAGAGCAGCCGTGGGGAGCGTGAGGGTCCGACGGGAGAAGCAGTGCCTGTCCTCGGAGGTGAGCGGTGCCCTGTCCCCTGTCCCCCATCCCCGGAGGCTCAGGGAGCCTTGGGGACCCCGGGAGTGAGCGGGATGTTAGAGACCCGTTTGGGCTACGCAGCTCGAGGCGGGGTGTTCCCGGAGCCAGACACGTGTCAGCGGTGTCTGAGCATCCCTGTGCTCGGAGCGGGGTGACAGCAACTGCTCTGCGCGGCCGGGGCTGCTGGCATCAGGGGCTGGCTCGTGTTTTGTGAGAGACTCTAATCCAGGAAAGCAGCACGCGTGGTGCGGCACACCAGGCACACCTGTGTGACAGCAGATGGCACAGAGATAAGTCCTGCGTGGATGCTGATAACAGGGCGTCTTCTGTAAAATAAAACACACCACAAAACCGACAGCAAACAAACGGCACCTCTTGTGCTCCTGCGGGAAGTTGGTTCTTACTGCAGCTGATTTTTGTTCAGCGAGGAAAAAATCAAAGGAGGGAGGTGCGCCCTGCCCCTCAAACACTGTCACTAGGAGAGATCTGTGCAAACCTTGTAAATTGTGCAGTGGTTGTCCTGGGTTCCCTTGGTATCAAAGATTTTTGTAAAAAACCTGCTGTGGCATGAAAAATCTCTGTGAGTGTGTCAATACATGCAGGCACATGCACTTGCTGAGGGGGTAGGCAAGTGAATGCAATCCAGATACTCCTAGCAGCATATTTGGTCTAAAGAGTATTTAGAAAGAGTTCAGAACCGGTTTTAAAAATAGCCTAAAAAGTCTCCTGGGTCTCAACAGCTGAGTTCCAGCTCAGGATGTCCATTGAGCAGAGCAGGTGAAGCTGCTTCTTGGAGCATTCAGGGACACTATCACCTCCTGAACATACACATGGGGTTGGAATTTGGAAGGCTGTGCTTAGAAATCACCGTGTGGGGATCCTTTCTCCCCAGTAATGAACTGGCTTTCTCTGGACCCTCTCCATGCCTGAACTGGGATGTGATGGGAGGTTGGTAGGCTGAGGAAAAGCAGGTTTCTGTTTGTCATATACAAAGGAGTGAGGAAACAGGGATGAAAAAAGTGTACAGCATGGATCAGTGAGAGGGGATGGGGAGAGCACCTGGGAGGGAGTATTAGCCTATGTAGTATTGAAAGGACTTTTGGGAGCAGAGAATTCTTAGTTTAGTCTGATTAAGGGCACTGTATGAAGAAACAAAGAATATTGCAATTATTTTGGGATATTGTGAATATTTAGCTGGCATGGCCACCTTGCTCATGAGATATTTTAGTTAAGTCATGAGAGTCATAACAAATGAGTCCTGGTAAAGGTCCAACACTGCCCCACCTTATCATCCATAGTTTCTGTCTTTGCTGGCATAACCACAACAGTAATAAAGATCTTTCTAACTCTGTAGAGACATCGATGGAGTGGTAGCACCAGGCAGGTCCCTGTGCACATTGTGCAAAGCCCTGTGGTCTCCCTGGAGACTTGTCACTCTTCACGTATAGGAAGAACTATGGACAGAAAAAGATGTTCCACTGGGAAAGAGGAGGGTTCTTTGGGTTAGATATAATATTGTTCCAGGGAGAAAGGTAGAGGAGATAATATAGAAAGGTCAGGCAGGTCTCGAAGGCATTGCAGAAGGCAGCTCTCAGGTTCTGCATCTCCTGTTTGAAACGACAAGGAATTATTCAGTTCTTAAAGAATTTTATCGACAGGGGGGCAAAACTGCGCAGGTGATGGGCTTGTGAAGAAAAAAGAAAAAAATAACTGAACATAGCTGGAATATTAGGCATAAGTTTTGAAAAAATTCTTGAAATACTTTTTTTTTTTAAAATTTTACATAGATCTAAGGACAGAGACCATGGGAGCCTAAGTCCCTTCAACCAGGCTGAGATTCCTCAGTGCCTGAGTCATTTCTGCAGCAAGGGCTTTAAAACTGGATGTGTTGGCTCCTTTCAGTGTTGCACATTGAGGAGTCAGAGCCAGCATCTTCAGTCTCTAGTCCTGATGACTCAGAAGTGTGAGGCCACTTATTCAGAAAGGACAAAATGTCCTAAACCAGGGTGATGATTAAAGAAACTATTCTGCACGTTGTAGAAAATTAGTCAAGGAGCTTATGTAGGAAGAACAGCATTGGAGGTTTGTAAAACATTTGAAGTGAAGGAATGGGTGCTGTGTGGATCTGACAATCTAAAATAAAAAATAATAGGGTGAATGCAAACTTGCAGGCTTCTCAAATAGAAAAAGAAAGCAAAGAATCAAGTTGTTCTTCATCACATCTACTAGCAGGCAGGTAGTAATTTATCTGATGTGATGGCAGTCATGGTACACAAACACAAAGCTTTTGGCTTTGATGGGTGGGAAGGAGAAGAGAGATGCTCAGAAATGGTTTTATTTGGCACCATCTCATTTGTGGACACCTTACTTCACTACACAGTAACTGATAATGACGCAGGCTCAGGGCTGCCTCAGGCTGTGTGTTAAGAACCACAATGTGTTTTTTTTCTTTCTTTTATGAGATTTATTTTACAGATATAAAGCCAAGAATTTAGTCTTTAAAATATTTGGATTTGGAAGCAGGAAAAAAAAAAATTAAAATTTCTTTGGGCTCTTCCAGAAAAAAAAACCCAACATATTTTCACCAAACGTAAACAAAAAAACCAAAACAAAGCAAAACAAAAACACAAAGAAAAGAAAAAGTGACACCTTTATTGTTCCCTGTAAAAATCCCAGGGCTCTCCAGGGAGGGTGAGCTGAGGTTTAACAGAAGCACCTGCTAAGTGCTTCTTAACAGAATGCTCCTGGTTTGCACCATGGCTAATGATGCACAGATAATCTCAGGCAGCACAGGTTCAAAGTTGCTGTGCCTTGTCCTTCTAACCTTCCCACTATTCCCTCTTGCTTGACAACATCTGGTTACCAGAGATAGACTGGGTACACTTCTCTGCAGAAGGACTCTTATCCTACACTTCCATAAATTGTAGATGACAATTAAATTGCTGTGGTTATAGCAGCTGAAGATTCAGCTATGGAAATTGACATCTTGAGGCTTGAAGCTGGCAGACACAGCTCCCATGGGTATGGCTGCATTGTGCACAGGGCCTTCCCAAAGCTGATCTTTCATTTGGCAGACCCTCCTCACACATCCACTTGCAGAGTGAACTCATTGCTAAGGCAACATCCTGAAGGTAGCACTGAATGTTCTTCACATGGATCAGAGGCCCACACCCAAGTCTGTTTCTGATGAAGATGCTTCCTAAGTACACACACACTCACAGACACACACACACACACACAGAAAGACACACACACGCAGAAGTAGGACCTGATGCGTTTTCTTTCATATTTTTTTCCTGTAAGTGTCTGAATTTGCTTTGGTAGTGTGAAACAGTATCTTTTCCAGCATCAACTACAACAGAGCTGTGGACAGGAATTCCTTTCCTCACCCTCCTCACAGTTGTGCCACTGCCTGTTTTTGTCCCCTGGGACAGGTCCTGTCCCCATTCCACACTGCAGCAGTCCTGCTCTCAGGTGAGGCTTCTCCAGGAGAAGGCATTAGTTAAAAGTGATAGCTATGGATTTTAGCAAAAGTGTGAGATTTATTTGGTGATTCTGTGTATCTGTCCTTTCAAGGACTCAAGCATGTTTAGTTTCTCCTGCCTTCCCCAGGTGCTATGCTCAAAAATTTGGGCACAGAAGTCCTCTATACCTATATGAGGCATTTGTCTTCGTTCTTCAGAAGCTCTGGGCTCCCATGTTAGGATGCTAAGAGTTGCTTTAGCATCTTGCCAGGGCTCAGCTTACTGAGAACTGCTCCTTTTGGATGTCTCAGTGTCCCAGAGGGGTCTTGAGCATTTCTGTCTGGACAGCACTGGCTCTCATGCATGAGTGGAATTGAAGCTGTTTTTAAACCCAAGAAATGTATGTGAACCTTGGCAGCTGTGGCCTGGCAAAAGCTGGACATCCACAGCTTCAGCTGAAGATACATTTGAATATTGAACCTGACAGTGCCTCATGGTGTGGGCCAGAAAGCAGGATGAGATTTTACTCAGTCTTTCAGATTTGTTAATAGGAGGTTTGGGTAGGTATCCTGGATTAATTTATTCCTCCTGCTTTCCCCTTTGCTTTCATATGATATAGTTCAAGCATCCTCTTTCTTATGGTCCTTGTCTTGAAAGCACAAGTTTCCCTTTCTGTTGAGTGGAAACATTGACTGATAGTTGATAGGCCCAAAGAAATGCTATTCATTTGTTTCCTTTCTGTGTTGTGATGTCTGCCAAGTTGGACTGGACTTCCAGCAACTGATTTCCCCATCGTTCCCTCTTCACGTGTTGTGCCACCCAGGGTTTGCTGCACCCTGAGGTGAGTTCTCTTCAGCTTCCCATGCAGGAGATCACAGAACTGATTTTTACAGTTGTGCTGCAGGGCCAAGGGACTCTGACTGCTGCTTTAGGAGCTCTGTGCAGGTATTCTCCAGTGCTGCTCTGAGTTTCCTAGCTATGGGTGAGGATCACGGGTTCTTCTACAGCCTGGTGGTCTCCCAGCTGTGGGATGTACCTCTGCTGGTGCTGTTATTTATTTGCATCCATACTGAAACCTTATGTGTGTTCTGGCATCCTGTGTGAAGCTTCTGGAGTCCTTTTAATCCCTTGTATTTTCTCATAGACTGCTGCTGGGTTTTGTAATCCTTGCATCTGGGCAAGGTGTGGGAAAGTAAAAGGGGAAAAAAGGCATTTTTACCTCTGTGGGTGCCAACCACTGACTCTGTCCCACAAGTAAATATTCTTGTGGTTGGGGAAGGAAAGGAGAGCCTTTAGGCTGAAATAGCTGTGGAAGAAGATAGCACTTAAGCTGAACTTTGTGGCACAACTCAAATAATGAATTTCTAATACTTGGGTTGGTAATGCATTCCAGGACTCTGTGGTCATCTCAGTTCCTCTTCTCTTTCTCAATAGCTCCCACGTTGTTCTTCTGTTTTATTAGTCTGGGTCTGTCATTCCACTTAACCTATAAAGCAAACAAGAGATGAGCAAGTTGGAAGGCCAAGTTTCATGAAATCCAGGATGGCGAGCAATGAGCCCAAAAGGAAACCTGAGAGGTATTTGCAGAAATAATTGTGGGCTTGTCCACGGAGGGTTATGAGTCACCTGGATCCTGATGTTGCTGGACACCTGCACAGTTAAGCCTTTGCTGTCACAGAGCAATTCCAGCACTGCAAAAGGACCTTATTCTATGAGCTTGCATTGCAAATCCACAAGATTTCCTAGGAAAAAAAAAATCTCATGCTTGGTGATGGGAAGGTGCAGCAAGATCTCTTCGTCCAGCATGAAACAAACTCCTACTCATCTTGAAGTAAACTTGCCCTTTCCCTTCCAAACATATTGAAATAATCTCCAGTGAAAGGCTTCCAAGTAGATATGATGGATTGGTTTTATTATTACATCTCTAACAACTGTCCAACTGCAACTGTGTAGCTTGACTCAGTTGGTATTTACATTAGATTTAGAAATATGAAAATATCATATGTAGTCATAGAATTACAGAATGGTTTGGGTTGGACAGGACTTTTAAAGGTTATACTGTCCAACCCTGCTGCAGTGAGCAGGGGCATCTTCAAATCAGCCAGGCTGCTCAGAGCCCTCCAACCTGACTGTCAGTGTATTGAGGAATGGAGCATCCACCACCTGTCTGGGCAACCAGTGCCAGTGTTCAACCACCCTTCCAAAAATCTTCCTTATGTCTAATCCAAACTGACCCTCCTTCAGTTTAAACCCATTATTCCTTGCACCCTTGCAGT
Source organism: Vidua chalybeata (assembly GCF_026979565.1). Classification (NCBI taxonomy): domain Eukaryota; kingdom Metazoa; phylum Chordata; class Aves; order Passeriformes; family Viduidae; genus Vidua; species Vidua chalybeata. Next base: position 145,245,327 of record NC_071530.1, read on the forward strand.
ATCTGTGTATAAGGAAAAGAACACAGTAAAGTCAGGTGAGTAGTAACCAACTTTGTAATTCTATATGCCACCAGGAACAGTGCAGCCCACACAGGTTTCACAGATTTGACCAAAATTGCTCTGAATGACTCACTGACTATCATTATTAAACATTTGATTTTATTTTCATTAGAAGGTAGCAATAATTTGTAGCTACATGAACTATAGCGCTTTCCATTTTCTAGAATTTGTAAATACAGGTCACATTTTAATTTCTGAGCGGCTTAAAGATTTTGATTCTTTCCATGCTCCACCAGTTTTCCACACTACGATCAGACTTCTCTTTTTGTTGTTTTCTTACTGAAGCTTTTGAGTTACAAGTGAATGCAGAAAGGAAAGGGGGTTGTTTTTTCTCTTGCTGAAGTTTCCTCTTCTCCACACAGATATCCTTGGCCTGTGAAAAGAAGAACATAGAGTAAAAAATGGAGCATGGCTTTGCTGGAACACAGTTTGATGCCTTTTGGGGACAACATTAATCACCCAAAGCAATGACTCTGGTGAACTTGTTTTCTCCATGTAGGGGCCAGCCTTCTTGCACTGGTTGAACAATAATATACCAGGGCTCTGCAGAGAGACTGGGAACTCCCCCAGAAAGTGCCATGACTATCCTATAGCATCTCCTGGCTGTTCTCTACACCCCTGTGCCATCATCACTGCCATGCCTGATGTGTCCTTGGCATTCTCATAGCTGTGGGCACATGAGGTCACTCTGTAGCTGAGGTTTTGGACTTGCAAGTCCTCCTTTCTGTTTTTTTTTTCAAGTCCACCAGTATATTCCTGGGTGTATGTGATGACCAAGCAGGCTACAGCTCACATGTATGATCACCCACTTGTATCAGCTGTGACAAAGGGAACTCTGTATCTGGGCTGATAAGGAGGCAGAGACATTGAAATCCATATGGGGAGAATTAAGTTCTCCTCTGAATGGCTGGCACATGTTCCTGGCTGCCCCCAGGCTACCAGTTCCTTGGGTTGAGACTAACAGCTGGGTCATTTTAGCTGTTTAGCAAGGAAGGACCAAACCACAAAAACTGCAGCCAGTGCTAAGAATCTGCAAATGGATTACATGATAAAACTCTTTGGTTACAGTTTAATAGGGGGGGGGGGAGGGGAAGGGTGGAAAACAATAATTAGGAAAATAGCCAGGTTTCATTAACTAGTTTGGGCATTCAGCAGGTGATTTATTGGTAAGTACTGCTGGCAAGATCCTGCAAGATCTTGGACTTACAGGACTGGATGATACCCACAGCATCTGTGTGTGGGCTGATAAAGAGTGAAGAGAATAAGGGCAAATTCATTTGGCTCCTTTCTGTGAGTTTTATTTCCACATTTGACCCTAGTAGTTAAATATAAAATTACATCCCTGCTATTTAACACTACAGTTCATTTATGGAGACAGTTCATTATTAATTTTCACTGTTCTGGTAGAGTGCCAAGGGCATATTTTTAAAATGACATTTATTCTATGAGGCCCAGCAGTCCTTGAGCCTGACAAAGGGGTCATAGGTAGCGGAATCCGGGAGGTTGCTTGACTTATATTTCCATATTTTGCATCAAAACCTGTGCTGTTTTTGCTCAGTGCACTGGGGTTCCCCACAGAGGTGGTGTGATCCTGCTTATGAAAGCTGGTGAATTCCTTGCCCATCAAAGCTGCCTGGGTGTGGGTGAGCTCCCAGGTTTGTGGTGGAACAATGCATTACATACCTAGTTTCAGGCTCAAATAAGATATTTCTGCTTTTTAAAGATTATATGCTTAATTCTGTGTGGTTTATGTGTGTGTGTGTGTGTGTGTGTGTGTGTGTGTGTGTGTATATAGGGCATATATGCACCCCCCATTCCCTTTGTATTTTTTTGGTTTGTGTCAGTTTTTCCATACATATCATACAGAGAGCCTGCTTGCACTTGAGAAGATATTTGTGCCATATTTTTCACTGTTTCTCCCTGTCCCAGCAATATTAAAATGCTTGCCAGAGTATCATCTGGGAGTCTGGAGTATTTGATTAGAAGAGTGAATGGATACTACAGCAGCAAAGTTGAGATTCCTTCAAAAACTCTTCATCCTCGATAACTGTGACATTTTATAGAGCAATTATTAAATAATTGAATTTGTTTCATTCCCATGTGACTATAGGACTATAAAGGGGTTGATCGTGGTTTCATTGTTCACCCTCTGACATACAAGGGAAGCCTCCTTACAAAAACTGCCTCTGCAGTGGGAGCTGGCAGAATATAAATATCCTGGCTTAACACCTCCCGCCCCCTCCCCATCCGCTTCTCGAATGTGGTTTTCCTGGTACAAATGGTGTCCGTGGGGCAGCCTTGGCCCAGGGGGATGCTCGGGAGAAGCAGGGTTCTGCTGGGGAGCACCATTTGCGCACCAACACTGCCCTCGCGTGTCGGGGCTGTGGGAGACCAAAATGTTAGTAACCACAAAATTAGCAATTCGTCTTCATCCTCCGAGAGACAGACCACACAGCTGGTGTCCTCCTCCATGGGTGGAAGCAGCAGCGTTAACTGTTTTAGGGCTGAGGAGTTGCCACTTTCCAGGCTGGCATCATTTGAGATGGGGAAGTGGCAGCAATGCCCTGGCCTGAGCAAAGTTCTATTTTGTTCTGCTTTGTTTTGTTCTGTGTTATGACATTCATAGTGTCAGCAGGTCTCTGGATCACAAACAGGAATTCTGTCACCTGCTTGGTTTAGCCCTGGGCTCCAGCAGTATCAGAGCTGCCTGCAAGCAAGAGGGAATCGTGTGAAAGACCCATTTCATCACTCTGCACAGATCCATCAAGCTATAAACTGCTGATCACCACTGATGTGTGGGATTTGAAGTGTGGGAGAGGTGAAAGAGTTCTGCCCTTTTGCAGGCATCAGATGCATGTGAGGGTTGAAATCCAAACACTAAGAAACTGGCTTTGCTGAGCTGACAGCACCTGAGAGGCAGCTCAGTGGAACGATTTCTTTTTTTGAATCCAGTAAGAACTCTGTGACTTAGTTTATTAGCTGTGTGTAGGAGGAGGGATCGTGGTATGGTCACAGTGTAGGAACAAGAAATCTAACTGCTATTTCTGGCTCTGCCACAGATATCCTGTCTGCCTGTGGGACACTTCACCTCTGGGGCCCCAGATTAAAATGGGATCATTTAATAATATCACCCTCATGAAAGTTGCTTCTTTCCACCATGAGTAATCCCTCCTAGAAACAGAATGTGACACACTCTTCTTGCTTGTGCATGTGGTGTGTGTGCATTCTGAGTTGGAGAGGTGATACCTTTAAGTATATCAGCCTTCATATTTAATTCTTGCATCAATTTTTTAGGTTCATTCTCTGGCATCTCTTTTTTCCAAAGCTCTGAATTTCAGTTCTCTTTCCACTGGCCTTGGGATTGAAGGGATTAATTCTCCAGCTCAATTCATCCTTTTTGTAGATTTATAATTTCACTCCTTTTATATTTTTCATAGTGAATTTGTGCCAGGAAGTGTTCTCTTTTCCTTAGTTGTAGTTTCCACTGTATTTAATTCAAAAGCTATGGTTTTGCCCCCAAAGTCTTGTAAAAGTCAAAGCCTCTCTCTATTTTCTTCCTTCCACATTTGCAATGTGTCAGCTTTTGTTAGGGGTGGTAGGGAAGGTACAGCTGCTTTTTGGGTATTAAAAGAGGATCTGAGCTTTGAGTATATCTGGAATAAAGTCTGTAGTGCAAAGCCCAGACTGGCTCAAGAGCTGGCTCTGACTTCTTCTAAGCCCCCTCATTCCCACTGCACAAATTTGCTCTTTTTGCTGTTTCTGGGCCAGATCTTCAGGAACAGCCTGTTCTTCCTGTTCAGGGACTCATCACCCCCATTGCCTTCTCTTTCATGGCACATGGAACAAGAAGCTGCCCATAGCCATCACTCTGCTTACTGTTCCCCCAGAGCAGTTCTCACTAAAAAGAAAAACATATTCCTTAGAAAAATTGTTTGGATCAGCCCATCTCCCAGGCCTCACATGGGAGACTTCTCCAGGTGATCTTCTCTCCAAGCTCGCTTTGGCTGTGTCCCCCTGCTGGCTTCTCATCCTTGATGCTCCTCTCAGCTGCTGCTCTGGGCAGCCAAAACGTGGCTGAGAGAAGCCCGTGGTGTTCTCCTGTCAGCACCAGGGACTCTTTGCCTCCCAGGGCCACAGTGTGGGGCTGCCAAGGCAGATAAACCCCAGTCAGTGACCTCGGGGCCTGGGCACCCACAGCCCCAGTGACCTCGCCTTGACGTGGGCTCCAGGGTAGGAGCAAACGCCTGATTCAGAGCTGTCACAATGCACCGGCCCTGGGAGCTGACCACCTTATAACCACCTTATAACCACCTTATAACCACCTTTACAATCAGCTTTATCCAAGCCTTGCATGCCAAATATTCTCAGCCAAGTGCTGCTGATTTTCAGAAAGGAAAAGAATTCTTTTCCTAGCCATGAGCTAGCAGCCAAGAGAAGGAACTTTCCCATGCCAGGTCTGTTGAATTTTAAATGTGAGCTCTGTGGAAATCCAGACCAACACGGACCAGATGTGGTGAAATTGCCCATGAGAAAGAAAGGAAACTTTACAAATCTGAGAGAACATCAAGGTGAAAATTTTGAATCTGAATTCAAGGTTTTCTTTAAAGAATGTTATCAAGTAGCCAAACTATTAAAAAGAGATTTCCCTTAAACCTGAGATGCAGAGAGGATCTCAGAACATCTGTTGATGGGAACTTCCTCATGAACCCCAGTTCAGTGCTGAGGAAACACTGTTTTGGAACAAAACCATGCTTTTATTCCCTTCTCACGAACATTGAATAAATCTTTCTGAGATATTTGAACAGCAGACATTCCGAATTATTTTAATGTTATGAACATACCTGCTGCCTCCTGGCAGTTGCCCTGGGTTTTCAGCCTCTGCCTGTGGAAGCCCTCAATGCTTTTTGATATTTTTTAAATCTCATATTTTGTGATCATCTTATTTCTCTTTGATGCTATTAAAGTGTAAGACAGTGTTTTTTTTTACTTTTTGGTTGTTTTTTGGGGGTTTGTTTGTTTGTTTGTTTGTTTGTTTTTTGGGGTTTTTTTGGGGGGTCAATATGTGTGGATTATTTGATGCTATTAAAATCTATGGCATGAAATGATACATCACTATTTCCCCTGAGTTGAGTAATTACCTGAAATAAAACCTCCAAGCAAACAGGATATGGATCTAAATCCCTCTTAAAGATTGAAAATAAGGTAAAAATGTGGCAGAGTGACTGTGAAACCCAAACATCCTCTCTCCACAGCCACTACCAAGCAGGCAGTATCTGTTTTCTCTTCTGACCTGAGGGGTTAATGGTTGTGGGCTCTGTCAACATGGGGGGTGAGACTCTGGTCCCTAAATGTCAGCCTTAAACTCCCCCCAACCACCATGCAGTTTGTAGCAGACTTGAAATCATTAGTTCTTGGCTTGCAAAATGAGTGTATTTGGAAAAATAAAATGTTCTTCCTTCTCATTTTGCATCAGTCTCTTTGTAATAGGTTGGCTTGCTTGTGTGTCTGTGGTTTGTTTTTTCTAATAAAAGAGACTGAGTAGGAAGGACACTCCAAGTGCCATGTAACAAAATTTGCAGGTTTTTTACTCACCTTCTGATAAAAATGTAAATGCACTTCCTGCCATTTTTGTAGAGTTGTGATGAACTTTATCAGAAATGGAGGGTGGAGGAAGCAGGGGAACAGGAAGAAAAGTCCTTTTGTATTACAGTTAAAATGCTGAATTCCACTGTTTTCTTGGAAAGCTAATGGGGGCTCTGGGTAGGGTCAGGAACCTGATCCACACCAATATTCTAACATCTCTTTATTTTTCTCTACTTTCTGTCTAAGTTTTATATTGAAACCAATGAGAGTTGGACACTCCTCTCGGGCTGGGAGCTTGGCTGAATGATTTGAGAAATGAAAAATTGAAATGATAACTTCTTAAGGGTATTCAACCATGGAGAGTAGAGGAGAGAGGAGAAAAGTGGCCTGGAGACCAGGCAAAATGTGGAGGTGTATGCTGAGAGATGGACAGCCAGGGAGGTCTGGTCTACAGCACTTTGGCTGCTTCTGGCTCAGCTCGACCCAAGGCCTGTCAGTCATCCTCATGTCAGTAAATTCCCATCATGTGAGACTTTCTTGAGCCTTGAATAGGCTTTATGTCTTCATGGTGGGCTGGAAAATGGATGCTACTGCTGATAAGTGCTGTGCCAGCACACTGGAACCTGCCCTCTCCCCTCTCTGTCCTTTGTTGCTACAGAGTGTGCACACTTGAGGTCTTTCGTTTTTGTGTTAAATCTCCACTGTTAATCTCCTTGGTAGGTTTAAGAAAGAAAAGGACAAGTTTAAAAATGCACTTCTGACTCCAGATTCCACATCCTGTTGATACAGCTGTGTTTCCTACTGGATAGCTCTGTAAACACAGAGTTTAACTCTTCAGATCTTGCAGTTGTGTTACTTCAGCATCACCAGTTTCTCTCCTTAATGGAAATTTCTACCTTCTCTGTCCAGACCATCCTTTTTTGTTCCTCCTTCTTTTTACACATCCCCACACATTACATATCCTGTTGTAGCTTAACACTTCATTTAAAAGGAACAGGATTTCCTCTTGCTGTTGGTGAAAACACTTCTGTCCTTCACAATCCCCACTTTATCATATTGTTTTTGTGCAGGGGAAATAATTGCATCTTCTAAGTTTAATCCACAGTAATTGAAATAATTAAATTCCCTGGCAAGAGCACCAGCAGAAAACCAATGTACCAGAATTCTGTAAAGAGAATTTTTAGTGCATGAGATGAGAAAGTGTCTAATAGACCTCAGCTTGGGATAAATTATATTCCAGGGGTGTTCCAGCCCTTCATACCAGAACAAAATCTTCACCTGTGTCTGTTTTCATTCTGGGTCTGCACACTATTTAATAGATGGCAGTGGGGCTATCACACTATTTAACTGATGGCATTTGTGATACCATATCCACTGGTGAGAACCTAGTTGCATCTGACTGCCATCTTGAGTGAAACCTCTTTGCTGCTGGAGCTACAGGCATATCCAGCCTGAGGAATATGCTGGCTGCCAGATCATTGTTCTCCTTATGTGAAAAAAATGGAAAAACCCTTTTTTCCTAAAGTAGGTTTCTTGAAGGTGCTCAACTATGGTGTTCCACCATATTTGAACTCTTCCAGACATATCTGGAAGTCATATTCAGATAAAATCATATGCTAAAAGCTGAATAAGGATATTTCTGTGGGTGAGTGGGTAAAAATTTGTTATTCCCAGTCACAGCAGCAGCAAAGCCCTGGGGTTATAGCCTTTGTAGCAGCTCTGGGTTTCCCACCTCTCCCTCTCCATACTGGTATCTTCATAGGGAACTCTTGGGATCTCTCTCACCTGCATTCATTGCCTTCTCTCTGGCAGCTACATGTTCCTCCATGGTCTGGGCAGCTCACAATCTTCAGAGTTTGGTCCTTGTAGCAAAAGAATTGTTTCCACTCCTGCTCTGCAGACACAGATAGGTTAAAGCTGAGCTTAAACAGCAAAGTCATGCCCGACTCTTCTAATGTAGAGTTTATGTTCTCTACCTTTGGCTGCATTAAAATCAGACATTTTACATACAATTGTCAAGACTCCTGTGAGGTCAATGCAATGATCCCCTCTGCATTTAGCAGAGAGAGGCCTAGGGTTTGCACCCAGCAGCTGTGAATGCAGCTCCTTGCTCAGAGAAGCTGAGTTTTGACTCATTTCACCACTGCCAAAGATCCCAGTGGTCTACTGAGTGTCTCACAAGTGTGGTTACTGCTTATAACCAAACCTGAAATCTTCTACAGCACTGCACAGAGCTGGTGACTTGCTCCAGAACATTTTTGGAGCCAAAACTCTCATACATTTGACTGCCAGGGGGATTTATTTACGAACTAGATCAAATTAATTTGTTGGTGCAAATTATCTTTTATTAGCATAAATATTCCTTTAAGGCATTGATATTTTAGTCATGCTGTTCTGCCTGTCATTTATCCTTTGCAGTGACTATGAGAAGTGAACAAGATGCATCCAATGTGCAATTACCACATGGCTTTGTGGTCTACATTAGAAAAGGAACTTCTCTTTTACAGACTTATTTATAACTATGTCCTATTGCATGGGCATCTCCAGGTCCCAATCAAAATTGATTTCCTCCACTTCTCCTCCTCTCTCCAGCTCTGACTCTCCAGCTGAAAGATTTTGGGTTGTTCAGCCTGGGAAAGAGAAAGCTTCATGGTGGAGTCATTGTAGCCTTCCATTACTTATAAAAGCAGCTTATAAAAAAGAGAGACAGAGACTTTTACATGGGCAGATAGTGGGGAACAGTTTTAAATCAGAAGACATTTACATCAGAAGACATTTACATCAGATATTAGGAAGAAATCCTTTACTGTGAGGGTGGTAAAGCACTGACACAGTTGCCCAGAGAAGTTTTGGACGCACTGCCTCTGGAAGTGTTCAAGGCCAGGCTGGATGGGGCTCTGAGAAACCTGCTCTACTGGATTCTTGCCTTTTCTGGGGGAAATCTGGTCAGATATCCTCTTGAATGTGTAAGAAATTAGTAGCTTCTACATTCACAGAGAAGAAAAATGCTTATTTTATACCTTTAATGGGACAAATTTACCCTCAAATGACTGTGTGCCTCAAAACATTTCCCTCCTGATGGGCTTGTCTTGAAAGCAGATGTTCTTTTCCTTTGTTAATGAAAAGTGGAGCTTGGTTTGCTTGTGGTTGGGCTTGTAGCTTACATGAAGTTTATGACAGCACTAAGAAAATTAATAATATGTAAAAACAATTTGTGTTTTTACATGTCTTATTAGATGATCTCTTGGAAATGCAGCACTGATGTTGATTTCTAGCATGATCCCCAGATAGGTGAAAGTCTCTTGTGAAGAACTCGTCTGTCTCAGATTGGTGCCAGCTTTAAGGGGTAATTTTCATTCTAGATGGCATTCAGTCTGTGGGCTTCTGATGTTCTTTTGCACATGACTTAATTCAAGTACTGTACAGCATTTCACACCTGACCACCACTGAGACTGAGTTGAGCAGCTGGGTAAGAATATCACTTGATCTGTTTTCCTAGATTTCAAAGAAAAAGGATGTTTTTTTTCGACATGATCTGTTTTGGTAGACTACAAACTACCTGTGCAGGCTTGTCACTTGTAACAGATAATAAAAAACTGAGCACAGGGTTGTCCTGGATCTGGTACATCTGGTGATGTACAGATACACTGAGTATCTGAAATTTAGTCTCCTTTCTTCTTACAAAACCTGTACTTCAATCTACTTCAGTAGATTACCATCTCAATTCAGTCTCAATTACCATCTAGAAAAGTTAACAAATTACAGATTTTTTTAGTGTTCTTTTCCATCCTCATAGCTTTAGGCCTAATGCTCTTTGATATCATCATTGGGAAGGGTCGTTGTGTACATGTTTTGGCACTTAATGTCTCTGCTCCACATGTTGACCTAGTAAATTTCTTCAGATAGGCTGGGCTTGTTCCAGGGATTTAGGCAGATAAGTTCAGCAAAGCTTGGGAAAAGCGGGCCTCTAGCTAATCACTGTGCTCCTGCTAAATGATCTCACCATAAAATTGGCAAGGTTCTTTGTGCTGATCTCAGTTTAGCTTCTAATATGAGCTTACAGCAATTCATCATTTCTCTAGCTTATGGACCACCCCGTGTCTGGCTTGCTGCCTACCTGCTGTGCATGGGCTCAGACTCCCTTCCAGCCATGGTCTTCTGTACATTTAATCTCATGCAGTGCTTGCAGCTACATTTATACTGAATTTACAGGTTTTATTTAAAACTCTTAAGTTTATTTTTGCATGTGTGTGTGTTGTTGTTTTGTAGATTTCTGCTTTTCAAGTCAGAAGAAAAAATGCTCAGAAGGTTTGTGTTAGCATTCTGCTGCTTGCTCCTCTTTTTAGGCATCACTGCTGCAAAGGACTTCAGATTTCCTTTGGAGAACCTTTTCTGCACATTCTAAAGCACAGTGACAAAATACATAAGTAAATCTGTTGGGGAGATTTTAAGAGGCAATTGTTTGACGTTGGTACCCTGTGATATGGTTAAAATTTTGGTACCAGCTTTAGGAAGTAAACGGATTAGGAAGATAATGTCTCCCTAGGGAATTCTCTACTTCAGTTCCTCTAGGATGTGGTTTAAAGCAGCATCTGCTCTGTCCTATGTATCATTTTATACTTTCCTCAGATCCCTGAAATGAAGATTGTTTAGATGTGTGTCTGAGTGAATAATTTCACACTGTAGTATAGAGAATTGTCATGGGGATTCTGTCTGGGATTTTGAAAGAGGCAGAAGGGACTTTACATGGTGTCCCACTCTTCTAAGAAAGGGGAACACCCAAGATTCATAGGTGTCCATGTTGAAAAAATGACAAAAGTCCATGAAAGATGACAAAGTTTTATTGATAAATTACTCACTTTGCATGGAAATTGGTGTAAGTTAGTCCCTGTTCTCCTAGTGTAAGCACACAGCAGTGGGGTTTGGATAAAGGAATAGGGTGATAGAGAAAGAGAGAGAGAGATGGACTGGATTAAAGAAGGGGAGAGAGAAGAGGGAAGAGAGACATCACCAGTCCTTATCAGATCCATCTGATAGGGTGTCCCTGTTCCTGAGGCACACACCCCAGGGCTTCATGGGGGTACTATTTTAGTGATAAATCTTCCCTGCCCTGGAAATAAGTTTCTAATTTCCTATGGAAATTATTTAGCATGCACAGACACTCTGTTCTTCTTGACTTTTCTGGAAATGGGTTGGAGGGTTTTGAGGGTATTTAGTGGTCTTGATTCCCCCTGAGCCTGTTCCTCAGCTTCATCCCTGCCCTTGTGCTGTACTGGGTTGTGTTAATCTCCAGGAGCCAGAGCAAGGACATTTATCCCAGAAATGTACTGCCTCTGCCTGCCTATGATCCCTTCTCCAGCCACAGCCTGTTCTTTCTCACAGTGTGTTATTACCAACACCCTTGGTTGGCTCCACAGCTGTTCGGCTGTTGGTGTTTGAGACATCCACATTAGCCCCTTATCTTCTGTGATTCCATGACTTACATGACAGTGAGGGCAGAAAACCTAATCCTTGGAAGCAGTGTGCTGTTTCTGTCCAGCTGTCAGTGTGATCAGATGTCCCCAGAGGGTGATCGGGGAGAAGTAGAAGGTGTTCAGTTCCCCTTTTCCTCTTTGTGACGACCTGGGCACTTCAGTTACCTCATGTTCATGGTTTGTCCCTCACCCTGCCTTAACCATGTCATATGACTTTAACTCACAGGGAGGTTTTGTGGTTTGTCTTCTAGGTGAGTGTCTCTCTCCTCTGCACCCTCAGTGTGATGACAACACTCATTCACTTCCCAGATGTCTTAGCACTGCCATGATCCTGTTTTCAGGGATTTCCAGATGCCTGCTGCTTATTCAGAACATCAGTCAGACCACTTGCTGTCTGGATGCATCTTCAAGTCATGTTTCCCTTCTTTCATTTAAATACTATTCCATTTGATCTTTGGAATTTAATCTGTTTTTTTCTCAGAGGACCTCATGGTGGGGAATATCAGCTGAATTTTTTACAATACAGATGTGAAAGTATCACAAGCTGAGCTGAGTTGTGGTGGAGACCACGGTGCAAGTCTTGTCCTTGCAAGCACAACACAGCAATCATGTGGATGGGGTTTGTCACTGCTGGTACTTAGAATTGCACTCTTGCCATTATTCTTTTCCCCTGCTTGGTGTAAGATAAAATTTGATTATACTCCTCTTCCACTCTGTGTTTCGCTGCTTTCCTGACTTGGTTTTCTAGAAAGAGCCACAGGCACTAGTTAAAGTCTGGTTGGATATTTGGATTTCATGATTCTGTGAAGAGAAGCTGCTTTCCTCACAGAAGTATGGCCAGACCACACCCAGATCAGGCAACCATCCACTGTGCTGTGGATGCCTTTGCTTCAAATGTACAAATGCTGCTTTACTGATACATTTGCACGCACAGAAGCAGCTCACTTCAGATGCTACAAGAGTTCTGTTCCATGATTTTGCCTGGCAAAGGGTGAGATAGCACATACCACTTCAAGCTGGATCATAGTGTTCTGCAATGAGACTCAGGATTAGTTTCTACATACTCCTCAAGTATGCAGAAGTCTGACATCTTGGCGTGAAATACCCTTTTGTGATGGGACTCTATATCTAGAAATGCTGCTGTTTATTCAGACAAGTTGTAGGCTTTATCTGTTTTTTTACTTAACCAGAGGGATGTAGCAGTGCAAAGACTGTTCATCTTTCAGTGAGAATCTTGAGGTGGTTTTGATATAATGATACAACACTGTATTAAATGGCAGCTATGTTTTTTGGATGAAACCAGGCATGCCATGTGTTCCAAAGGGGCTATTAAAGTAGCAGTAGCAGCAGCTTCTTTTTCCTTCCAGCTACAAAATCAGATTTATGGTATGTTTCCTGTTATCAAATAAAATAATAACCTGTCAAATAGGTTTGTTTGGCTGGGCTTATGATAGGAGATGGGATGGTCCTTAAAAATAGAATTCCTTTGTCTGCATTATATGCACCATTTAACAAATAGATCAGTATTTATTCCCCGAGCCAGAAGCAGACTTTAGGTGGCACAATGCAGAACTGAATTGGGGAAGATGTCCTGTAGGTGGTTTGGATTTGGGGACATTTTCACGTGTGGATTTGGCAAGGTGTACATGCACAGGCTGCCAGGAACACTAATTGTCCTTGCCCTCTGGAGCAACATGTGAGGATGGATAATCCAGGGCCTCCCTGGACGACCTGTCCTGGTGGTGCTAGTAACAAAGTTGTGTTCAGAACCTCTGCTAGTAAAGAAGTTGTGTTCAGAACCTCCCCAACTATATTTTGTGGCTTCTGCCCATTGTTTCACCCTTTGCTATCACTGGGGAGAGAGGACTGAGTGCAGCCCAGCTCCCTCAGTATCTTCTCCTTTCAGCCTCTGACCATCTTGGGTGCCATGCTCTAGACTGCAAATTCCCAGATAGACCACTTGAAGTTAGGGTTCAAGACTGTAGTCCAGGAAATCAAGTGTTCTATTGATATCTCACCAAAACCAGATTATTTTCCATATTGGATCTAAATAAACTTATTAACATAAAAATTGCAAAATGAGAGCACTTAATATGGATTTCAAGGAGGAAGAAACATTGATAGTTGAAAAATAAAGTGACCAACACAGAAATTCAGAGCTAGAGGGAAGTAGTTGTGGAAACTTGATATGGAGGGAAAATTGCTATTTAAGGGAAATAGGGATGCATGACTTCATCAGTTAATTAGCAACTCCAGGGAAAAGCAGATATTAGGTCACATAAATTGTTTCAGATTAGAGAATTTAAATAACATTGAAATTTAAAAATGGAAAGTAGTTTTAAGTCAAAATTCCCTGCATTGGAACAGAAATAGAAAATTGAGGATACTTGAAAATGCAAATTTATATTTTTATTTTAAAAAATCATGAAAACCAAGATAATATTGAAGAAATTCATGAAATCTGCACTGTTCTTGCCATGGGGAAAAGACACCATAACCAAACAAACAAATAAGTAGAGCTTTTTAGTTTGTCTTTACTTTTTATTCACAGCATGGAAGAATGTCCCCAAGAGGGTAAGAAGATGAAAAATATCTTCCTTTTGATTTCACAGCCATGACTGAAAAGGAGATAAGCAAATGCAGAACAATGGCAGAGGTTTTACTGTACAAGTGTAGAGTAAAACCTCTGCCACAGCAGTCTGCTCCTGTCTGGCAGCTGGAACTGATACTGGTTTTGCTACCCAGCTTTTGGCTGATAGAGCCATATCTTGTACTTGTACGGTTTTAGGATGGTTTCAAACTCTGTGATCTTGGATGGTCCACACACATTTTCCCTTTCCTAAAACTGAAGTCTGTCTGCTTGTACCTTCTGGAGACTTTTCTCATTGCTCCTCCAGATGTTCCCTGTTACTTTTCAAACACCAGTTCAAGCTTGTTTCACAGGATGAGCTCATTGCAGCACAAGACATTAAAATGCTCTTAGAGCACAGAAATTGTGCTGTTTAATATCTCTGTTAGAGTCAGCGGTGGCTGTGTCAATTTGTTAATGATGCCCAAACATTTTTAGGTCACCCTATTCTAAGTGCTTCTACTGGGACAACAGTTATAAAACATCAGATTGCTTTCTAACAGGGAAGTTTTTTCCCTCTGAATACTCCACGGAAAAATATGAAGAAAAGGAGAGGTCACACTGAGTTTGCCAGTATAAGCAATTTTTGGCAAAGAGATGAATGTATGTAATCTTTATGCTGTAATTGTCTAAACTGAGTTAGAAAAGACTATTCCAAACATCTGTCTACATTCTTCCCACAGATACATTTCCCAAAATAAAGTTACGGGAAGCTGATTTCTCATAATTCATGGATCCACAGACATAAAATGGTTGGCTCACTGGGGATATTTTATTTTCTTAGGCTATTGGGTGTTTTGCTTGATGCAAAACGTTCTTTTCTGCTCAACCTACCATACACAGCAAGAATAAATCCAGCTGGCATCTGACATCTTTAAAACTGTCTTAGATCTTCTGGGTTCAGAGTCTGTTATTTCATAATATGTCCAGGAGATTTCATGTCTGGGATCAATTTTAATGAGGTATCGAGACCCTCATGCATGGGGAAGCTGAGCCCTGCATAATCATATTTTCCTCTGACCATTAAATTACGTGTCTTGCAGAATCAGATTTATATCTCTGTCCTGATACTACTTGTCCCTAGCATTAGCTTGTGACAGTTTATGAGCATTCATGGGGACTTAGGGATTTGTTGCAAGAGTTTAACAGCGAGGAAGTCCTGATGGTACTGTGATTACTGCTGATCTCCCTGTAAGAACTGGCTCTCTGTTAACCCATCTGTTTTGGCTATAATAATAATGCATATATTCAGAAATATTCAGCACAGAAGTTTCAGCTGAGAAAAATCAAGAACAAATGTCTACCCTGAGGGCTTGATTTAAGCCCACGGATGTAAGCCAGGTCCTGTTTTACATTGCTCTCTCTCTGACAAGCATTATGAGTTTTTAACTTCTGTCAGTTCTGGAATGAAACTAAGCATTCTCTATGCTTGCTTAGAAATACAACTGAGGGATGGAAGGGTATGTGGCTTTATTTAATGAATTGTTTATATTTCATTTTGTCTTTTCATTTTTTGCTTATTTATTGAGCTCCAGATGTTGTGTTCCCCTGGGAATGTTCTATATCAGGGTGTTAGAAACTCTGGGAATGTGTATGAGTCTCCTGGGGTGTCATTAAAATAATTTTGGATAATGGGAATACTTAGGGTGGTTCTTGGAACTGGAATTGACTCTACAGGCATTTCTACTTGGGCTGTCTCAATAGTTCAGCCAGTAGGTGGAACCAGGGGAAAGCAGATGTGTGTTATGTACAAATGCTCAGCCCTTTCCTAGGAGATACATCCCAAAGTGTCTGCATAAAACTGTGTTTTTAACTTCAGTGTTCTTGTTTAGAACAGTCAGACTCCAAATCTGGTCTTACTTCTAAACAGTGACAGGATGACGTTGTCAGACCTTGTAGTACAGAGAATGTTTTAATAAAATTTCCTCACTAATCGTTTTCACTTGTGAGTATGTCAGAGATAGAGAACAGGATAATCCAGATCACATCATATCCCTCCATCCACAACATCTGGCATTTGCTCAGAAAGGCAGTATCAGAAATGTAAGTTAAAACTATTTCTTTAATGTATTCTACTGTGAGAAATTAAATGTAGTCTGCCCAACAACATGTATCCTGCAAAACACATCTTGGGCAGCTCTGACTGAAATGAAAAGCTCTCCTTTGAGACTAAATTACCACAAAGGAGAAAACAGTGGAAGCTAATAAAGTACTAAGTTTTCTGCTGCTGTGGAACCACCTCTCCAGCTCTCTTGGCAGCCAAAGGAATCCAATTTAGAAGTCACCATCCTGTCTAAACATTTCGCATCAATAAACTGGAAGGGAAGAACAGGGATAGCTTCTCCCTACCTTCACCCAGCTGATGAAAAAAATACTTGAAAGAAAAAAGTTTTAAGAGTAAGATCTTGCAGCACTGAAACAGTAAAATCAATACACATGAATATATTTTTAAGCATCTGTAAAAGCTGGAATCAAAGGGGTATATTGTGATGCTTTGCTGTTTTAAAGCAAAGGTAGAGGCTTCTCACGTATTATGTAAAAGTGCTGCAATAAGTCTGCCTAGCTTGTAGTTTGGGCTATATACACTGGTTTCAACACCATAGCTTGGTTCTTCCAGTTTTAAAAACTAAAACATACTTATAATTGCAGTATTTTTCAACAGATTGAAAATACATGTTGCCAGCAGGAAGAACGTGCTGCTGAAATGCTGCTATCCATTTCATATCTTGAAACTTGGTAGTAAAACTCCTGGCTATTAAAAATACTGAGTTTGTGGCTATGGCAGACAGTGGGTAACTTTTTTTTATTTTCTCCTTGTCTTCTCTTGAATGTAAAGACAGAAATTAGCTGGGAATTGTTGCTAGAAATCTGCTCTGCAGATGCAAAAAGAAAGTAATTTTGGAGCTTGCCAAGCATAAATCAGGAGTGACTTTAATAGAGAATTATCAGGCACAGCAGGGTGAGAAAGGCTTCATCTTGTTTTAATGAGGATGGGCTTGTATTTTCAGAAGCAGAAAAATTAGAACTCATTAATAATTTTGGTGGAATATTTTCTCCTTGGCACCCAAGATAACAAATCCGCAGACTCCAAGATTAAAGAATAATTAAATGAAATAGGTTAATTACCAGTACTTCAGAAAATTAATTTCCTAACAAGCATATTCTTTTATATTTCGGATATTTTAAAATAAGCTTGTCAAATCCCCACTACTGTGACTTTTGGTGTTCATTTTCGCTTTGCTCTTATCTCTTTCTTAATCTGAAATCTTATTTCAGATTTCTTACAAAATCATTGTCCTCCTCTGCATTATATTGACCCTAAATACATGAGTCCTGAAACCATCAATTACATGGGTGGATTTTTTTGTTTGTTTGTTTGTTTGGTGGTTTTTTCTAGTGAAGGATGGCCGTTGGGGAAGGCTCTTACAGTGTGATTTCCTGTTGATAGCACTTATGGAAAGCATTAGTCATGATGATTTAACCAACATACTCATTAAAATGGAAGGGTCTATTTTCTAAAATGTTCTGGGACATTGAAGTAGTAGAGCTGGATGACTTTTCCAAAGAGACTTAAGTATTCCAGTGATGACAGCTGACCATGGAAATGTGAAACCCAATACTTTTATAAATCTCCTGAATGGTTTTTCCCTGAGTGAAGGTCTGAGGGACTTAGGAGGGGAGAGGAGGAAAGCCTGCAAGGCTGTACAGATTGTGCACTTTTAAAGGCTCCAGTGGACAACAGTTTCCAAAGGCTGGGTTTTGCTTAGGTGGTGATGGAGCCTAGGACATGATGCCAACTCCATCACTCCATGCCTTCCCTGTTTGTAAAATCCAGGAGTGATGGTTCTCTGATGCCTGTCCACACTGATTATCTGAAGATGCTCATGTGCACTATCCATCCAGTGGACTCAGCCACACCACTGGACAGTTCAGCCAGCACATCCAAGATCCACAACAGTTCCTCACTGTAAGGACACTGGAAAGGCTTCCCTGGCCAGCTCAGGTGTCAGACAGAGAGGAAGGGCTGTTGAATAATTTATTCTAAACTCCTGTCTCTCACAAGCCACCAAGTGTCTCCCAGCTATTCTGTGCTTTACAAGAATTCAGCCTCATCCCTTCACATATTTACTAAACCCACAGGAGCATGAGAGCTCCTCTTTGCTACGTGTGCTGGCTCACAGACACGTTCATATCTGCACAGGGAGAAGCTGCTTGCTCATGTTGACAGTAGAAACAAGGGACAGTGAAGGGATTTACTTACAGGGTTGGGCTGTGGCAACGATCTCTTTAAATAGCTGTGTGACTTTTGTCTGTATATCTGGATCTGATTATTAAGCACTTTTTTTAATGATCAGCAACAAAGTAAATAGCTTTATTGCACTTGAGAAGGCCTCTCTTCTCAAGTGGCAGATTATTGCACCTACTCAAATGATTGTGAGTGGAATGAAAAATCCTACCATTAAAAGGCCAGGGCTTTTCATCAATCTGAATGTTCCTCTTTTAACAACTCTTGACAGCATCAAGGAGCCTAAAAGTGGGAGTAAGTGATATTGGTATGTTTTAGTTTAAACAAGAGTTTAAAGGTGTTTTTAAGCCTACTTTAGGGCCAACTGTTTGTAAAGGGGGCCTTAATGGAATTGGGAATTAATGCCCAGAGCAAACACATTGTCTATTTGGCAGTGATTAGCAATGTGTTCACAATTTAGTATTCTAAATATAGGATAACCAGTTTCCAAGATATTTAAATACACCTTCAGATACAGCAGTAGCGGGCTTAAAAATATACTTTAATAAAATCTGAGCCTGCTAACAAAGAAATTGTAAAAGACAGTAACAGGACTTTGCAGAGATATCCTCATGGATAGTTCACTAGCTGTGGGGTCTTTTCCCACAAACTCTTGGGTGAGGCATTTTCTTCATGGAGAGTTTCTGGAAAGCCTTTTGTTTGAGACATCTCAAACTGCAAAGAGAAAAAAAAACACTGGGAATATAAAGTACAGTACAGGGAAGGGAGAAATGGAGGGAATTGCCTTAGCAATTTCTAGAGTTTGACTTTCCTTCTTTGAAGTTTTTAGGGTTACGCACTTATTTTTTGCAGCACTAGAAAGAGCTTCTAGACCACATGTTCCCCAGCAGCTCCTTCTGCTGTTGACATCATGGGAATAACTCCATTTGCTTCTGTGCCTGAGATACTGTGCCCTGCTTGGTCCCCGTGTACAGCACAGGTTTTCTTTGCAGTGATCCCCTTAGAAAAATGAAATCTTTGCTTTGTTACTTGCCTGATTTGCACCCTTCCTGCACCACAAGCATGGCTGGTGCTGTTAAATGTCATCCAGAGTTTGTTGTCTAGGCATTTGAGAGCTCAGAATGCAATGAGCCTCTACCTTCCTTGGGTTTTGATATGAACTATGGCATCCCAGTACTCCATGATATTGGTAATAGTGACCTGCAATTGCATCACTGTGTTACATGAAATCCCTTTCCTATCTTGATTAACCTTGATCAGGTTTTTTATCTGATTATCAAATTTTGAATTGACTTGCTGGTTTGTTGAAGATTTTTTTTTACTCATAAGACCTGAGGGGATTTTAACTGAAGAGTAAGCAGGACACATTTCTCTGTAACGCTCTCCAAGCTGTGTTTCTTTTTTTGCAGGCCACTGGCCAGACCTCCCTCACCATGACCAGCACTGTCCCAGCCACGACAGAGACCTACACACGGACTCAGTACTGCAGGTGGCCCTGCGAGTGCCCCAGGTCCCCACCCCGGTGCGCGGTCGGCGTCAGCCTGGTCACGGACGGCTGTGACTGCTGCAAGACGTGCGCCAAGCAGCGAGGAGAGAGCTGCACGGAGGCCGACACCTGTGACTTCCACAGGGGCTTGTACTGTGACTACAGTGGAGACAGACCTAGGTACGAAATAGGAGTATGTGCACGTAAGTCATGTACATATATTTTTGACTTAGATATACGCTGGCGGCTCCCATCACTCTGAGCAGGGGTTGAGATTTATCTCATTTTAGATACCTGGCTTCGCGCTTATCAGCTCCTCCGTGCATCATCTTCCATTCCCTTGTAGCTGTCTTTGTTCTCAGGGCAGTTGGCTGGATGAGAAATGACATCTGAGTTCCTGCCTTTTGATTTGGCTGCAGCCAAGAGCAAAGACCAACCAGCACTTGTGTAAATAGATTATTGTGTACTCCCTGTAATGGGAGGAGGTGCTGTAGTAGGTTGGGGATGAAGGAAGGATAGGCAGGCAGCTGGATTTAAAGACAAGCAATATGGGCCCCTACATGAAAGCCATGATATTAAGGAGACACTTTGGCTAATTCCCTATAGCGGATACCTTAGAAGGATAGCACGTGGTCTGTAGAATACCCTTTTAATATGGTCACTAATGAATCATTGCCTATCAGAGCTTGTCAGCTACAAATTGAGGTTTAAGCCCTAATTTTACAATGGTTACAATCACATTAGCTGTTATGAGGAAGAAGGATTTCTAGCCATCTCTGATAGCAAACTCTTGGTTCTGTGACACTGGAATGCTTTTCAAGAATAAGCACAAAAAGAAATTAGGTAGTGTTTTATGTATTAAGAGTATATTCACTTGTTCTGAGTTCCAGAACATGAGGGGACTCTGATCCTCTCATAAAAGTCAGAAATTATTGAAAATTATTACTCTGGGAATGATTAAAAGCGAAAGGATCATCAGCACAAGCACACACATTGCTGATTGAAAAGGCTGAGAACATATGGTCATGGCTTTGGGTTCATAAACAGGAAAAAGCCATTCAAATGGAGGGGCTTCTGGACTGGAACATGAAAACAAATTATTTAAGAGAAAATGTAAAGGTGAAAGGAAACCTGGAGGAGAGCTGCCTGTGAGATGGAGTAATAGAATAACTGATCCACAGAAGAGGAAAAAGCTTGCAAACTGTGGGCTTCAATAAACTTAGAATATGAGCAGAGGTTACACAAGGGACAGGTTTGAAGAGTTAAGAAGTTCAGGGTAAGGTGGCAGATTCTCACAGAAGTGATACTAGGCATCGCTCTTCCTCAGCAGAAGGGTGGGAAGTCTAGTAAGAAATGACCTTGGCTTTGCACTGGCTCAGGCACACACAAAAAAAAAAAAAAAAAAAAGCAAGTATGCAAAAAGCGCAGTCTGACCAGATTTTTGTAGGATACAGGCAAAATAACAACAAGAGAAGTTACGTGCTAGGAGCTGTAAGCTTAAACAGTGATTTTCAAGATTAGAAAAGATTAAGGTTAAGAAAAGAGGATATGAGATCATTTAAATGTATTGTCTGGAGTGTGTGTAGAACATTCATGAGAGGTCTGCAAGAGCAGGTTAGACAAACATTGTCAAGAATGACATCGTTACAGCTGGGAGAGGAAAACAGGCTGGATGTTGTCTCAAAGCTAACAGGCTTCCTAGGCTTCTTTAAAGGCCCTCATGTTGCTTTGCATTTGTTTATTTATTAAAATGGTTGTTTTCTTAGTTGGATATACTTTGGTTTTTGCAGTCCCCCCACACATCACAGGCACTTGGTGTGCCAGTGGCAGCAGCACTTGCTGAAGGAAGACTGACTCCCAGCTTTTCCAGCGAGCTCTGGAGGGATTCCCAGGCTGTGTTCTCACTTCCCTACTACCGTGACAATATGTGACATTTATGGTTATGTGGCATTCATGGTTATTTGGTCAGCAGCATTACGGTGTGCACAGCTGAAGGGAACCAGAGGAAGGTCTTCCATGGTTAGGATGTGAGGCAGATTGTCTCTGGCTGCCAGAGAAACCTGTGGCCTTTCCCTTGTTTTCAGCACCTAGGGAGGGGTACAGGACAGGGGCTGCTGATGTGTTCTTTTTGTACCTGGGCCATATAGAGGCTGCATCACCCAGCTCTGAGCTGCATCACCACCAGCTTCTGTCCTGACCTGGTGACTGAAAGCTCCTGTGAGTGGGAATCCTCTGCTGGGTGTTGGGGACTAACTGCTGTGAGGAATTGGACTTGAATATGGATACTTTTGGCTAGATCTAGAGAATCCAGGGTGTGAAGGGCTACAGAAACAATATAATTTATGGAAACTAAAGACCCTGAAAGAGTTAGGAATATGTGTTGGGAAAGGGAGTGAGGTCAAACTGGGGGAAATTCAGGCTGTATCTGGACTGCCATGATGATATGTGCCCCAGGATCTAATCTCACAGATATCAAATAGGAACCGGGTGGGAGTCACTGCAGCTCTCCTTTTGTTGTTGGCTTTTCTCTGCAGCAAAGCAGAGGCAGCAGGTGCTGAGCACAGGCCCAGGGGGTGAGACAGCTGTTATGCATGTGGGGCTGGGAATAGGGATGGCCTCCAAATTGCTTTATTTTGATGCAGACTCTGTGAGGTTCTTCATGAAGGCATTCAACAGCCCCTTTGTCTGTGTTTGGGGATGTTCTTGTGGTGATCCTCTTGGTTTATGAGACCTGCAGGGGACTAAATTAACATAATCCAGGAGAAATATGCTCGTAGGAAAACACCAGGAGATACAGCATTTTTTGAACTGTCATAATCTGTATGCATACCTAGAAGTCTCTCTGAATTCTCAGGCCCAGCTCCAGCACTAAGTGATTGCCTTTTCAGTACAAGGCTTAAGCATTACAAAAACTGGAGCTGAGTGTGAGCTGGAGATCTAGATCTGTGCTTGAAATTCCAACAGCTCTCATTTTTGTGCAGAAGAAGGGATTTGTGCTTGATGTTTTCATTTAGCTCATTCTAAAAATAGGAAGCTTTTGCAGAATTTTCATCCAGCATTTCAGTTTGTGTTTTCCTGAAGCAGCTCCTTTTCTGACCAGACTCAAAACAAAAGTGACCCAACCAGTGTGTGAGCAGTGCCTCCATGTGACTAAACAAGAGACTAAAGTTTGAATTTTCCATTGAAAGCCACTGCTTCCAAATAAGTGTCTATAATTTAAAACAAACAAAAATGCTGCTCTGTGATTCCTGTTCATGAACAATCAAAAGACTTGACTTTTTAAAGTGATTTTATATAAAAAATTATACATCAAATATTTATTTTCATGGATTTATAACATGTACTTAATTTTCCAATAAAACTGCTCTGTGATAAACTGGGTAAGATCCAATTTCCTAAATATAGGGATCCAGTGCCATTTAAGTGCTCCATTTACTCCCTTGTTTGTCCTCCTCTTTTGCTTCAGATATACACAGGTGTTGTGAATGGCTGTGTCATGTGTGACTCCATGAAGTCCCCTTATATGTCTCTGAAAGTCTCAAATTTCACTAAATATCTTTTTTAATTACTTTGATTTTTTCCCCTGTGGGTAATTCCTACCATCATGCTATGAAATTATTTTGGTTTTTTTAAGTAAGAATTTGTGGATAAAACTTGTTTTATTTCCTAACTTATTTTTTCATTGAAGCAATAAAACGTTCTCTTTTTTTTGCTGTGATTTAGAATGGAAACAATTTCCTAGATGGTGTAACTACACATGGTGCAGCATCAGGCTGAACACGTGGCTCTGCAGCACTGCCAGCCCAGGGATCAGCTTGGTAAAGGACCACATTGGAGCTGTTTGTTGCCAGCATTATTTTAATGGTGCTCTGTGTGTTTTTCTCTCTTTTCCTTTATTTTCAGAGATTGTTGGTGTAGGATGTGTCCTCAATGGAGTCAGGTATAAGAATGGGGAGACATTTCAGCCCAACTGCAAATACAACTGCACATGCATTAACGGGGCTGTGGGCTGTGTTCCCATGTGCACAAACTCACGTCCTCCACTTGTCTGGTGCCCAAACCCAAAGCTGATTAAGATGGCAGGGAAGTGCTGCGAGCAGTGGGTTTGTGATGACTCCAGGAAAATCAGGAAGACATCTCCGCGCCACATCTCCTCTGCAGGTATGGCAGCAATGAAGTAGATCTCTCCTTTGCCATCTGGCAGAGTCTACAAGCAAAGTATCAGTTTGTACTGCCAGACCTGGCAGGTGTCTAACCTTTGTAGGGGAGACACAGCCTCCCACACAGCATGTGCTGAAGGACAGGATAGGCAAACACCAGTGGAACTCACTAATAGCAATATGGATTTGGATGCCCCATCCCTGGCAGTGTTCAAGGCCAGGCTGGATGGAGCCCAAAACAACCTGATCTAGTGGGTGCTACCCCTGGTCATGGCAGGGGAGTTCATTGAGACGATCTTTAAGGTCCTTTCTAACACAAACCATTTCACAATTTTATGAATATGATATTCATCAAACATACTTGTACAACCATTCTGGAATTCTGTGTGCCAAAGCCCCCTTTGAAGGACACATCTTCTGGAACTTTGAAGATATCAAAAGTCCATTTTAATTTGTCATTTTAATTTTTTTTTCCTCAGTCTGGACCCTCTGGGAAAGAGAATGGACTCAGTTATTTTGGGACTGAGGCTTTCTGTCCAGGTTATATTGCTATTGTAGAGCAATTTTAAAGCCCCTGTATATTAGGATAGGTCTTAGGAGACTCAAACTTACACAACACCCTGAAGGCAGTTATTGTGTGGAAATTTTACTGTGAGTTGGGCTAAGTTGTCTTTGTGGTGATACACCTTTTCATCAACTCTGAACTGATGGCGTCATTAAACATTCTGTCCTCATGCTCACATTTATAGTAATGATCACGTAACCCACTTTACAGAGATGGTATCATTTGCCTCAAACATGGTCCCAAATGCTTAGGACGGATTCAACTTACCATATGTCTTAAATTTATTTTCAAAATGCCCTGTAGTGGCATTAGCCACATTAGCTCCATGTTTTGGACCATCTCACAAAAGCAGAGCTCAAGGAGAGATAGAATTGTTGTAAACAAAGATTTTGGCTCCTTGGCGGTAAGAGCTTTTCCCCAAACCTTGGTCTTTTGTTGCACAAAAAAAACCCCTCGGTCTTCATTTGTGAGTTAAAACCACCAGAGTTTAGCCCTCACTTCTCTGTCCCTGATAGCTCTGGAATGTGGGGTGGATCCAAATTCAAAATATCTACTACTGAAACTGGCCTTATGTCCTCATGGCCTCTGTCCCAAAATGGGCAAAACATAGCTTTACTTTCCTGACTTTTCTCCTGAAAGGAGAAGTCAGAGTAGCATTCATTACATTTTAATATAATAATCAATATAATAATAAATATAATAGTGAGCAAGTGCAATGCAGCAGTTTGTATCAGAGTTTTGCCTGTGGACTGTCCTGTGAGCTGTCAAGCAGTGGGGACTTTGGCTGAGGCTGGGACAGAACCATAACTGGGGTTGTTGGCTGCTTTCAAAACAGAGCCCACCCTTTCTTCAAATGGCTGCTGAGCTCTCTGAGAGCTATTGAAGCTGTTCTTCCTCCCAGTGAAAGGCTGTGGCTGCTTCCCAAGCCCTCTGCCATCCAGCAGAGACTGTTGACCGCTTTCTGCTATGGGGAACCAACTGAATGGGCTCAGAAACAAACCTTCATGGTGAGATCAGATCTCATCCCCTTTCTCCACCCGCTGGCTCAGGCTTCTGTAATTGTTTATATTGTGGCAGCACCTGGGGGTCCCAGACAAGGGCCCCCTTGTGCGAGGCTGTGAAGGGGAACAAAGGAATGAGCCCTGGCCCCGAGTGCTCGCAGCGATGGAGAGTCTGACACAAGTAGGTCAGCACAAAGGGGGTGGGATGAGGGAGTTCACAGGAATGCTGAGCCACTTTGCTGTAGTTTAATTATTTGGGTTAGTGGTCTGAATGTGCAATGAGCTGGGCAGAGGGTGTTTAATATGTAAAGCTGCTTGGGCTGAATAATATGGGGTTAATCTGTGTCGGCAGCATACGAGGGAGAGGATGAAGCCTGGCAGAAGAACTGCATTGTGCACACCTCACCCTGGAGTCCCTGCTCGAAGACCTGTGGGCTGGGCATCTCCACCAGGATTTCCAATGACAACGACCAGTGCCGGCTCCTGAAGGAAAGCCGCCTGTGCAACATGAGGCCCTGTGAGGTGGATATAACCCAGCACATCAAGGTGGGGACTGTTTCTTTGTGCACCCCTCGAGCTGCATGGACATCAAGTCAGCCTTTGTTTGGCAGCGTGCAGGCCTCATGAGGCTGCATTGTACATGGACTTACTGTGCTGCACAGAGTTCCAAAATATGTTCTGCCTGTGTTGGTATGAAAACCTTTCCCTGAGAGTTTCAGCTCCAGCCAAAAGGTCCTTGCAAGGAAAGTCAAGCCAAGCCTGCTGTGCTCAATGCTGGCTTAGACAGCCGTGTACTCAGCTGGCAGAAAAGCAGTGCTGCACGTCTGGTCATGGCTATGAACTCTATTGTGCAAGTATCCTACTTGCAGCTTTTGGGTTCCTACATCTAAACACGTAAATCTTTCACACTGCCTAGGTCAGGGCTGTAAAATCTTCCTTAAGCTACAAATCCCTTTAAACATAGGAATCATAGAATAGAATAATAGAATCCTTAAAGTTGGAAAGGATGTCCAAGATCAGTAAGCCCAACCTTCGACTGAATACCACCATGCTTGATAAACCTAACTGCAAAATGCCACGTCTATTTGTTTTTTGAATATTTCCAGAGATGGTGACTCTATCACTTCCCTGGGCAGCTTTTTCAAATGCTTAACCACTCTTTCAGTGAAGAAATTTTACCTGATATCCAACCTGAACCTCTCATGGCACAATTTGAGGCTATTTCTCTTTGTCCTACCACTGTTTACCTGGTAGAAGAGGCTGAGCCCCTGTCCCCCTGATCTCCCCTTCCTAGCCACAGCCTTTCAGGTAATAGTAAAGAGCAAGGTGGGTTTTATGTCCTACCTGTATCAGCACTGAATATGAAACTCTTTGTTTTTATTTTCTTCTCTGATTTAGCCTGGGAAGAAGTGCTTGGCTGTCTACAGGGCGAATGAACCCATGAACTACACCATCTCTGGATGTGTGAGCAAAAGTCCCTACAGGCCCAAATACTGTGGTGTCTGCACAGACAACAGGTGCTGCACACCCTACAAGTCCAAGACTATTGAAGTGAGATTTCAGTGCCCAGATGGAACTGAGTTTTCATGGAAAATTATGTGGATCAATGCTTGTTTTTGCAACCTGAACTGCAGGAACCCCAATGACATCTTTGCTGACTTGGCTCATTACTATGATTACTCTGAAATCGCTAATTAAATTGGCTGAATGCTGGAATTGACCCTTTGCTCTGATTTTACAGAGGTTTTAAAATAAAAGGAGAATCTTCATACATTGCCAATGTGCAATTTGTTTTTTTCCCAAGTTAGGATGTTTATGCCTTGAGAGGCTACCTAGAACAGAGGCTAGATGGTGTTAAAGGAATAAAGTATTTATTTAAAGGTGTTTATTAAAAAGACCTTCAAAGAATACACCCTGGGCAGTACAAGAGCCCAGTCAAGGCTATACCCAAGATGGACAACTGGTCATGAGTTTTCACACTTTTATAAGTTTTGGCCCATTTACATATTGGGTTAATTGTCCAATTCCAGCTTCAGGTTATGCAGTCCCACCCTGCCAGTTTGCTCTCCTCAATTCCTGGTTGTTTTTACTTTTTGGGCCTGAAGCTGCAATAGTATCCTTGGTTCTTGGGCTGGAAAAGGATTGTTTTGCCTAATGAAACTGTGAAGAGAACTTGCTAACACTTTATATGAAGTTCAGAGTTATATACTAATGCAGTACAGAATCTGGAAAATATGAAAGCTAAAACTTAAGGCGTCAATGTTAAATCTCTTTGTTTTGTCACACTGTTTTCGAAGAGGCCTTGAACAAACAAGATTTTTAACTCTAATAGATCTTCATCCATTAACAGGAGCCAAAAATTCCTTTATGCACTGATGCTGGGGCTTAAATGACAGTTCTGTCATTTACTAAGCCAGCAGTTTAATTGCCCATAGAAAAGAACAGTACACTAGTATGACAGCAAAAGTATGGCAGTCATTAGCTTAGACATGAGATTCAGACATCCTTACTGTCATTTTTGAATGTTATTGTCTAAGCTGGAAAACTGACATATATGTTTTATATTCAACATTAGACACCAGGATTTGATGGTCTTGCAGCTAAAGTCTAACATCTGTCACACTGAAATCAGTCCTAGAATCACCCCTCTGTTATTCTCAGTCATATTCTACTGCATGGTGAATTTAGTGGGAAAAGCCTAGGGGGGGAGAATGTTTCTCCTGAAATCTCTGTGTGCTGTTTCTGTCTCTCACTGCAATAGGCTGGGTCCAAGAACTTCTGTGTCTTGCTCTCCTTGGATTCATAACAATCTCTTGAAGTATCTTGTGCCAAGAACATTTTCATAGTTCTCTACACTCTCTGGTCTTGAATAGCCTGACTGAATCCAAAACAGCCACTCCAGAGCTCATGTTTTCAGGATCCATCTAATCCACAGGTGATGTATTGCTCCTGGGCTATCTCTGCAGATGAAATGTAGAGAGCCAGATAAGAGATGAAGGACAAGACCTCTTGCATCCATTTATTATGATAGAAATAGAAATTTTGTGGCCTGTGCTTGGGGACCACCACTACCTCCTGCTTCCCATGGTGTTACCAGCACACAGGTGCCACTTCCCACTGCCACCTTGCCAGTAACACAAATCAGTGTTTTACATGACTGGCATAGAGGAAAGGAGTCATGTTAAATGGTGTTAAAACAGGTGTTAGGCTTCACATCAGCTCTGAGAATGTGTGGATGCAGAAGGAGAGGCAACCCTTGGCATGGTTTTTGGTGCATTCATTCCAGCTGGGCTGATGCTTAGAGTAAACATCAATGTAAACATTTTCTACAGAAATGGTTTCACATGCAAATGTCAGGTAAGAGGAAAAAAAAAAACAAAACAAAACAAAACCAAAAACCTGTCATTACCTTTCCAGGTAAGAAATTTATAATCTGATAAATTCTTCTACCTTCTAACTGAAGGATGTTAGAGCCAGTTTTTTTCTCCAGTAAATTTTTAGTACAGCAGCCATGCCCCATGGCATGTTTGCTGTTGCTTCACTTGGGAGAGTAGAATTGTCTTTCTGCATGAACATAAGAACTGTAGTATCCACTTCAAAAATCCCTGGTGGCACAGTAGAACTGCTGAGTGACACATGATCCGGAAATCTGACCAGTACAGGGCTGAACTTGGGATGATGCAGTTATTTCGCTTTACTTTCAGCAGGCAAATTGTCTGTCTTCATCTTGATAACCCAGCAGAAGCTTGATTAGTTTCTGGTAGACATAAATTTTTCTGGCTATGATGAATTAAAAGTTCTTGTGAGTGGCCTGAAAATAATACCATGCCTATATAAAAACAATTAGGAAAAATGCTGTATATCTTCAAAAGCTGTTAACACCAATAGCATCTTAATTTGTATATAAGGATTTGGCCCCTATATTCTTTATAGACCTAGGTTGTTCCTGAATTTAAAGCTTTATTTCTTTTTTGAAGCTTCCAAAAATCTCTAGTGGCAGAAAGGAAGGGTGATCCCTGCCCACATGTTCCAATGCAGGTGCAAAGCCCCTCTTCCCTTTGTTTCTCTGGTGGTAAGGAACCTGAGGCCACCACATTTTGCAAGATTCAACCTCATGACTGCCTTGGCCTGGATGATGTGACAGTAGAATTCATACCTGACCTGTTTGCCTCCAGTCAAAGATGACCTCAGCACTTGAAAGAATGAGAATGTTACATTGCAAACTCCATCCCTTTGTTAAAAAAGTTCCATGTGAATATACAAAAAAGAGGCCATGGCCAAGAATTTGACAATGTCTTCCAAAAAGGAAAATAGTGTGTATTAAGAAGTTATAGGGAAGACATACTAGAACCTCTTTTTCAATCAGGCCCCCTAAATATGACTTGGAACACTGTGTTCTAATTCTTGCCCATTTTAAAATGCCATATACACGTATAAAAATAAATACATGTATACATATTTATATGTAGATGTATACACACCTATAAAATATTATGTGCAGTCATCGATATAAATATTTTATATACTATTATATATAAAACCTTATGGAAACATGCCCATGAATATATAACTGTGTATATTTACATATATATATATATATATATATATATATATATATATATATATATTCCCATGGTGCATAAAAAGCAGTGCATATATGATGTGTGTTTATAAGTACAGTCAGTCTTTCTCTGTCTTACATGTACACATAAGGAAGCAAGAAAACAGGACCAGATCATGTGTGAAAAACTGTGTCCCTTAACTGGCTTGCTCCGCTTTGCAATTAGTTAATTCTGTAACCACAGCAATCAAATGCTGCAGTGGCTGTAACACAAGGCTTTCACTGAGAGATAAAAGAAGCTATTGAGAGCTAATGCATGACCAGCAGCTCCAGTGCCTGTCAGTTTTTAGTGAACTGAATGCCTGGAAACCACAGATCTTGCCCAACGCACCCAAGATGTTTCTGTCTCCAGCCTGGTTTCCTAAGGAAACTGGGTGTATGCAGCCATACTGTTCATTTGTTTGTCTGTCAGGCAGTCCCTTTGTGGGAAATGTCAAACAAAGCAGGCAGAAGTATAAAGGTCTCAGAAGCATTGCAATTCCTGCAGTAAAACATGAAATCAAAGAGCAGGGCAGGGAAGAGGCCGACCACATTGTCCCTGCCAAGCCCATGCATGCCTGCAAGGCAGTCACTGCACCCAACGTGTCTGCAGTGTGGCCCAACCACCCCAGCAGCAGCACAAAGGGGTCTTAAACAGATTTGCCAGCTGAAAAACAGTAGCCATGGAGGAGGCAGAGCTGAAGGAATCACATATGGGGAATAGTGGTTATTACACTGCTGTAAAGGAGTTTTGTGGGGACATTGGACACAAATCTGTAGGAAACCACGCACTGTTAGCTCTACTACTCTGCTTGTGCAACTGGTTGTCTGTCCAGTGGCTCTGAATGGGAAAAGGCATCCCTTGTAGCCAATTACCTTGATCTGCAGTGCATTTGAGATAATTTGTTTCAGTGGGTGTTTACAAGCAGATTAGACCTAGGACTAAGGCAACAGTCCAGCTTTAGATTCAGTTCACTGGCTCCCTCTGTGCCTCGGCAAATCACGTATCTTTTACAAAAGTACTTTTGTGGTTACTGTTTTAATTCATTGAAGGTCTAGATTCCCAAAGGCTTTCATGGATCCAGCCCTTTGCTTCACTTTTCCTTGGGATTTCAGAGCCAGAACAAGGCCCTGCTGTTCATTGCCTCTGTTGAGACTGAAAACTCCTCCAGCAGGAACTGATGCCCATTGTACATTTGTGCAACAGGCCCAGGTCTCTGCTGGGACCTGAAAGCGATGCCACCATCCAAGGAAGAACAATTATAGCATTGAGGAGATACCAGGATCAGACCCCTCTGCTGCAATGGACAAGTGAAAGGCTAAAAAAAGGATGAGAGTGACAATTTTGCAATCCACCTAAGCCAAGACCATTTGACACACATTCAGCTCATGGTGATCATCCTGTTGGTCCTGTAGGCTGGGTCAAGGATGAAGGGCGGGATTGTGAAGGTCTGGTAATGCTGGTGTGAAAGCAGGCATGAAGCTTATTAAAATGCCTTTCCATGGAGTGTTGGCTGGAATTTAAAACATCATTTTGGTGTACATGCAACTGGAAAGAGGGTGTAGTACAGCTGCCATGTTTTAGATGTGTTCACTAGGGTTGTGCTGTGTATATGTAATATTCCAGGAAAACCACAACATTTAGAAAGACTGTGTCATCTTGCAAATTAAACTCTGGGATTTTTTTGTCCCAGCTTCCTTGAAGGAAATTTGTAAGAGTTTACTAAACTGATAAAAACAGTGTTCTCACTATCTAGACACACATCTCCATACATTTACCTTCTCAAATTGTGACTTTCCAGTTTTAACATTTCTATAGAGTTATTTTTGTAAGCTTCATACACTGAAATATATGAAAAAATAATGGGAAAACCAGATTGGTTTAGCAGTCTGAGTTACTCCAGCTATATAACACATCACTTGTTTGTAAAGCATCATGGTGAGGTTTTATAAGATGGCATGTTGCTGCTGTGGTTTAAAGATATTAAATAATTGGCAAATGGTAAATGAATCTGCGACTGACACCTCATTTAGAAGTTTAGGCAAGCAAATGAAGGTGAAATATATCTGTGACTGACATTTCCTTTTCCCATCTTCTTGCCTGGCCAATGTCCAAGTGGACATTTGCAATCTGACAAAGCTGTGAACTGGAGAACGCATAAAAGTAAAGAGCCTGCACTGTATTATGGTAAAAAAGATCGTCTGGGAGCATTTCCTTAATTTTGAATATTTTGGCAGACTGGAAAACCCAGTTGTTTCCCAGTTTACATTTCTTTGCTGGTCTGTTTCTGGCTCAACATTTGTTTTTTTTTTCTGCAACATTCTTATTGGATTTGGGACAGAGGTCTAGAGTATTTGAGCAAAGTGGAGTGTATTACTCAACCTGCCTAAGCATGTCTTCATTATCGGCTCTCTTGAGAAGTTGGAGGAGTAACCTGTTTGAAAAAGCCATACACACTGAAATTGTTCAATCAAGGTTATTAAAAGACATGGGGAAAAACATTTAAATTAATTACAAAACTCTGTTTTTTATCCCTTCATTAACATACCTCCAGAACTAACCCCGGTAAGGAGTTACCTTTTATTCTACCTTTTAATTCTAGAAAAAAAATACCTGTAATGTTTTACCACAAATCAAACTTGCCTTCCAGCCTGAAGAATGTTACTTGCTTTCATAGGAACTTAATCACTTTGAGTGGCCTCCTGTCCTGGATTGAGATGGGTTGGTTGGGCTTGCTTATGGTGAGAAAGCACCTTCTCCTCATTCTCCCCAGCCTTCTCCTCCAGTGTGCCTCTCTTTTTTCTTTTTTTTTTTTTTTTACTCTTTTCCTCTTGATTTTTTTTTAAATTTGGTCATATTATCATTAAAAATAAATGAAAACATATTGTAGTCATTCAGTAAATGACAATTTCCTAGCTGGAGACATCTATGTGAGGTCCAACAGGCTGGTGGGACAGTGTGCATCTCACTGCTGTGTGCAGGGCTGGTTGGCACCTTTGCATGGGGTGGGCTTGTCAAAGCCTACAAGCAGATTGGCTATTCCCTGGGCCAGTGCCAGGTCCAACAGGTGGGGCAGACCCACAGCTCAGCAGCCCCATCTTTCCTGCCCATTGTGCTGCTGAGCCTCGTGGGGACTTGTGCACACACAGAGGACATACACACACAGAGCCAGGGCATGAGAAGCTCAGGCTGGTGGCACGTCCTGCTCTTTTCCAAGTGCCCTGGCTCATTTAGGCTTTGCCTGAAGCTGCCCCAGCCCTTCTCCAGTACTGCTGCCCAGCAAACAACCCTGCCCTCCCCCAACCCCCTCCACGCACTGACCTTGACCTGAATACCATAATCCACTCCAGGCACAAGCAATTGCAGAGAGTGGCAGCTCACCCAAAGATACTTTTTGCAGCTCTATTGCAGGGCACAGCTCGCTATGGTGCAGCTGCTTGTGAAAGAAAACTGCCTGCCATCCCCTTTCCCAACCCTTGGGCTCTTCTGGACATGCCCAGTGATGTCTGCATGCAGTGTTTGATGCACATCCCACCAGTGCCGAAGTATGTAAGGGTCTATGGGATGTGGGGCTGCCTCTTTAATGACATCAAAACAATTACTCTCCTCCAGCCCATAGGAGTGCTGGGTAAGCAAATGATCCCCACGCTGAGTTGCAGAGAACAGACATTGAACTGTCTGGCAGTTGCAATCAGAAGCCTTTTTTTTTCCTTTTTCTTCCCCCTTAACACTGGTCAGCAGCTGTGTTGTTTATAAAATGAATGGAGCCCTTAATGAAGCAATGGATAGAAACAGTGAGAGGCTGTGTCTGTCTGTTACAAAGGGCTGAGGGGGAAGGGTTGAGCTCTTAAGATACCCTGACATCCTTTCTGTCACTTATTTAAACATTAGGCATAGCAGTGATCAGCTACCATCATAAAGTCTATATTTGGCTCAGTGGAAATGCTAAATCCACACATCAAACCAGCTGTTCATATAGACAGACAGGGAGAGGCTTTCTGTGCCTGCGAATGTAAAACAGTGCAAAATAGTGCAAAGAAAAAAAAGAAGATACAGCATGTGGGAAGGGGGAGGGCCAAGCTGAAAGCAACACTGATCAAAGTGTTGCATTGGTGAATGCAACAGACCCCATTGCAGGCACATTGAGGATTGCAGCAGATACTCTGCCCAAGATGCAAAAGCAGTCAGGGAGAGGATTCCAGCACCGGAGAGAAAAAATAAGCAGCTTTGCTATAAACAGTTTTCACCCCAGCTCAGTCCATCACTCACAACACATGACATTAATCATAAACCTCAAAAACACATCTAGGTTAAAGTTTCCAGCTGTTCAGTCAATAGAGACTTTTAAAGAGGAAAGCAGCAGCATCCTTCAGCACAAAAGTCCTGCTGCCACATCCTCTCCCACTCCCCCTCTGCAAGGACAGGGAGGGGGAAGGATAGCAGGAAGTTTAGCCAGATTTTTATACAGTAGATGTCGAGGCCTAGGCCTAACTTGGATTTCAGCAATGTCATCCTTTCTATTAGTGGTTTTAAAGAGTACCACTGCAGCAAAGATTTGGCATTGAGATACACTAATGCAATCAGGAAGCCTCATAGTCCCTGGGAGCCCATCCTGTTTTCTTTCTTTATAGCCCCAAAGGCACTGTGAGGGGAGAACTGGTTATTTTCTGGAAACCTCCTGTTACCCTATCAGAATTTCCTCTATGCCACAGTAGCTCCTTGCTCCCTAGTGGCCATTCACACTTGGAAAAAAGTGAGACCCCAGCTCCTGTTTTCCAGGTTAATGACTCTACAATATTCAGGCTAACACAGAAGTCAGCTTTTGCAGCTCTGGGAAGGGTTATTATAAAAATTTCTAATAAATCTGCAAGCCACTTGCATCTCTTCAGTTACAACACAAGCTAAAGATGCCAGAAGACCAGTACTGCAGGGAAAGAGGAGTCATAACTCCTTGTAAAAGGTAAGACACCACTCCTCTGTGCTGCCCTCCAGCTTTTATGCACAGGAACACAGTGTTCTCTGCCAAATGAACACTTCTGATTGCAAAGCTGACATTTGTAGTGATCTAGCAACTCCTTGCAGCTCAGAAGTGCTCACAGATCCCTTTGTGCTGCAATAAGGCTTGGATGCATTCCTCTCCATTAAACCAAAATAAACTGCCCAGGCTTGACAGGCACACCATGGTGTCCTTGTGGAAGGAATGATTAGCCATTCCCAGAAAAGCTCAGCAAAGAACCTAACTTTGCCCTTCTTTTGTAAGCTGAGCTGGCACAGGTTGCTCCTGTTTTCACAGGCACTGGCTGTCAAGCCCTTTGCTGGTATCAGTCCAGTCCTGACTGCTGAATCATCACATCCAGTAGAGCCTTGGCTCAGACATGACAAATATTTGCTTTTGCATCTTTCTATCACAGGATTTTTTAAGATACAGGAGGAATGAGCAGCCCAAAATAGTCCCAGCAAAGTCATGAAAGCACCTCTCCCTGAAAACTCCAATATGTTAAGTAAGTCACTAGGTTAATCTTTATTTTCCTGAAGTTACATTCTTGTAAGAGCTTCAAAAAGAACCACCTTGAGAAAATCCAAGTGGCATCTGCAATTTCAGTCAGGAGGTCTGAATAACTCCAGATATTAATGGAGAACTCATCACATAATGGATTTAGAAATCAGAAAGGATGCAATGAGTGTGGCACCAACTCCAGTGAGGAAGTCAGACCCCAGATCTGTACAGTAGACACTACTTTAGTCAGGGAGACAGAAAAAAGTTCAAACAGCAAGTAGTACTCTGTATCATGGCTCAATATTTTTCTGTATTACTATATCCTTTAGTGCTAAAATAGTCAGCCACAATGCTGATGAAGTGTGTGGTGTTTTCCTAGAATAGTAGGCTGGAGGAGGGAAAGCTCTAAGCACAAAAGCAGGGAATGACAGATCTGAGTACAATCAGAAAGACTTCCTTGATACAAAGGGATGACAAGAATATACTTGGACTGAAAAATATGATTGTACTCCTGGTAAAATATGAGGACACCAGACATTGCAAAGTTACAAATTTATTTGTTTTGAAATAAATACAAATACTTCATTAAGAAACTTTTCTTGATAGACTTTACACAATAGCTTTATTCTTTCTGGAAATTGTCTGTTCTTCCCACAAAATGTTATGGATATTCTACACAAGAGCTGAAGTTAGTCAATATAAAGTAACCTAAATGGTGTTCTTCTGAACAAGCAATCCCAAAGTATTAACATTTGCTATGTAACTGCTCAGCATTTGAGCTTTTTGTCTGTGTGAGGACTGCAATTCAGCAGGTATGCACTGGAGCCGTGGAAATCCTGTCCCACTAGCTATGGAAGGAGAAACTTAAGAACACCCAACTGTGACATTCTGAGTGGCAGAAAGGTATCAAGCCACTAGCTTCAAAGAAAGCAACTCAAGGAGGCTATGCAAAGATGCAGAACCAGCAGATCATGACGTTTACAAAATCATTAGACGCTGTATTCCAGAGATACAGTGTTGCTGCTCCACCACTTCATGGAATACACTTTTCAGCACCAGTGAAATCTCATCAGTTTCAAATCTAGTAATTAGTGGCAGTTGAATGTACAGTTATCTAATTACATGCCCATCCCACAGTTATTAATCTCTCCTGACAAAGAACAGCTGGATCTGTCTTTGCTTACAGAATTCCAAATTTATGACAATTGTGCTGGACACAAAAAACTTGAGCTGCAAATATAAGAAGCTTTCTGAAGGAAATATCAATCTGTTTCTGCTTAGCTGGCATGTACAGCTACCCTACTTGTTACAACTACACCAACTTCTGCAGTTTGGTAACCCCTTTGGCCCAAGTTCCCAAACAGGAAATCCTACCTTGCTTACCAAATTGAAATCCTGTCCTCATTTGGTTAAGCAGGTTTTAGGGTCTAGGAGGGGGGAAGGAAAGGAAGACTGGAACTAAATCTCAAAGAAGTGAAATGAAAAACCTTAAAGATTTAGTTCATCTCAAAGTCACATTAAAATTGCCTATTTTGGTAGTATATTATTGTACATAGGAAAACAGGCTTGAATACTAATGAATTAGAAGGCCTATAAATGCACGATACGTTAACTTTTCTATCATTTGAAGTCAAGCTATATACAATGAATTCAACTCCAGCTTCAACATGAGGCCATAACACATTTGTTTAATTTCCTTTTCTTAAAGTCATCCTTAACAGTTTTTTTTTTCTCCCCCACTTTGAAACTCATCTCAAATTGTGCCAGTTTACTTCAAGAGAGTAAGAGATAAAGGGGCCTGTAACAGCTTTGATTTTAAAGCAGGGTATTGAGCAATTCTGGTTTGACTCTGAAGTGTTTACAACCACATCAGCTTTTGGCAAGTATCCTTTAGAATTTGGCATCCACTGAAGGAGGGCACAATAGCAGCAGCTGTCTGAGATACAAGAATGACGACTGAGCAAATGAGATGCTTCTTTTCTTTGGTCCCTCTCAGACCCTGGTGAACAGAGTTCATCCTACAGAATAGCTAGAGATTAATACCAGTTATGTTTTTGTGATACACAGGGGGCATCCATTACTTTTTCACACTGTGACCAGTTTTGAACCTCCCACAGCCATCTAACAGGACACTTCCATGGACTTGGGGCTTGATTGTTCAGCGTTACTTGCCGAGTTGGGCGTCAGCTCGATCCGTGTGTCTGTGTGGGAGCGGTTCCTGGAGCCATCCCCGGTGTGGGAGCGGCTCCTCGTTCCCTCCCCGGTGTGGGAGCGGCTCCTCGTTCCCTCCCCAGTGTGGGAGCGGCTCCTCTGTCCTTCCAAAGAGGTTACGCTGGAGCCAGAAGCAGTGCGGGACCTCATCAGCCTGGTCATGCTAGCAGAGGGCACTGGAAGAAGAGTCTTTCATTAATGCCTCGCTGCATGGATGTGGAAGGAAGCCCTTGCCTTCCCCTCAGCCTTAACCATCCTTGGAGGAGCCTCCATGGTTGAATAGATACCCTGAAAAGTTTCAGGGTACCTTTACATGCATAAGTATCTCCCCTGCATGTGGTTAAAGAGACCAAATTACTACAATGGAATTAGTGGCCAGGGCTAAGGGATTCAAGAAACTTTAGGGCACGTTGCTGTGGCTGCAAGAATCCAGAGGGAAACTGAAGAGACTCATCAGCCCTCCCATTATTTTTCAATGTCCAACCTTTGCTGGCAGCCCAGGCTTATAGTGCATCCTCACAGCAGCTGTCAGAAGTAAATACATGAAAAACAAACAGCTACAACTCAAAGAAGTTTAAATAAGATTTTAAACCTCATTTAAAACCAATGAGGTTTTAAATGGGGTGTGCAGTAGATGAACCATATCCTTTGATGCCACGAGGGGACACTATTACAAATAGTCAACCTTAAAAACATTGAGATCAAGTAGAAGAGGTATTTGTGGGTATAAGCTGTTTTCAAAGCTCTCTACTATTTAATAACATCACTTGGTCTGAAAACCCTTTGCCCACATACAGCATGTGTTTTTTTCCCCTTGCAAATGCATATCCAAAAGGGAAAAAGTGACACATCTGGGATCAGAGAATCTCTGGGTGTTTAGATGCCCAATTAACTTCAGTAGCAAGATCAGCCACTCAATAAAACAAATACTTACTGTATCCCATTCCCTGAACAAAGTATTTGAAAGCTTCAGCAAGCTTGGCAGGCTGCAAAAGAGAGACAGAGTTATCATAAGCAGTGCTCAGTAGATTATATTACAGATTCCACAGATGCCCTATCTTAACAGGGACATATTAAATATTCTCTGGGTTCTACTGACTGCACGAAAACTTCATTTATAAGAAAATTCCATCATTCCCCTCACTAGTCGTACCCCCATTATTTTACAAAATGAATACATGCATTTGAGATCCAGGGAACACAAGTGGTCTAAGCCTGGCTCAAAACATTACTTGAGCAGTTTCTGAGGCAGCTGAACCAAAGTAAAACAACTGGCCCCACAAAATGTACAAGGCAGTTCATACAAGACCAGTAATTGAGTAATTCCTAATCAGTAGAGAACAAATTCAACTATTCAGAGTTGATAGTAATGTGTATAGGGCAAGAAAGCTCACCAAGATTATACCAGCACAACTGCCTACAACCAACATTCTTGCAGTGAAGCATTCCCTGTTTTTCTCCTCTGCTAACAGTGGCCACATAAGCTTTACAGTCTCAATTATTTCACATGAAATTATTTTTTGTGTAATTCTCTCAACCACTGCAAAGAATGGACTCTCCATAACAGAAGCAATGCACATACTACCACGTGGCTTTAAAAAACCTTTTTCCCAGTTCCCACTGTTGGAGCACACATTGCCTGTAAAGGGACTTCAGCTGCAGGCAATTACAAATTTAGCTTTTCTTGAAGTTCACAAACACCACTTTATATTTGCTTAGAAATCTGTTTAAATGTTAGATCACATTCCAGAGCTGATTTACAAATCAGCTCTTTTAATGAGGCAACACAAGGGCATAGGTAAATTTTAAATTTGCCAGTCTGGCTTTATTAGCAACTTGGAACTTATGCCTAAATGTGTTTTAGAAACTCCAGTTCATCCACAGTCAAGCTGAGCTAGTGTATGCAATAACCTAGCATTGTTATTTCCTGTCTCCCACTTTCCTGATGTATATTATAAATAGCCCAAGTAAGAATGTTGTTAAAATGTCAGTGGCTCAAGCCTTAATCTACATTATCTTAGTAAATAGGCATAAAATAATACCTCTGCACTGCCACCTCAGTTCTTTACTTGGTTAAGACTATCAGTGAAAATAATATCCCCTCCTAATCTCAATTTTGTGCTTCATTGCTCTTTAAAGAAAAAAGAAAGCTCAGATGACCAACTGACATCATTATTCATGAAATCATAACCATCCTTTTGGCTGACAATTGGGAACAGCA
Source organism: Vidua chalybeata (assembly GCF_026979565.1). Classification (NCBI taxonomy): domain Eukaryota; kingdom Metazoa; phylum Chordata; class Aves; order Passeriformes; family Viduidae; genus Vidua; species Vidua chalybeata. The sequence continues at coordinate 145,285,061 of NC_071530.1, forward strand.
AGTACCCTACAGGAAAACACCCATTTGTTGCAGTCTGACATGCTGCAGAACATGATTAGTAGGATTTCCGCCAGCCAAATCCTACCTGGGAAACTTGGGGGAGCCCACCGCAGTCAGCCATCTGAAATGGGATGAGAACAGCCAGTCAGTGTAATGCCAGAGGAACTCACTTATGCTCAGGATATATTGAAATGACCTTTTTAGCTATCTGGCAAAAAAACACTTCCTTTTGTTGTGTGAGTAACATACACGTGGCTGAACACATCAAAGCAAGCTGTTAAATGTTTATGAAAGCTACGACTGCACCCCAGAAAACCACAAAGGCTCTTGGTGCTCAGGGAAAGCATCAGCTGGAGCTACAAATGCTTTTTGCTGGGCAGTGATTACCAGTTTCTTAGAAACCAGTCTATTAGTCCTGGTTGCAAGTTCAGCTCTGAATTACAATAACATAACTCTGTATTGACCTGGATGACAAACAGGGTAGAGAAAACAAACACCTTAAGCTCAGAGGTGAGAGGGAAAAACGATTTGCTGAGATTGCTGATGGCCAGCAGCAGCCTGACTTGCCAAGGGAAGCAGGGAAAGCCAAATGAGAAAAGCTATCTTGAGTGCATGAAATATTTTTGGAGCATTTCATTTTTCCTGCCACTCCACCCCTCAAAGTCAACCCAACAAAAACAGTCCTGTTCCAAGGAACACTACAAGCTGAAAAGAGTAGAGCTGTAAATTACAGGAAACCCCAAATCCCATCTAGGATTAGTTAGCAGAAAAACAGGCCTGAAGCAGGATCTGGCATCAGCCATATCCCTGGACTGAGCAAAGGCTGGCCACTGATACCAGCTCTGAGACAGTGTTAAACTTTCTTAGGGTGTCTGCCACACCCACATTATAGGACGGCAATGTAACTCCTCAATGTTAGGAGGAAAAAAAATATATTTTTATTTATTATAATTTTCACTGACTAGTTCACTAAAGAGAGATGCAGTAGAAGCTCTTGGCAAAGCATGACCAAACTTGTTTCACTGTTTGCATGCTATTACTTCATCATTACTTCATTACAAGCTGAAGATTGCACTCATACTCTGAATGCCAAATATCAGCCAAAGCCTTTGCATGATGTTCTGTGGTTTTTAAGTGCATTTTATCAAATTTTCTGGAAGTCCTGGACTGTACCCTCATAAAAGGCAGATTGACCAAACTGTGGCTGATAGATTAGCTGTTGATTCACCTGACACTACTGCTGAGAGGCAAGCACAGGAACAGAATGAACTGCTTTGCACTCCTACTCTGCTCACAGCTTTTCAAACCTTTCAAAATATCTCAAGATCAGCTTTGCCAGCTCTAGTCAAATTCATTATGGGTATGTGAAATACTGAGTATTTCAACTCTCATCCCTACTATTCTAAAATGGAGGAGCTGAGAAATTCCCTGCTGTAAATGCTGACAAGAAGTCTCTAGTCTTGTTTATCCCACTAAAATACTCTCACCCTGAAGGAACTGTCTTTTTAAATCAGAACTGGATTCTCACTGCATTATCACTATTGCAACACATCACTCTAGTTCTGCTTTTTTAGCTAATCCAACTGGTTTTATGTGAGAGGAATGTTTATTTTGAAAAGCACAGTTTTTGTTATTACCTTCAGAAGTGTGGTCCTTGTTGGGTCCAGCTTTGAGTTGCATTCAACCTATAGAAAAGAATAGCAGCATAAGGCATTGCACACAAGATTTTAAGTATGAACTCTTGTATGAAAACAGATCCAACATCTTGTTTTCTGGCTTATTTCAGATTAAACTGAATGTCTTATGATTCTGTGTGAAGACTCTATGTATACATATACACATCTTCAAACCCAAGTAAGTCAGCTCACATTTTTAACTGCATTTTTTCCATGTACAAACCCATACTTGCGAACTTGAGAGTTTCCCCCCCCCCCCCCCCCCATCTGTTTCTGGGACTTCAATGGCAACAAGTGTTGTTTATCTTGTGATTTGGGGTCATCTGGTAGCCTCCCAAGTGGTGAGTAGCCATGTGGCCACAGGCCAGCAGACTGGGCATGCCCATTAAGGCACAACATTTGAAGTCATCCAGTCATCTGGGGAGAGTTATAATGGTCAGAAAGAAGCTCTTCACTTCCAGAGTGACCCAGGGCACAGCTCCAGCACCACACAGCAAGTTAAAATACCAGCAGCAGATTCCTCTCTAAAGGAAAATATTTGCGGTTCACTGGAACTGCTGTGGTGATTGTTTCTAACGTGGTAGCTATTAAATAATAGTGCACAGGCAGAAGGGACAAACAGCATGGAATTAATGGCTGCTCTCCTGCGGTCTGGAAGAGGAGAGCCACTGGGCTGGACTGATAGCCAGCAGGGCTGCTGTGTGGCAGGGGCTCTGCTGGCCTCTTGCAGCCCCTTGGCTCGCCCACCCATCCTCAGCAGGGTGGCAAAGATGGCTCGAGGTACCCACCACGGCATCCACTGCTGGGGAGCTGTCACCGACCACCAGGAGGACAGGACACCTGCAAAGAAGCACACACGAGTGGTGTTATCTCTGCCACCCAGACCAGACTTGCCCTGAGCTGCATTCTGTGTCTCTGGAAGGGTGAGACAGTTAAGCATGTGGAAATGATTTGGTTTGTATTCCAGACACCTTAAAGATACCTCAAACCCTGCATTAGCTGCAGATCTAGTGACATGCTCTGATTCCTTGCCTGAGAACCTGTTCCTTTCCCCAGCTGGCAGCAAATCAGCCCTTGCCAGGGCTCTTATTTTTTCCTTGCTTTATAAGAAATTAATGTGGGTATCAGCATCAAAGTCTCATGCCTACCACCCCCCAGATCCCTGAGCTCCAACTTTAGGTTCTGTCCATCCAATTGTAAACAGATTGTCAGAGGAACAGAGTCTCCTTTGTATAACCATCAGCAGCTGAGCTAGGAAGGACTTGACAACTTATGTTGCACAAGTCGGAGCATAAGCAAAAGCCAGATGATCTGTCAAGTCATTCTCATTCCTGCTCTATCCTCCTGGAAGATTTTCCAAGTGGTTTTAGACTGGGCTTTCTTGGTTGTATTAGCACAGCTCAAGTACCTTCAGAGCTATAGTTTCCATTAGCTATAACACTTTTCTGCATGAATCTAAATACACTAACTTTTCAAGTACTTTGTAAGCCCAAATTTTTAGATGCACAGCGACAGGAACTACTTAACTTTCAATTTCAATATGTTTGCCAGGTCTGAAGAGAGGAGTTCTTTCTAATGGCAGTCCCTGACTTGCAGTAAGCTCTCAAATAAAGTACTTACTGAAGGGTGACAACATTCACTCCAGGAACAGGGCGCTCAATCTCTAGGTCTCGCCGACTAAAAAAAAAAAAAAAAAAGAGAAAGGAGAAAGGCTTTTGATATATGGGAATTTTATAGATACTTCTATATTCTTCTAGTTTAGAGAAGGCACAGACACTCTCATGTTAATTTAATCTGACATTTATTGTGGCCTCCATAACTGACATAGAACCACACTTAGACTGAAGGATCAACGTTGTAGTTCAGTCCCAGTGTACAACCTTTCACCCCACAAATGCACAAGGTCCTTCTCCAATAAGCAAACCACCTGAGATCCCTAAAGGCACTATTAAGCAAAACTTCATACTGGGGGAACACATGTAATCCCACCACGCAAGAAATACTCTCTCTAAAGAGCTGGACAGCCTCTTAAAAGTTTCCAGTTAGAAATCAGGTAAATGTATTTACCTGTTGTAAGAGTTGACAAAGAGATGAAGGTTGGTTTGATTCATATCATTAATGATATGCTGACGGTAAGTATGGATCAGGTCATGGTTGCTGTGAATCTCTTCCTAAAGTGGAGACAGAATTATTCAGAACAGGGGCTATTTTCTGAAAGGATCTGAAGACATGGCACAGTAGTTGTGTATCAGACTCATAGATATGAGATGCACAACAGGAGTGCACCTTGAGGGAAGGGACAGCTTTCAGCACCCAGTGACGTCACCCAGAATTAATACTAGCTTCTGATTGCAGTACCACAATTTTCACTTGAAAACACAAATATGTCGTAATGTTTAAATCTCACAATTGCAAAACATGTTGTAGTGCAGATGATTACAGTCAGACAAGTGTGAGGTTTTAAAACAAACAAAAGAAGATTCAGGGTAAGAAGCCTAATAAATGTTTCCAGGGTGAAGCAGATGTTGAAAGCTTACAAACATGTAATGTGGAACTCAGTTTCACAATAGTAAATAACTAAGCTTCGAGGACTTCAACCAGTAACATTTTCAAACAGTTGGGCTCTAAAGTCTATATAGATTAGTTCCTTGTTCTGCTGGAATGGAGTTTTCCATTGCATTTACTAACAATTTCAGGCACAGCAAAGTACCCTCAGGAAACAGCTCAGCAGGTTGCATTAGGCTTGCACTGGAGAGCACTGTTGATACTAATAAGCAGCTGTCACAGAGCTACAAGTATATTATATTAAAAAAAAAAATCTGTGGGGTTTTTCAGCTCAGAACATGAGCATATACAACTCTTATACTTGTGTTTAAGTGTTAACTGCCTAGACAGGGAGCTGCCTCTGTTAGAGTTGTCACAACTGAGATACACTTGAGTACTCAGGACACAGAAAACCCATGGCAGAATACTGCCCAAAATGCTGGGGACACAAGTATGAATTCTATCTCAGTTTAGCTTCATCTTTTGTTGCTTAACTGAAAGCTTCTGCACTCCTCCCAGCCCCAAGAGGTAAATACAGATGGCTGAATACATCAGAGGAACATACCTTTCCAAATAGATGTGAAATGACCATGTCTGGCAAAGCATTCGTCCAACCTGAAATCTGAACAGCAAGATTACCTAAGTATCTGCTATTAACACAGCCCCTGAACACCTTCCAATTACCCATAAACAGACCAATGGATGTTTCTCTGCTCTCTCTACACGTAGAATATCCTAAACTGATATTTCCCCCCCTCAATCCAACTAGAACACCATTAGGGGTTTGAGTCATTCTCATCAGATGTCTTCACTAATGCAGTTATACAGGGAACACACTGCTAGGGGCAGATGTGTACAGGGAATCACTCCCTGCAGGAAACCCAAGCAAACCAGCCTGGTCGCTCTCACTGAACTCCACTGCCCACTCTCCTCCCTAACAACCCACCCTGACAATGCAATGGAACTGGTACCAGAAGCTCACAACCCACAGCAAATGCTCCTGCTTTGGAAGGACACAAGAACATAAGGCTCCTGCTGTGCTCTCGAGGTGAGCAATACTCACCTTGAGAGGTGGAAGGCAGAGGCACAGATATGGAAGAATTTAATGCACTGAGGCGTTGGGTGAGAATCTAAATGGGTCAGGTTCATTTCAGCATGGAAAAGTTACTACATTTCATTTAAATGACTTTGTCCATCAGTTTATTTTGATAAGTTTGATATAGGAATATATTTAGTAACTAAGCCTTGAAAGAATGTTATATCCTGGCTCTGCAAGTTTCTCCTAGGAGTTTCTTTTATGTCAGCATCTTCTGGTTGTATAAACCATCTGTAGCCAATGCTCTTTTCTGAGTCCTTTTGGCATCTAAGACTCACAGATTATTGAAACATGGAGGATGCTGTTCTGGACATTTTTCTGTGCTCTGCTTCATATTTTGAGCTGTGTTGGTAAACAAAGCCATGGACAAGAAAGCACTGAATGCTGCACGACGCTTGAAGTTTTCTTGAAAGATGTTTCCAAAACTACCATCTCCAAGTAAACTGTTCTCCCCAGCAGTTATGAGCTGTTAGGAATTGTCCCAGTAGCTCCATTGTGCCACATGTACCTGTCTTCTCAAAGTACTTATTTTTAACACTAGCCCTGTATGAAGTTTTTTTGCAAATGGAAGAATAAACACAAAAGGAATTAGCCCAGAATGTTTAGTATCTGCAGCCATGCCTTGACATACAAGACTGCCAAGCTCCTCATGTCCCACAGGCTCACAGTAAGATTTATTTTTCTAACTTAAAGATGTTTACCTTAGTTGCTGCCCAGTCCATCCAACCTTCAGCACAAGGGTTTACATTAATGAGAACTAATCCCTCCACCATCTCTGCATGGTTTAACTGCAAAAGAGAAGATCTAAGATTCATCAGATATCCTTTGCAGCTCAACAGTCAGCAAAAAATTTAAATTAGCAAATTATGTCATGGGGATGAAGGTGGTAGGTCTAGTTTTATCTTGCAGAAAAGAAGCATATGTATGGAAAAAAAACTCATTAAAGCAATTCAACTGAGCAGCTGGAGAACATTAGGATTTAACTTTTTCCTCCACCCTCAGTTTAAATAGAGAACTCCCATTATAAAAACCTTCTGCAAATTAACTGGGTAGAGCCCAGGCCTTAAAATGGAAAATCTAGGTCTTCTGGATTAGCTATCCTGCAGATTGTGGTATTTCACTTAAAAGCTTGGCTTGCATACTTAACTGGGCACGGCAGAACAGGAATTCTCCATGCACAATATGGGGACAAAAACGTGTAAGGGAAATCAGGCTTGAGGCTTTAGGGAAGCTCCACAAAACTTACAGCAAATCTGGTTAAAATGTAGGCACCAGCTCCAGTTCCCATTCCTATGATGGTCTTCAGCCTGCACAGCAATAAAACAGAAGAGACAAATGAGGAAGGGTGCTGAAAATAGAATTATACCAGTAGCCTTCCTCTTTCACATGCCAGTGTGTATCTACAGAAGGGAGGGCTCAGCTTGGGCAAGCTGTGGACCCTCAGCAATGTCAGTGGCCCCAGTAATATTTGCAGGACCCCAGTCCTCCTGCATTGCAGGGCAGCAGCTATCCTCACTTATCTTTAAGTAAATATACTGAGAAACCACAGCATTGTTCTGATCCTGGGAGGAAATGATTAGTCTCTGCCAGAAAAACTTATAAGATACAGACCTGAAATCTGCAGCCTAAATACAAAGCTCCCCCCTCCCCAGGCTCCCCCTCACTTCCCCATCACAGCTGTCCAACTGGGGCACTGGTTCCTCTCTAACAGGAGGCTGGCAGGGAAACATCTCCTGCTATCCAGTCACTGGGGTGATGAAGTTTAAACTTCATAACCAAACAGGGCAGAGACAAACCAAATATTTGCATTAACTGAAATCAGATTTAAAGCATCACCTTCAAGGTCGTAAAAAATACATGGAAGGGAAGGCTAGACAAAACCAGTGAGAAAAACAGGTTATTCAATGCTTTTAGGAAAATACCTGAGGATAGTTTTAGTTCTCATTAGCAATATTAAATCAAGACTTTGTAAATACACTGCAGTTTCATTGATTTTCAAGATACTGATATTATTGGTCACATTTTTTTGTGCAGTGCAACAGAACCGATGACCTTGTGCCTGACATTAGGCAGTTCAAAAAATATACATCCCCTAAGGAGGTAGTGAGGTAACCTGGTCCACAGTACTGTAAGAGCTGGTGCAATGTCTAAACTGGGGAGATGGTCCAGCCTGTGTTTTCCAAAGCTGACTAACCCTGAATGCCAAGTTTTTTCTGCTTGTTCTAAAAACCCCTTGGAGGTGTCTATCTGCCCTCTTCACTGTGTACCAGGAGCACGAGCTCCACAGAAAATGAACCTTTTCAGCTACAGCTCCTGCTAAAGCTGAGCTTTAAGGCAGGAAAAATCCCCAAACCTGGTGCAGGTAGATAACCCAGGGACATTGCCACTAGGTCTTTCTACACTGGTAACCTGGCCTGCTCTTGGTAGTAGAAGAGGCTCAGGAAGGTGAGTCTGACCCCCTAGAACAATCAAGCCACAGAAGCAAAACAGTAAATGTCTTCAGATGGGACTGTGCTCTTTTTTTCCTCCCTAACCACACAGGAAAACGTGGGTTGTTACAGTGGGAAGAACAGATTGTCTGTGCCCTGCCCCTGTGAGGGCTATGCACGAAGAATACTGGAGGAAGCCCCTAAATTAGGCACATGGGATTTCTCTTAAGTTGCTTCCTGTTTAAAAATAACCAGACATTTCAAAAAGGGCCAAAAAATAAGCTCTTTTAGAAACCAAGGCAAAAGCAATCCATCTGTAACAGGGGAATCCAAAAGAACCACAAGTGTATTTCTAGCAAACAAAATGCCAGACAGCCAAGCTAAAACAAACGCCTGCTCTTTCACTGAGCCACACAGAGAGAACGAGAAAAATAAGTAAACAGTTCTGCACTCACCCAAACTGTTTCAGGATTCCAGGAATCATTTCAGCCAGCTGATCCATGGAGGGATACACATACCTAAAACAAGCACGTTTTTGAGGAGTTACGACACCACGTCCAGCAGTGCACACTGGCATATTTAGAGACAGAGTGATCACTGTAGAGCTAGTACCAAATGTGGTCATCATGAGATCACTGAGTGTATGAGCTGAATTTAAATCAGAAGCAAGCATAAGCAATTTTGCAGAAATATAAGCATAATCTATATATATATTCTATATATTAGAGAACAATAGATATCTAAGAACAAAACACACTACAGTGCATCTTTCCCAAGGAAAGTTTACACTTGGAACTTATGAAAAAGTTTGAAAAAGACAGATGAGTTTCCAACCACATTCACTATGTTTGTATTTCTAGTCCACCACAAAAAAGTTTCCCAGTATTGCATAATCAGAGACTACAGAAATGACTTTTAGATATTTGGCAAAAAACTTACATGCATGTTTTTAGGGACACAAACATTACCATAGGATAAATGAGAACAGCTTTCCATTAATACTGATGGAGAAAATGAAGGCATAAGAAAGGCTATGAAGTTGATGAAGAAGGCTCAATAAAAACAGCTGTTTGTTAATGCTCCTGGTCTTCTTAAAAGCAGAAATAAAACTTTGAGAGAAGGAGATTCTGAGCAAATTCTCAACTGAGTAGCACGAGGAAAAAAATCTATCCAGAGTAGAGCTGGAAAACATCTGCCTAGGATGTATTTAAATCTCTGTTATACCTAATTATTCTCTAGTTTAGTCTCCAAAATATAACCAAACAAAAACCACCAAGGACTGCAAAACATTTTATTTTTTTAGATTTTCTTTTTGGGAAATTAAACCTTAACATGACAAAAGCTGGTGTCACTGCAACAGCTTTGGTCTGGGAGACTTTATTGTAGCCTTTCAGTACTTAAAGGAGACCTATAAGAAAGAGGAGGATGAACTTCTCAGCAGGGCCAGTTGTGATAGGAAAAGGGGTAATGGTTTAAACTAAAAAAGGGTAGATTTAAATTAGACCTAATAAAGAAGTTTTTTTACAATGAGGGTGGTAAACCCTGAAACAGGTTACCCAGAGAGGTGGTGGGTGTCCCATCCCTGCAAACAGTCACAATCAGGTTGGACAGGGCTCTGAGCAATCTGATCAAGTTGTCCCTGCTCACTGCAGAGTGGTTGGACTAGGTAACCTGCAGGTTTCCCTTCTAAACCAAACCATGATTCTATGGCTTAACTTGGGAATGCTGGTCTCCCAGTTGAAGGACAGGTAGAGATAACACAGCTTCTTACATGGCCATCATGCTGATATCAATTCTTTGCCAGCCACAGATCATGATGGCTGCCCTCTGCAGCTGACAACTCAGAAGTGTTAAGACTTGCTCAGGACACGAGGGCTAAGGCACTTAAAAGCTCATGATTTAAACAAATGCAAAGACAGGGTGACTGAAATAGCTTTGTAGGCTGCTCTGACAAACAACTGGGCCATTGCAGCTAACAGCAGCATCAGACCAGCTTAAATATTAAGCAGGGAAATAGACTGTCTCATGTAATAAGGGTACTTATAAGCTCCTTAATGCATAGCTCTTACAGAACAACTGCTCCTTGCCTTCTATCCTCCCCTTGGCATGTTGGCTGCTCCCTTCCTCAGCCAAGCTGATTCTTGTCCAAGGGGCATCTCAAGGTAAACCTGTCTCACTTGCCCTAAACATGTAAAGCATTTTGGCAAGGGCAGTGCTCGTGTGCCACAAGGTTTCCCAGAGTTACAGCATCGTACATGGCACAGTCAGGAGTACACAGCTCCCCAAAACCTTCTGTGGGGGCTCCTCACCGTGTTACTGCCCAACAACCCGGATTTTCCAGGAAGGTTATCAACTTAACATCTACCATGCTGCCATTTCATAAAGACCACAGATTGATGAGGGATGTTATGTAGAAGTTAACGTCTGTCTTGTTTATAGCAATCATTTAGTTTTCATTTTGTATTTATTTTCAGGATGTCATTACTAAACAAGCTAGCTCAATACTTAAATTGACAAAATGTCGATATCTGTCTAGGAATTGCTTTACAAGCAGTCTAGTTAGCAGAGCTAAAACACAAAATTGCAGCCACAAAGTCTGCTGTGAACTGGCACAACAAAGCACAGCTCCCAAAACTCCAGTACTTAGAAATAGTGTCAGGATTTAAGTTCAAAAGCCAACTACTGTGCTTGGTGCAAGTACTTTTAAATGAAAATGCAGATCAAGACTCTTTTTTCCAAAAAGAGGATAACTATGAAAGCATGGGCTGTTTCCCTGACAACTCACCCAGCCTGAAAAGATGGTGCTCCATCCTGCTGGCCAGGTGCATCCACGTGGCAGACTGCAAAGTGCTGGGTGATTTCCTGCATATCCTCGAAGTTGAAGAGAGGATTGAAGCAAGTTTTATCTTGGGAAGGAAAAGGAAATATGAAATAACTGTGCTGAAGGAAATACTAAGTTTGCAGCTACAAAATTAATTTATTATCTATCCTGCAGATTAATGAAAAGTTGAATCAAGCAGGTCAGCTAAGATTTTCCATCTTATTTTTGTACCTACTAGCACTATTTACTTGGTACGCCTAATTCCTCAAAAAATTATTCTTTATGCAAAGTTAAAATACTAATATAAAATTTAGCCAAGGGTATTCATCCCAGGTTTTGTCCTAGATTAAATTATCCATTTCCTTGTCCTTTTTTTTCTTTTCTTTAATTGTGTCAAGAAAAATAGAGGGAAAAAATATTCAAGGCTAAGATTGTGACTTTTGCTTTTGCCCAAATATTACAAGTCAAACATTATGTGATCAACTGCTGCAGCTCAAGACAAAAGCATCTTTTTTGGGCTAATCAGTGCTGTTGGCTCCAAGGCTTGAGGTGATCTGATTTCTGATTTTTAAGCAATATTAATACAGGGGGAGGATTCCAGTGTGGAAAGTACCATCTTTGAGATGCCTAGAAAATGGTTCAATATTCTCTGTGTGTTTCTGAATGTCCTCACACAACACACATGCAAAATCTTGGCAGAATATAAAATACTTTTAGCTCAAATCAACTTTAGAAGAATATGCAAGTCCAGAACAACTTTGTAACTCTGGAAAGAAAAAGGTGTAATTTAAAGTTAAGCTCCAGATTTTCTCTACACTGATTCACTGAAACTCAAAATTAAAGACACTTCCAAAAAACACAGGCAAGGAAGCTTTTTTTTTTTTTTGTCTTAATAGTAATAATCACCCCCTTGCCAGTCCATAAAGATCAGCAGTGTTTTTAAATATTGATAACTGATTAAGAAACCATGAACTGTGTGCAACAAATAGGACAGACAAAAGAACAAACTAGGGCAGGTCTAGCTATTAACTCATTATATGACAGATAAGATAAAAGGCATTTGAAATCTTTTTTTCCTAATGCTGGCTAAGGACACAAAGCCAGCACTCATTTCATACTAACTTGACACATAATTCATATAAACCCAAGCAGCACAAGGCTGCTTATCAGACAGGACCCAAAGCCCCAGCAGAGTTCTTTTTTCAATCCTGTTGGCAATACAATTTAATCTTGAGATTTTCTACAGCATTCATACACAGTCACTGTGAAACACCAGAGATCTTTTGCCCCTTTAACTAAAGTATTCCAATTATTTACTGAGCAAGGATAAAAAAATCTGAGAATTACACTTGCTATAAGAGTTAGGTACCATCTAACAGCTTCCAAGGCGCACATACAAGCAAGGATCCAGAAAGGGTTCCCTAACCACTGCTGCTTTCACACCTCTGATTATGGCAGTGCTGTCCCAGAAGCTGTGCTGGTAAATGCAGAGCCCACTTACGGTTCAGCCCGATGTCGTGGTAGGTGAGGATGGCCGGACGGTTCCCCCGGACAGTGCCACACATGGTGACACGCACGGAGCCATGCACAGTCTCCACATCCTGCTCCTGGGAGAGAAGAGCAAGAATCTGTCAGGGATGCTCCAAGTGCTCCACAGCTGCTGCAGCAGACCCTGATGGACCACAAGCACAGGTCCTGCCCCATCCCAGGGTCTGCTCTGCAATCCCATCCTGACACCCCCTGTTCTGCCCCATGGTGGGGGCTCTGTGCTGGCATTTTACATTTGACTGTCGCCTCCTCCAGTCCACAGACAATTACAGAAGCACCCAAGGCTGCTAACTCTAACCAGATGCTGAGGGAACAGTTAAACAGTTTTTAACCACATTAAAAGGCAGGATAAGAAAACAAAGAAAGCAGTTTTGTTGTGATGACACAAGACCTTACAACTACAGTCCTCAACACTTCCAAAAGTACAAGTCACCCTGATAAAATATTTCTGATTTCTAGGAAAAGAACTCTAACTGAGAAAATAACTGCTATTCCCCAAAGAAGGCAGCATTAAGCAGGCTATACATGGTTATTTGCCATAGGATTTATTACACTGTGAAGTTTTGTGAATGCAGTAGTCTTCTCCAATAAAATCAGCAGCCACATGTATTTGTTTTAAGGCTTGTGATGTACAGACCTGAGCATAAACCCAACTGCCTGAAGTTTGCTAATAGAACAAAATAACCACAAAATTATCTGGTGCTTATCAGAAAAAACAACATTAAGAAGTAAACTGGTATTATTTGGCATAGCAAGGGTTTATGCTGCTTACTGATCTTAAAGCCAAGGGCATCTTCATTAACAAACCAAAGTCTCCCTGAGCACCATCTTTTGGATCTCTAAGTTAGATGTGACTTACACAAAAGATAGAGCAGTTTTTTGTTTCTTTTCCACTTGAACTTCAGATGAGTACAAACAATTTGGTATTTTGCCAACATGTATAAAGGGAATCACAAACCAACAGTTATTTCTGACACTTATTTACAGTACAGTTACACTCACGTAACAATGAAAGAATTACATAGGCAGTAGCCACTGTTTGCATCTCACCAGAATCCTTTATTTACTGCACAGGACACAGAGATGATCCATGTCACTCAGTGCAGTGTACTGCCTGCTGCTGCAGGGCTTGCTTGACTTGTCCTACGCAGTAACATTGAGAGGCAAAGTCCAAGATAAATTCAAATCTATCAAAAATTACACTGTAGAAATCAGAGGTGTACAACCTCTGCAAAAACCTTTTTAAAAGGTTTGATTACCTTCCAATATCTGAGGTAATAATTCAATCTAAATCTCAGCTCCTTAATTTGATACAAGGAATGCACTGCACATTTTGTTGCAAATAAGGATTCTAAGCAACACCATTCTACATTTCATCTATTTTCCTTTAAATTACACAATTTCATCAGTTTTAAGTTACAACTCAGACAGTGAGTTAGGATCTATCCCCTCTTGTACATAGGACAAGTAAAGTATCACTGCCCTCTGAACTATACTCCATCTAATTGTCAGATTCTTTATCTCCTTAGAGACTCATTCCTCTGCATACTCACTGCATTACTTATCAGGTAAGCTGTATCTTCCACATCTAGGACCATCCTTAGGCAAAACAGGGTGACAAATCCAGCGAGTCAAACAGAGGATGGGTGGCAGGTTTTTATTTTGCCCCAGCAGGAAACTGGGTTATATAGACAAGCTGCTCTCCTACATAGGCTTATGGCTCCCATAATGCCCAGCTGGGGAAACCAAAACAGACTAAATCACGAGGATGTCACTCTTAAATAGGATTTGAGCCAGGTTTGACCAGGGGAAGAATGCACTCAGAGGTCAGACATCAAAGATGAACTAAGTCCTTGCCACACAATGTACAAAGTGCCAAATTTCAGACCTGGGATTTAGCACAGTCTTTCCTGTTGCTGTTTCCATCAGATTTTGAGAAGTTTAGCTTCATTTCATGTTTTGTTACCTGAAATGCTGAAACACCACAAACTTACACTAAATTAAATCAGTTCTTCCTAAAATCCAGGGTTAAAGTTTCCAGTAAACACAAAAGACTGAAAAATTAGTGTAAGTCACAATGATTCTGAACAAAAAAACAAGGCCTTTTGATAGTTAGTATTTCCAAAGTAGATAAGCACCGTTTAGTTTAAAGGATTCCTACATCACCACACTAATGTCACCAAGTTCAGCTTTTGGTGGAAAAGATAGTATTGTACATTATACATTGTACATTATTGGGTAGGTCATTAACATATACTATCAAAATATAATTATAGAAAGGCTTGGGTTGGAGGGGATGTTAAAGATCATCTAATTCCAACCCCCTGCTGTGGGCAGAGATGCCACCCACTAAATCAGATTGCTCAGGGCCCCAGTAAAATTCCATATCATTAATATATATTTGGGTACTGTCATTATACAATAATCCTAAAGAGATTTGTAGTGCCAGTATATAGCAATTAATAATAGCTGAAATAAATATTGATGGCAATTAATATTTTCCACATTCTACTCTCTTAAACTTAGCTAATTAAAAAAAATAATAATTTGGCAACCTCAGCACTGTAATGAGAGTAAGCATTATTGTGTAACACACCTCCTGCTGAGTGGAATATTGAAATTATTTTCTCCTCAGTTAGAGACTAATAGGCATGTCATATAATCAGATTTTATTGCTAGAGCATTCCAGTAACAACAGTGAAAATCTAGAACCTGTTTTCTTTGCAGGGAGCACCTTCAAGAATCAGGATCATCCTCCTTCATGCATGAAAGAAAAAGTCTGTTCATGGTAGATAAAATCAAACCCTTGAACCTGCACATCCCACTGACCGGCACAGATAACGTCTCCGGAACCGGAAACCTGAATCTAGTTCAAACTCAGTGTCAACTAAAAATAGTTCCGAGACAACAGGTGACCATGCTCCCAGTAAGGGGCACAACGCAGTCAGTTTAACAATTGGCTCAATTCCTCATTATTGTCACAGTGAGACTCCCCTAATTCAATAGGGTTGTGCTGTTTTCCTGTAGCACAAATTCTTAATGGGAAATGCACACAAAGTTCTAAAAAACAATCAATTCAAACCAGTTTGTTTGGTGACATCAACAACTTCACATCCCTATTGATCCTATTAAAGATCAAGAGATTTGTCTACGTGATGTAGGGATGGATGTTTTCAAAATGCAGAGCACTGAAAACAGATGGCAGCACATCCCAATCAACATCAACATTATAGTAAGAGGCTCTTCAACTGATTTGTATTAAAACACTATCTTGGAAAAAAAATCCAAGGTACACTAATCCGATAGAAGGATAAAGACAAACCCACCATCTGTTCACATCTCTCACTTTAACAGAGGTACAGTCTTATCTCAGTGCACTAAACACACACATAAAAATACTTTCAGTACATGCAATTTAAGGGAGGCTGTCTCAGTTTGGAGGACCTGGTAGATCCTAAAATAGATTTTATTTTTGCTTCAAGTGACCTTTTTATTTTTTCATGAGGTTTGAAAGGAAAGACAATTTGTTATCACACAGGAGGGCTCATTATTCCTTCCCCTCCACCCTAGGTAAGACATGGATTGTGAAACATGTTTATGAACAAGTTATTTTCTGAAGTACGGAATACGCAACCAAAATATCTCCGGTATCTAAAAAGGAAAACTGCTCATGCACACTGCACATTTTGCTAAATACATCATGTTTTATATTTTAAGTAAAATACTGCATTCCATCAAGATTATTTTAAAGCTTTCAAATATACTTAATCCTCAATTACAATCTCATGCTTTTATTTTAATTCATAATATTATGACTGTTAAATACACCTCCCTTCTCTTGGCTTAGAACTGAGGCAAGAGAAGGCTTCAGAGCTTTTAAAGAAAATTTAAATACCTTTTAAATGTCTAGGAGATAGTATATTTTAGATTCATATTACTTAGGAAGTTCATTATAGTAATACCTGCATAAGCTATTTTTTTACTTTTCTTTTTCAGTTTCTTGGAGATTAAAATTATTTGAGATTTTAATGTGCTATTTCAATGTTGAATTTCAAACCCCCTTTGCCCTGAAGTTCTTTAGCATTTTCTCAATAGCTTTTTTTACTCTAAAATGGAATTTCAATTAATCTTATGCTTGTTTTTTCCTAAAACCCCAATGCCCAGATTTCCAATTTTCTTTTCTTTTTTTTTTTTTTTTTCATTTCTTAACGTTTTTATTCTGAATTAGCAACATTAAGAAAAGGCTATGAGTCTGGTACATTAATAAGGATGATGACTTCAGATGTAAATGTAAGTGACCCTGCTAAGGTGGAAGCCAAGAACAAAAACTTTGCAGCAGGAACTGACGCAGGTTATTGCGATAGCTCTGCCCAGGGATTCTTCCTAGTCCGATTAGCACTGGGTCACCCTGCTCTGCTCTCACTCTGGTGATGCAAACCACAGCCACCCCCCATCCCTTTCCTTCAGCGTCCCAAAGGATGAGGAAATCCACACAGCACACTGCAACGCCCCAAGCCTGGAAATCCCACCCCTCCTGCCCACTGCACCAGCTGATTCATCTCCCCTTGCAGCTCTTCCCTTCTCCCTGAACAGGCAGGAGGAGGAGGAAGTAAAGCAGAAACGGATCTTTCCTGCCTATGGATACAGATGGCCACGAGTACAAGGGACAAACTCATCTCTGCCCCCTACAGCTGCCACACTGCTCTAAGTTTTGCTGAGTGACTGAGAAAGCAGAGTCCTGATGGACTGAAACAGAGCTGGGAGGATGAACATGCACAATGATGAGGAGCCAGGGCTCCATTGGCTCCAAAGCTACTGAGCTAGAGATTACAGACATACATCAAACTGGAAATGCAATTAAAATGTGCTTGGCATGAAGGAAACAAAGCCACCAAGAGCACAGTGCCCTGCACCATTTATTATCAATTATCCTAAAACAGGTTTGGCCAGGAACACTCCCCTGCTTGAGATACAGGAGACCTTTACTTCAATTTTCAGGTGGGTGCCACAGACATTGTAAGAGACAAATTGCTGACTGGAGGCAGCTCAGAGCTGTCAGTTCTTCCATCTCTTGTCTTGGCCATCCCCTGGTAACTTCAAAGACTTTTTTTTTTTCCAGAGAATAACCATGCACATGTCTTGCAACATGTGCTTTCAGAAGGGCAATATACCACTATACAGTGGCTTGCTCTAAAAATGGAAAGCTGTGTTTAACTCCAGTCTGTCTAGAACTGCATGGAAAGTAAGAATCTATTTTTTCCAAATCTGAGTAACTAGGTAAAATTTACTCTTGGAAGGAAAACACATCACGGAGTGTTCTTTTCACTAGTGGCAGAAACAAAGTCATTAACTGAACACTGCTTAACTTGTTCCCAGAAGGATGGAGGAACTTGCAGTGGATATGGTGGACACCCACATCCATGCACAGGCATTAAATAAGAAGCTCCATCCTGCCAAGCACCAATAGCTTCCTTCCCTGGCCAGGTCCATCCTCTTCCCAAGTAGTTCATAGGAGAGGTTGCTCCCTAAGAGCATGCTTCAGCCTCAGTCCTGAGTGACCTGGGTCCTCTAGGGTCATACAGGAATTTCTCTAATGAATTAAGCAATCAAATCTCTCACAGCAGTTCCAAACCACTTTTCCCACAAATCAACCACAAAAGAACTTAAAGAAATACAGGGACGGTACTTGTGGCTTTAAAGACCAAAGCTAAGTCTCCTTTGCAGTCACAGTTCTTAACAAAATGCATTGAGACTGTTCTTCCACATTTTTCCTGAACTAGAACAACTAAAGATTAAACTCTTAACAAAGATAGATCATTAAAAAAAGTAAAAGCTGGCAGAACAGGGCTAAATGACAAGAACCACTGCTCTGGATTAGCGACAGTTAATCCAAAACATGGAGAGAGAAAAAAAAGCAAAAAGGCTTAGAGAATTTGATCGTGCAAGTTAAAAAATCTATATATACACATGGTTTACAAACCAAGTAACTTATTCCAAGAATAGAAATGAAATATGGGTCACTTCTGGATTCTTAATCAAAAGACTGTAGTATTCCTGTTAGCAGACTTAATCTGGGATTCAATTTATTTAGACCAAGTGATCAATCTGGAACCAAACAGAAAGCTTTTCCCATGCTGTGCACAGTCCTGCAAGAAGCTGTATGGTGACAGTCTTAACTTACATTTATCAAGACCTCAGGCAGTAGATTTCATTAGAAAAAAATGAGAGGGAAGATGCAGGATTAGTGTGAACTACAGCTTTGCTATAGAAGTAAGAACCACTGAAAGATGAAAAAACGTCCAAGATAGCTGTCTCACTTGGTTTCCAAGGAAAAGTCTTGAATTTGTGTTGTATTTTTAAGCAACTGGCACAACATTGAATAAAAATATATAGACAGGTGCTAATAAAGCACAATATGCAATAAAGTAGAGAAGGGTTATTTCCTTCAAGGACCTGAACAGAGACTAGAACAACTTAATAGCTTTCCCTGGTTCTGCACAGTCTGCTTCCATTTCTACACACCTTGATAAAAATGAGACACACAGTGAGTCTCTTTTCCCAGTACACAATCCTTATCCTCAGCAGTGGGAAAACACCCCTCACACTGATCATCAGGGCAGCGACACTCTCCCTGATCTCCATCCCAGCTCATTCCAGCCTGGCTCCTGCAGCCATGCAATTCCT
Source organism: Vidua chalybeata (assembly GCF_026979565.1). Taxonomy (NCBI): domain Eukaryota; kingdom Metazoa; phylum Chordata; class Aves; order Passeriformes; family Viduidae; genus Vidua; species Vidua chalybeata. The sequence goes on from NC_071530.1 coordinate 145,303,859, forward strand.
TAGTCTCAGCTAAGAATCAGCAAGGACAAACTTCTCAGTCAAAAGCCCAAATGGCAATAAAATAAGGGGAACCAGGAGAGTGACCAAGTAATCTCTCAAAAACATGACACTCAGGGAAAGTGAAGAGCCTCCATGTGACCTAGTGCTGTGCTATGAACTTGTATGCTCGGTCTCTAAATAAAAATATTGAAATACCATCACTCCTTTTGCTGACAATACTGATTGCTTAGCACCTTCCACCACCCCACAGGCTTCAGGAATATTTTGGAAAATTTCAACAGCATAATGGGATGCATTCAGAGGAACGTTTCCTCTGAGGAAATGTACACACACTGCTAATGAAAGCAAATTGGCTGGGGAAAGTGTGTGTCCTTGTGGGAGGGGAATATATTGTTTTCACCACCACTGCTGAAGATTCTCATTCTCTTAGCAAGAATAGAACTGCTTGCAAACCAGCCACCCCCTTTGACTGAAACTTTCTCAGCTCTAGTCTGAAAAGGCCCCCTGTGGTCCCCTTCACATCCTTACAGCACAGCCCCATTCAGATCCCCCTCTCCCACAGTAACAGCATTCCTGGCAAGCAGGCAGTCCCTTCTGGTCACATCTTGCTGTTTTCTCAAATGTCAATTCAATCTCCCCTCGTGCAAAAAGAAAAAGAAAAAAGGAAAAAAAACAAAAAAGAAAGAATAATAGCTTTACTTGCCTGAACATCGAAGTCTGGAAGGAGGCGAGTGATAGCCTGTGAAGAGATTTGAAAGCATTAATGGAAGTAACTTGCAGCTATGGAAATCTATGATTGGATATGTGTTCCAGCCCCCCAGTTCTGCAGCTGAGAGCCCTCTCTGCCCATTCAATGAAAGCTCTACTGGCAACTGTCAAAATTCACTCAAGAGCTTTTAAACCCACTAATCTTCATGGAGAAATGAAAGCAGTAAAATACTAGATTACAGACCAGCAAAATGAAGGCCAAAAGCTGGTGCATCCTCAGTTATTGTTAAATCTCTGAGCAATACACTCACAAGGAGCAGGAAAACTGAACTTTTCTGCATCAGTTATTGCAGCCATGGGACAGCCAACATCTTCAGTCCTGCCTAGGATAGGAAGTCTCAGTTCAAGAATGCACTGAACACTTGATACTGAGTTAAGCAGTCATTTCTGGGACTTGGTTACATGATGTGGAAGGTGGGAAGGGTCTTATTCTGGCCAAAATTAGTCTTTGCAGCGTTTAGGAAGCTGGCTGGACACAGAGAGGTCCATCCACCCTGTCACCTGCCGTGGCTGCTACTGACAATCTTATGCACCTGTCAAGGGTCTCCACCAGGAACCTCCCCACCTCCAATAGCCCACAAAGCTTATAGCTTCAAAGGAGGAAATGTCTTAGAGTTACCTCTTTTTTTTTTTAAGGGAGAAAAAAGAACTCAAACTCTTATTTCCACTGCAGGGCTGAAAACAGAGGGAAGGGCAGCCAAGCAAACACTTCATGCTGCAAAGTGCAAAAGGCCAAAGCTTGAAAAATAATATTGAGATATAAAGGAAAGCTCAGAATCCTGGCAAGGAGGTCACTCAGCCTCAGAAACCCAGGTAAATTAAAGACAGATGTCAAAAGCACCATAGCTTTGTTCTTAGGGACCCTCAAAGCACTGCAGCACCTCCTGTAATTCTCACAGTTGCGACTTTTAGGCAATTAGGCACAGTCTTGGACATGCAAACAACTCCCTAAGATCAGACTGAGCAGAAATAATTTTGCACAGCCTTAGCTTTAGACAATATGCTGTGTTTCACTCTTACTGTATTGCTGGTCTCAAGAACTTTTAAACACAGCATTTCAGCCACTGTTTCTCCTGTGGGACCCAGAGCTAAAAGGAGTAAGTACATTTGGCACCTGTACCAACAGCACATGAAATAAGGGTGATCATTGCTCAGGAACAAAGATTTGGCTATAACAGAAACCCAAACACAAGCCAGGGTACAACTCCAAAGAGCCTCACCCAATAACCCACTCAAAACCAGCTCCCCTGCTCATCTCAATATGTGCTGAGCATCCTTCAGGGCAACCTTTTCCACCTTCTCAAAAAACATTAACATCCTTCATCTGTGTTAAAATGGCCACAGAGGAAATCAAACTCTGTCCAAACTCTGTCCTAGTTTCCTCATGCAGACAAAATTCAAGGTAACATCATGAAAAAAAAAAAAAGCATATAGGGCTCCTTGTCAAGACTCCAACCTTTGGCCTATGTGCTACCAAAACTTGAGAAGTTAATCAGTATTTTAAGATATTTCTGAACTTTGAAGCAAAGATATTTCAGTACCAACAGGACTTCTGCTTAGAATCTCCTTTGCTTTGGTAGTTCTGAACAATATGGGCATTAAAAAGGGGTTTTAGTTTCTGAAAAGTTTGAGTGCTGCATTCAGTGGTATCCAAACAATCTCTGCTTTCATGCAATGTCCTTGGCAAAGGAGCTGTGTTTAAAGTTTCTCTACCCATTTCACTGCAGTCACAAGTGGAAATTATTTTCTGAAGTGTTTACATAAAAGAGGGAGGGAATAAAAAAGAAAGCAGCAGATAGAGCAATGAATTCTAGTGTATAAGACCAGAAAAAACTCAGCACATTTATATACATGACTGTCCAGAAAAAATGTCATTGGGAACAAGAGAAAAATCTTAGTTTTGTTTCAAGACAATGTTGGGATGTTTCTTCATATATTACAGTGAATTTTTTGCCATGAACATACCAAAGTACAGTGTATGGCTACCACTGAAGAGTCAGATAGCCACTGAATCCAGATGTTGTTGATAGCTAAAAGTCCAATAAAGAGTGGAAAGTAGTATAACAAGGTTAAGGAAAAAAAAAAAAAAGCTAGGTTGCTTCTGTGCTGCAACTCCAGTGGCTGCAACAGGCTGTGGGTTGTACACACCCAGCTGGCTGTAACTCATGGCTCAGGTGCACTCAGGACAAGAAGGGGCTCAGCCCTACCTTTGGACCCAGCTGTGTCCAAAGGAAATGTAAAGGCTCTCTCTGTGAGAGGCAGAGCAAAGTCTGTCTTTACACTGAGAAATGTGTAGCTGTTGAGGCATGTACGTGAGACTGCCCAATTGGCATCATCTGATACAGCTAAAGACACCCAGAGCTGTCATTACTCAGAGAAGAAAAATGGCACCATCATACTAAAAGAACAAAACCAAACAAGAACAAATAATTAGGCTCAGTTTTGCATTATTAAAAAAAAAAAAAACAAATCAACCCAATGAACTATTCTCATTCCATCTCCAGTTTTTTCTTTTTTCTTTTCTTCTTCCATACAATATATCCAAAATAAACTAAGCACACACCTGCAGTTCCAAAAGCAGTCCTGACAGAAAACACAGAAGCTCTAAAAAGCTTTAGATTAATTACCTCCTCCTTCTCCACCAGAGGTTTCACCTCTGCAAGGTGAGCATCCTGGAACTCTGTTGACATGGTCAGTAGCTGATATCTGCAAAGAGGAAAAGAGATTTGTTCTCAGCTTGCATCAAAGATTAAATACAGGAACAAGTAAAGATCCTGCTCCACCCAGCCCCCACAATGACCCACTCTTTCAGGTTATAGTTTAAAAGACCTCTGCAAGAAGATTATAAATCTCTTGTAAAATGCCTCCCTGGTTTATTTATATACACACACTCCTGCACAATATGAGATTAAAGAAATACCAAGGCTGCAAGATCAAACAGAAGTTTGGCAGCTTCAAAGCAGGGAATGCTGAAGAAAACAGGGTAGGGACAGCAGAGAGAACCATGGAAACTGTCATTGCACGGGTGAAAGAAGACATAGCCAAATCTGCATGACTACCTATTGAAATGTGCTTGAAGCGTTGTTTCTGAAAACCTTTTTTTTTTTTTCAGTGTATGCAAGGCTCCCTCACTATCACCCAGATTTTTATAGTGAGAAAAATCAAACTGGACACACATTATCATAATTTTATTTTCAGATTGATTTGCTCCATTCTTCAGGACAGATAAAAATCATACACTCCTTTAAGCAGACACCAACAAGGTTCATGCAGTAACGCTTTTTTCAGAACTGTCAAAGGAAGGAACAAGACTGCTCTATCCTGCTTTTGGACAGGACTGGCATTGTGATGTCCAGCCCTCAGCTGCAGGAGGCTTAACTGGGAAGACAGACACAGCAAACTCCAGGAGAGGTGATTGCCAAGGCAAACAGAGTCATAGGTCATGGCTCAGGTGCAGAGCACCTTCTGCATTTGTCCAGACTGGGACAGACTTCTCATTCCAGACCTCTCATTCCTTTGACAAGGATAAGGTACCAGAGTCAGAGGGCTATTCCCTGTGACACTCTAACAAATGACTAGGAACAGTTCTCAGAAGAGATCCTAGAACTGCTGCAGCAGCATATACAGAAGTCTTTTTATTACATATCCTTTGGTCTGCTGAAGAAACGCATATCATGTGGGGTTTGGGCATCTTTAATAAATTTCCAATTTTGTCCATATACACAATTATAAAACAAATTTAATATTTACTTTTTAAGAAAATTTTAGAATGGTCTTAAGTAAAGCATATGAGTAAGTGCACTCAAAGCAAGTCAAAAGCCTGAAACATATTTAGGAATTATTGATTAAGTGTAACTGAACACATTTTAATTATTTTCTGAAAATAAGCATAGAACTACAGAACACAATTTACATTGATTCTTTAAAGCATGATTCCCCATCTCCTGACTTAAATCTGATTTAAGCCCATCATGCTGTCTATATAAATGACCTGATGGCTCAGGAAGGGCTGTGAAGCCCACAGGAGCATCCAGGCAGTGGCAGCAGCATTATTTTTCACTCTGCCCCAAGGGTTAACTCAATGCAGTTGTCCTTGGGCAAAGATGCTCTGGTGACAGTTTGCAGGACAGCTGGATGCTGCAGAAAGCTACAAATGGACACAGGCAAGACTAAAAGAGCTAATGCTGGAAAAATGTGTGTGTCCATTCACATTCAAATAGCTTTGGATTTTAGGAGCTCTTATTGATAGCTATGCAATTCGGGAGATCTTTGGGTAAAAATTGGTCTGTGGATTTTAAGTTTAGAGAATTTTTTTGTTAATATTTTACACCACCAGTTGAGGCATGAAGACAGAACCAAAACTAACCCCACTGCCAGTGCTTTGTACTTCAAATTCACAAGATGACATCAGAGGTACTTTAATAGTCAGGAGACTCAAGTGACTTTGACTCACCCTTTTCTCCAGGTTTTCCATTGTATTTTGTCCATTACAAATTTTAATCATAAAGAATAAACAGGAAAAAAAATGAAAAATTTTGAAAATATGCAAGTGGTATTTTAGCAAACTTTACATGTTTTTGTGATTACAGTCATCTATGTAGTCTGCCATTCTACACAGTGAGACATTGGGCATGGCAGAAAGGAAAAAGAAATGCTGTTGCAATATTTGGAGGTTGAAATATTCATAAGCAATTGCACCTAAGAGCTTTTTTTATTTTTTTTAATTCAGCAAATTCTGTTAAGACAAATACCTTAATATTGCACCTAATTCTGCAATAGAGATTAGAAGTGCAAGTGATTTTTCTATGGTTTGCCCAAAGGTGAGGAGAGTAAGAAGCCAGGCCCCTTCCAGTAAGAAGTAGCTCAGGGAACAAAGCCACAGTTTGTGGAATAGAGATGTTTCATGGGGTAGTTTTGGATTTTCAGGGACTCAGAGCATTGACTACAAATGAGCGAAAAAGCTGTGCCAAAAAAGAACAAGATGAATGCTTTTTATAGCCTTAAAAACAATCCTGTTTTCATAATAGTTCAAAGTTGTTGCTCTGTGTTTCCGAAAGAGCCGGCATTAGGAAGTGCTGACCAGCAGATTGCATGACTGCCACCAAGTTTGTTGAACAAAAGCCCTACCTTCACCAAGTTTTCACTTTTGGAAAGATACCGTATCTTGGAGCCACAGTGTTTTCAGCTCAGACATTTCCAAGCTCTGGGTTTTCCTTCTGTGCATCAGGAATACCTGAAACATTCCTACCAAGTGGCAACCTTGCATCAAGGAGGGATAACAACACGCTGTTTGTTCACAAGAGCTGGCAAACAAAGCCCTGCTATCTGACAGCACTGTAAAAAACATCTTATTTTCTAAGGAGAAAGATGGGGAAGTGGCTTTGTACCACCCTTGTTCAGTACAAATTTTAGACTTTCTAAATAGGTGCTTTGTGCTGCCCTCTGTTATGTGACAGGGCAGCTCAAAGCTAATGTATCTGCATAACTCTTCTAAATAGATAACCATACAAGCATCCCTTTATACACATCTCAAAGCACTTCCCTCACAGATGCCTTCCAAAGACAAAGTTCATTTATATCTGGAAGCAGTAGTGTAAAGTTGCCAACTTGGAGAAAAACAACTTTTTTTCACTCTGCTTGGCCAATTCAGCCTGTTGACAGGTCCCAAGTTCTCCTCTCCAGGAAAAGCCACTTCCACCCAGTGGCCACCCACCACCCTGTACCCAGGTACCTTCTTTTAAAATAATTATACTTCTAAGAGAAAACTAAATGCTTAAAACACTTCTGAAGTGGCAAAATGCATTAAAAATGATGGCATATCTACCTTTGCCAAGTAGTAGGAAAGGCTTTAGGAAGCAAGGAAGGTGTAGGGTAGGGTAAAGTAATCTGTGTTGTCTAATTTCATTCAGAGGCTTTTCTATACACCCCTTCCAGCCCAATCCCACTGCTCCAAAACCACTGCAGCAACTGGCTAGTAGTTCAGGAATTTCTATTCTGCCTGATTATTTTGATATTAAAAGTTCAGAATACTTCCCCTCTCCCTCTCTATCATTGCTGGAGGGACAATCATTGCTGCAGACTTGTTTTGGTAGCAGAAGGTACAGGATAAATGTGCAGTCTGGCTTTGCATAACAGAAATCTCAGCAAAGAGGCTGAGAGGGCACCCATCAGGCCACCCTCAGACCCCAGCAATGCTGCAGTCATAAATACCAAACATTAGGTATGCATATGTGTGACTGAATTTCAAGCACAGAAGCTAAACAAGTTCCAAGATCCCCCATTTCAAACTTCCTATTTCTGAAGGCACGTGCAGGGCTGTCAGAGCTTGTGCCATGGGGTGCATAATCAAACACAATGGCCTCACATCCAGGAAGGGCTTGAGGGCACTGCTACCAGCTCTACAGCATTTCTCTGCCCTCACACCCAACCATTTTTTATTTATGTGCTATCACAGAAAACAAAGAGCAACAAAAGCCTCCTGCCTGAGAGTTTCATAAAGAAGGCAATTTCCTCAAAATTGCTTGTTTAAACACTGGCAGCAGAGATTATTCTCCTTTTGAGTACTGGTGTGTGGAAGGGTAACCAGAGCATCTTGATGGCATTTTCATCTCTGCAGGCTGAGCAAGCAGGAGGGACAGCACTCACTTTGCATGTGAGATTAAATGCTCATGAGCACCTAATGGTAAAGTGGGAAACAGCTGTGGGCCCAGCTCCCAAGAACTGGTGGTGTTCTCTTTGGAGAGAGAGGGGCCATGTGAAACTTGTGCTCCTGGACCACAGGTGAAAGGTGTTTCCAAGCCAATCACATCATTCTGCACTTTATCCCTTGAAAGCTACTAATGTCCTCTGCACTGTCACTAAAGAAGGTAGGAAGGACAGGGGTGGTGGAGGTTTTGTGCACCTGTAGCAGCTCCCAGAACAATTATGCAAGGATGAAACAAGGATGGAGAGGCCTAAAATATCTCCAAAGCCCTGAAAGGGAATTGGCAAATATCCATATCAAAAAAAAAAAAAAAAAACCAACCAAGCATCTCAGGCACCTGACAATGAAGGAAAGTTACTGCAAGGCTCAAACAGCCTTTGAGCCTTCCACGGCCAATTAGACCTCTTCTAGTCATTAGCAGTAAATGCTGTAAACTTGTCTGACTGGCCTAACATAAACATGGTTACTGCAAACTGGAGGCAATCTTGGAAAACAACTTGTCTCCACTAAGCAGAAACTAAACAGAGACAAGTGGACAGCAAGACAAGGTGGTTCATAACACCCATGTGTGGTTATGTGCCATAATGCATCTCTAAGTGCAGTTTACATCTCAGGTATTTTATAACAAAGTTCACAAATTTAATCTTCCTGTTTGTGAACCAAATGATTCATTTGCAAGCATCCAAGCAGTTCATGCATAAGCATCTGCCCCCACTCTGCCCTGTTTAAACTACTCTTTGTTACAGGCGTTGGTATCACGAGGTCCTTTGTGCTCAGTTACTGCTTTTCTCTGTCATCGTTCCACACAATAAATTATGAAAGAGGTTTTACAGCAGTTTCTCCGCTTTAAAAAAGGCAAATGACTTTTGACATTTAAGTAGGATCTGAACAAACATTTTGAGCAGGAAGTGTCAAAAGTTGAAGACACTCAACTACCTGGGACTCTCCAGGCTTCCTTAGCCTCCGGTTACATATTATCTCAATTTGTAACTAAAAGTCAATAACCTGGAACAAAGGAAGTTTGAAAGCAGAACCCTTAAATGGCCTGAAGTTTCAAATGAGAACAGGTCAGAAATCAAAGCATTAAACCAAATATTATCAGGAAACTGAAACAGTTATGCTGCCTGGTGGTCTCCAGTTCATAGGTGTTCCTGCAAGCTGCTATCACCTAGCTCTCTTCAAGCACTGCTGATACTCAATTTCACTACTTTTTTCTAACCATTTTACTTTTATTTTCTTTCACTCCTCTTTATGAGTTACTCTGACCACCATGTTTTCATGATGGCTCTAGTTGAAAATGAGAGCTGGCATCAAAGAAAATAAAACATGCAGGTTGTTAGGAGGATAATGTAGCATAACAGTGATTTTTTCAAGCCAAAAAACCAAGAAGAGCCTTAAGTTTTAACCATTTTTAACTTTACACTTATGCTATGTGCTAATCAATCTGATTAGGAAACCAAAACCTTTCAGCCAAGAACTCGAGCCCTGTGCCAAGTAACAGCCGGGTGAAGCCACAGGGAGACAGCTGCAGGGACAGAGCCAGCAGCTGAGCCAGCACTAAGGCACAGCTGGGGGGCCACAGCATCTCCCCCAGCACCACTTGCCAGCAGCCGGGACACTCTCCTGCAGTGAGAGATCTCCAGGCTCAGCTCCAGCCCACCTCCCCTGGCTCATCTCCACTCGTGCCACTGGCCCCAGTGAGCTCTGATGGACAGAGCTCAGCTGTGGTCACTCCCGGATCAGACACAGCCCTGAAACTGCCAGTTCCTCACACCAGGGGCTGGTCACCATCCATGAACCCCGCTGGCAGCTGCACATGGAGAGCAGCACCAAAACACAGGGAGCTGGAAGCAGCCCTTCTGCCTACCCCACAGATGTTGAGCAAGAAACTGTTGCAATACAGCTTGCACAACCCTCTCTGTGGGATGCCATGCAGAACGTTCCTTAGAAAGCTTGAGGTCCTCCCATGTTCCACAGGAGTAGGAGCTGCCTGTGGGAAGGGTTGGTGAGCTGGCCCCATCACTGCCTTGCTGGACACCCCTGCCGTGTACCCCCTCCCAATATAATGAGCAGCTCTCTCTTCCTAGCTGGCAGGGAAATGGAAAGATTTCAATGCCTTAGGGCTTTTTCCTGTTGTGGCAATCCCTAATGCTACCTGCACTATAACATCACAGCTCCATGAGGGACAGATCACAAACCCTCAAAAATTCATGTTTACCTGAAACTGCCTCAGGTCATACCACTGTGACAAGTGGTTCTGTATGATAATGCAGAGAAGTGTTCAAGGCCAGGCTGGATGGGGCTTTGAGCAACCTGGCCTGGAAAGAAGGGTAGAAACTAGATGACCTTTAAAAAGACAGATTTTCCCATTCACACTGGTGCCAGTGTTGTGCTTTAGCTTTAAAGGACTCCAGGCCATGGGTGGCAGCACTGGAGGGTGGAAAGGATGAACAGCAATCAGCTGCTTTCCCAGGCTTTGTTTCCTTACACCCACCCACCCACCCAACCTGTCTCCTCCCACTGCCCCAGCACCCTCCTCTGCATCCATCCCACTGCTCCTTCCACTGACCACACACAGGGCCTGAAACAAAGATTAAAGGTGATGCACTGATACAGGACCTGACACTTGCTCTGCACTGGGGTTTTGGGCTGGGCTTTGGGGGCAGAGGAAATAAAGATGTTATTAGGGGGCAGATTAGATATTTCATAACATGGAAGACACAGCTTCTGCCACAAAGATTACAGTCTAAACAGACAAGAAAAAAGCTATTGTTCCTGCAGCTCACAAGTGTCAGGGCATGCTCCCTGCCCCCTCCTATTCTCAATCTGCCATGCTTTAGTAGCTCATAGCTGCTGCCCAGCTGCAGCCGCTTCAACAAGTGGGTGGTTCTGTCAAAGTTAGAGGCAAAAAACATACCAAGATTATTCCAGAAGGGAGAGGCTCACAGTATGCTCAGAGATGAGGAATGTTGCCTGCCTCTCTAGGTTGCACCCTTGCAAGAATATAGTGGATTCTTTTTATATGTTTTGCATTGTCACATTGATGTTGCAACGATGGGGACTTAAGTTACAAAGCATCCCAGCTAAGGCTGATGATGTTTCTTACTTTATATTTATTCACGAGGTTGTACTATACAGGTTGCAGCTTCTGACTACATAGATGACTTATTCTACCACCTATTAAAATTGCTTTGTCATTGCTATTACAAGTTCTCTTTCGAACCCCTGCCAAAATGTCTGGGCTGAAGTTTTCCATGATGAGTGCATGAGGGTTTTTGCTTGTTTGTTGAGGAGAAAAGTATAATTTATGGATATTATTCTGTTCCCATGCATGGCCAGTTCCCTTTTCTAGGATGAACTTTAGCCTTCTAGAGCTTAATCTGAACTCAAACTTTGCACAAATGGCCATTGTGTTAAGACATATCTTTCATTCTTCCCAAGCAAGTCCCTTTATAAATTTACCCAAATTTAAGCATTTTCACATGCTGAATTACATGGGAATACATCTGGGCAAAAGTCCTCCACTGCCTAAAGCATCAACACCCAAATATTCAATATGATCTTCCCAAGGGCTGAGCACACAGCCTGTACCACAACAGGTGGCACTGCTGAGGAAGCGTCTAAATTGGCAACATCCAGCACCAGAATACTCCTTGCTTCTCAAAACAAGCCCTTTCAAAATCCTTCAAAGTGGGCAAAAGGCAATTCACCATCCTCAGCTGACTACTTATTTCAAAGCCTTACCCATCTACACTCCAGATTAGTGCCCATCACAGGCAGAGAACTTCCTTATCACTTTCCAGGCTGTGTTCACAAGAAGGGTTGCAGTTATACAATGCTTTTATATAGTATTGGGATTTTATGTAAAACTTAATAAAAATCATAGTGTTTCACATGGGGAAAAATGTGATGCTCTTAAACTGAATCTTCTAGGAAAGAAAATATAAAAGGTCATCATAAAATTCTGCAGTGCTTCTAGTGCTAGTCCCATAGCCCAAAACACCACAGCTTTGTCAAAAGATAAAAATACATCTTAAAATTTATCAGGGATATGTTACAGTAGATGCAAAGCAGGTTTAGAGCACTCCAGAACTATGGCAGCAGGAAAATGACATCATGAGTTTGACAAGGTGCACACGAGCTTCCTGAAGGAAGCGACCCAAAAACCCACAGCAAGAGCAATCATTCATTCCTTTAGCAGTGCATTTCCCATCTGGATGTCTGTTTGCTGTGTTCACAAATAAAAGTTCCTTTGAAAGTTGCATCCTACTTTGCTGATTACTTTTCCATTGCAGATTATGCCTACCAGTAAATACACTACCAGATGTTACCACTTTTTATCACATTGCCTCCACCTACAGAGTCTTCATGAGGGCATTAGAGTTTAAGATCCTTATTACTTAATTTGTGCTTTCTAAAATTCAGCATTTCTTAAAGTCAGGTTGTAAGAGTGGTGAAATGGCAAGGACAGAAAAACCACACACACACAGAGAACACCCAAGGAATGGTTGAAAGCAAATGGAAATATTTGTTTTGCAGCGAGTTGGGTTTTCATGCTGCGCTAAGTCCGAATGTTTGGTGTTTCCACTAATTTCTGCATCATCTGTACAGGTCTAGCAGACTGGCCCTACACATCCATGGTAGAAAACAAGCTGAAAAAGCTATACTTTTGAAGTTATACTTAGGTCAGGCAGGAAGCAGCCAGTTGAGGGCTTCTAAAAGTTGTGAATACCCAGTCTAAAAACAGATCTTGAAAAGGAAGATCCATATTGACTAACTTCCAGCTACCAAGAGAAAAAACTTGACAGATGAAAAAGATATATTAAAATTTTGACACCTAACTGAAAGGAAGCAGCCCCAAACCCAAAAGAAACATAGGAAATGTGATCAGCCACACAAAATAAGAGCAGCAAAACTGACACACATCCTGCTTAGCACAAAGAGATACAGCTGTGGAAAATTTCTTCAGCACAGGCAGTCCAGCTGTGCATCAGCAAGCACACCACAGAGCACCTCTGCATGGAGAACACCCCCTCTGACGACAAACTCCTGGGCATTATCCAAAGGCAACACTCTCTTGCCAGCTGGGAAACAAAATAGGCCTGAACCTGCAGCAGCCCTGAGACAAAAGTAAAACTAAACTCATCATCCAACATAGGAGCTTGCACATTTAAGTCTGACACTTGGACAACTGCAGGCTTTACTTTCTCCTATACTCTACACTTTCTGTTCTGGATTAAATGCCAAATAATGGTACTGATTCACATGGACTTTCAGTAGTGGGTTTAATTATGTCATAATAACACCTCAATGATACGTGACACGTATTCAGGAAAAGCTCTAAATGGTTCCTTACTGCTGCTTAAAAACCACAGCAAAAGGAAATTAACAGTAGGGATTACCTCCCAACTGGCTGTCCCTCACTGAAGACACCCAGGGCTCTGGAAATGACACAGATGGGGAAAAAAAGCCACCACCTTTTGAGAAAAACACCAAGTTCAATAGCCATTATATTCACAGCCATTGATTTCCAAGATATCTAACCCAGATTTTAGTCATCCACAGGAACACACACCACTGAACCTGGAAATGGGTTTGCCTTACTCTCAGTTTTTGAAACAGTTGCAGAATATTTCCTCTAACTTTCCAGTAGTAGCAAGTAATTTACTTGGAACTTTTAGGACAAAGCTTTTGACAGAAGGCAGAGGGGTAACTGCTGCTCCTGGATCTAAGCAATCTGATCTAGTGGGTAGCATCCCTGCCCATGGCAGAGAGGTTGGAACTAGAGGGTTTTTAAGGTCCCTTCCAACCTAAGCCCTTTATGATTTTATGATGAGCTACTGAAACCGGAGATCAGCCCCCACCTAACTGTCCAGGGAAATTCTCCACAGAGGCAGCTTCAGGGACAGCACCATCCTGCTTTAGGCAAACATTCAAATTCACACCTAAAACTGAAGCCAGGGCCAGAGCCGTCTTTTTAGCAAAACAGTGACAGGAAAAATTGGGGTATTCTGTACTTCTGTATTTCTAGGTGCTGTGACTAAACTTGAAAGTTAGATCTAAAAAGTGATCTGGAGGTCTTACTTCATCTCCAGAACCAGTATTTCATCCTTGTTAATGCTAAGCAGTTGCATTTCCTGTATATTAGAAGGTTTTCCTTCCAAGTGATCAAACCAGAGCAGTTAGAGAGAGTCACTCGTGTTGTTTATTGCTGTGACTGAACTGATCCAGGCCATTGCTTCCCCAGGCTCTGCTCTCCCTGACAGCAAACAGGCTTTTGCTGCCTTAAGCTTCCAGCTGTGCACATGATGTAAACATTGCTGATCCATCACGATTAGAATTTGTATTATTTTTGAGAGTTTTGCAGTTTCTGCTCATGTTCATTCTGAAGAGCTTCAAGACAGCTTCATCCCTTCTGTATCTTCTCTTTTACCCTTTGTATATTTTGAGACAATAAAAGCAGGAAATGTCTCATTACATATATACTCTATGTTTTGTGCTCTAATGAGGTAAGTGAAAAAACAGTATTTTCTGTGGGAAGCTAGAAGTTTGTCAGAATCTCTTAAGCTGGTCATGAGAAGATTTAAGTTGTACTTCAGTCAAAGAAATTAATCACTTAGGCTTAAAAATCTGAATCAAAGAATTTTTCTCCCAACACTTCACTGCTAATCTCACCTGAACTACAAGAGCAAATGACTTAATTGCCTTATAACTACCTCTAAGGATCAGGTTCCCTTGCCAAAGTGCTCCAAAAGGTGCCCTGTAATCTCCCCATGTAATTGTCATTGTCCAAAAAGGAATATCCAGAGCAGAGTACCTCCCACTGGAGGAAAGACAACAGGGGAATCCTACTGGTTTTACTGAGTATTCATACAATCTACCCAGATGGTGTGCCCTGGTTTTAGTGTTCCTTTCATTTTGGCAAGAATAAAAAAAAATCCATTGTGGAAGGCACAAACTGAAAACCTCAAGAGCTTGTAGCTCAGGTGCTGGTTCCCAAACACAGGCAGTGCATGTGCCAGCCCTCCCTCAGCAGAGGGTGACACTCCTTTGGCTGTTGCCTAATTCTGTGGACACCTGACACTTTGACATCTCTGTCTTGCTGTCATCCTGGTAAAGAGGCCAGTGAATGTAGGAAATAAGTACACAAACCCTTCTTTCTAAGGAAACAAATGCAAACCCTAGTTTGTCTAGACCCTTCTTCCCCAGTCTGGTTCAAGGTCAGTCACTTTGCAGTGCCCATTCCCAGGGGAAGAGCTCATCTTTTTAAAAGAGCGTGTAATGACAGGATGAGGGGGAATGGCTTTAAACTGAAAGAAGGTCCATTTTAGCTACATATTGGGAAGAAACTCTTCACTGTGAGGGTGCTGAGGCACTGGCACAGGCTGCCCAGAGAAGCTGTGGATGCTGCATCCCTGCAAGTGTTCAAGGCCAGGCTGGATAAGGCTTTGAGCAACCTGGTCTAGTTGAAGGTGTTCTTGTCCATGGCGGGGGAGTTGAAATAGATAATCTTTCAATAAAAACCATTCTGTGATCTCACAGTTCAGTACTTGTAGAAATTTCTGTTCAAAGTTTTCAAAGTTGAAATCAAACTCCTTCAGTTTTCTGCTGCGCAAGGAACTCTGACTCAGAAGCTGAGGCCTCCAAGTCCTCAAACCATTATGCTGTGGCACCTGATCAGTTTTTACTGAAAAATATTAGGTTTAAAAGCCAAACCCTAAGGAGTCCATCATTGCTACATTAAAACCTGCTTTCACTGCATCTGTGTTTTCCATATCAAAACACACACCAGTTCCTCCTGAACACATTCATGAGTTACTCTTCTTTGAGGGCCTGGGACACACTAGTACCCTGGGAACTGTACAAGCCTTTGAGAATCACTGTTTGTGCTGCATCTACTCCAAGCTTTAGCATTTCGTCCAAAGTCATTAAATTCTTGCTTTGCACGGAACATCATACAGCATTAGCTGCCTGCTGTTTACTCAAGTACCTGTGATAAAAACACAGTCATTCTATGTCAAACTACATTAGACTCTGGTTAAAAGACCATAAAATTAGAATAAACAACAGGGAAAAAAATCCACACAAAAAAAAAAAAAAAAAAAAAAAAAGCCTAACAAAAATACCAAAACCAAACCAAAACAAAAAAAAGCCTCCCCCCAGGAAAAAAAAAAAAAAAAAAAAAAAAGCAAACAAACACCAAAACACAAAAAACAACCATCAAATATGATCCCAGAGGCAAGTTCAAAGTGCACTGCTTAATGCCACTGGCTGAAGTTTTGATGTAAATTATACCTGTAATAGCCAAGGCTAAAAACAGCAAGGCAGGCTTCTCAGATGTTTACCTGAAGCACTTGATAGCTCCTTTTTACAGGTTGTTTCCATTGCTTGCCCTCAACAGTGAGTTTTGCAGCACTTGTGTATCTTTGACACACTTGGATACACACACAAAAAAGTTGATAAAAAGCCAGAAGAAAGCAAAACAATCAAAACATCATGCAGAGAACCTGGAGAGAAAGCTTCAGGTTGTTTTTGACCTCTTCTATGTCATTACAATTACATTTTCTAGGTTCAAAATACAGCTCCTATTTAAACCAGAGAAAGAAAATCATCATAATAATGTAGGTGAGAAATACTTCTATCTACAGTCCCGTTGTGAGGATGGGGTGCTAAACAGGGCACTGTGATCTTTGTGAAATAGTGGATTATGCAGCAAGCAATGCCAACTTGCAAATGTTTCATAGCAAAACTGAGCCATGATGAAAAGCATTGACCAAAACCTCCTCCTTAGCAGAAGTGAAATCCCTTATTTCATCAAGCCCAGTGCGTGGCTGCGCCTCCACCGCACACACTCCCCTCAAGTGTTCTGAGCCCACAGTGCCTGGAGCACGGGTGGCGATCTGTGCCTGTCGCCACATACGATGACAACAACCCCACTGAGACAACAGACCGGACACCGGGCCGTGCTGCCCGGTGCTCCAAACCCAGCACAGAGCTGCGAGAGCAAACACGAGCAATCACCAGTGGTCAGCTTCCGTAGAGAAAGTATGTGCCTTGGCTTCTCAGCTGTTTTCCAACCCAGCCCATCCCATCCCGCTGCTACCCCGGAGCTCGGACCTTGGCAGCAGCATCCCGCAGCCGCCCCCGCTCCCAGGAAGGGCCGGGGTCCGGCTCGGGGCGCGCCGTGCGCTGCCCCTCCAAGCCGCTGAGAGCCACCCGCTCCCCCGGCAAAGACCTGCTCGGAGCCACGGGGAGACGGACTTCGTTTTAAGAAAAAGGAGGAGGGTGATGCAAGGATGCGCTCTCGAGAGGACTGCGAGGTCCGCGGGGGTGGGTGAAAGGGTGGGTGAAAGGACGGATGGAAAGAGGATGGCGCTCCGCTACCTGCCGCGCTCCCGCTGTATCCGCGCCGCCGCTGCCGCCCCGCACTCCGCTGGCCTCCCGCGGCCGCGGGGTGCATTTATAGCCCCTGCCCCGCCCGCCGGGCGGTGCTGCTGCCGCCCGCCACGGGCTCCGCCCGCCGCTGGGCTCGCCCCGCCGCCCGCGGGCGTTTGCGGCGGCTGCGGCCCCGTGCCCGGCTCGACAGGGAGCCCGGGTGTGAGCAGGGAGCCCGGGTGTGAGCAGGGAGCCCGGGTGTGAGCAGGGAGCCCGGGTACCAGCAGGGAGCCCGGGTACCAGCAGGGAGCCCGGGTGTGAGCAGGCAGCCCCGGTATCAGCAGGCAGCCCCGACACGCACCCGCACGCCCGGGCCGCCTCCTCCCCGGCCGCGCAGCCCAGGAGGCTCAGCGCTGATATCGCACACCCGGGCAGGCTGGAGAGCAGCCAGCGGCGGAGACCCGCGTCCCGCTTCCCCGATTAGCCAGGGCTTCCACCAGTTTGGCGAGGAGAAGGGAATGTGTGCAAGGGCTTGCCCAAGGACCGAGCAGCCGCCTTGGGAAAGGCTGAGCCCAGGATGGCGACAGCGGGGTCCTGGCACAGGTGGTCTTGGCAAAGTCCTGTGGACATAACTTCTATGTAGATATAAAGTCTATTTACCAGAGTTGCAAAATCTTATGCTCATACCTTAAAATGACCACTAGGAATGAACTGTAATTGCAGGAGGGAAATAATGCCTTTGCACATTTCTGGTGAAGTTCAAAGGGTGCAGTCGGTGGTGCAAGTGCTGGGTGAGTTTCCCAGTGAGCAGCCCTTTGGCAAAAGTGCAGCTAATCGTTTATTCCAAAAAAGAGGCCCTGGCCTGCTGAGCAAAGAGTATCACTCTTTATATGTACACAGTTCTGTGTGTAGCCATCTGCCAAGAGGTGAGTTAAACTGTCATGGCCTGAGCTGCTTTTTCTGTGACTTTTCTGTAAAACACTCTTCCCCCAAGTGTGTGATTTCACTTAACAAACTTCACTTTTATGGCATGTTACTGTGACCCAAACACATGAAATCCACAACATGTTGTCATTGCCCCTTCTGAAATGGCCTGAAGTGGAAATCAGAAATTCCTCAAACTCTGAAACTCTGTTAAACTCTCAGCCTCCCTTTTCTCAGCTATATAATAATGTTGTTAACTCGAGTCTACAAAAGCTTGCTTCTGTTTAAATACATATCAGCTTCTCTCCTCCTAAGTCAGCTTCTGTACCTGAGTCAGAAACTGCTGCCTTTGGAAGTAGAACCCTGGAAGTCTGGTTCCTTTTTCACCACAAAATTATGGGAGATCATGTTGTGCAGCTATAACTGAAGTATTACCAAGTGTGGAATAAAGGAAATGTTTTGTTTTCTCCCCTCTGATTAATTAATGTCTTCAAGGATGAAAAGTATTTCTGAACAACGCAAGAGAACATTTGTCATCCTAAGACAGCACTGTTTTCTATGTGCTTGCTTTGTTTTTTGAATGATAAAAAGCCTAATCTTTTTCACAATTGTTTTAAACTGTGATGCCAGGAAACCAATGAAACCATCACAAATAATTTCATTTGTAACTGAGCCTATTTTGAAGTCATATGTTCAAAATTACGTCATCAGGTCACTGGCATGCTGTGGTTGTTATGGAAGATCTGTCTAGCTCAGTGTACCCAAGTTATGGAACAAGTGCAAATGCTAGAATGAGAACATGGGCTTGACTAATTTTCCAACAGATTAAACCTTCCTTCATCTGATCATGAAACAATATCCTAGCTCAAAAACATTCAGTCCTTCAGAAAACAGATCTGGGGCAGTGTCTGAATTGTATGATTTGGCCCATCCTCAAGCAGTTTTAGAATGTGCTGTGCTTGGCTGCTTTTTGGGGAAGGGGCTGAAAGCTTCAGAGATTCAGATGAAATGAAGTATTCTCTGTTCACTAGATGCAAGTACTGAGTCTGGAATGGAAAACTGAAATTAAATGTTTTCTTTTGCTTTGGCTTTGCAGTTTGTTATTTAGATCAGATGCCGTGTTGGACCTTCAAAAATGCTGAAGACAGGCAGGTAGAAGTCCCCAGGAGTAGTTGCTTGGAAAGCCTGGTAATCTTTGCATCCAAACAGAGCCTTCAGTAGTTCATGAACTCTTCCCAGCTGTTTTGCTAGTTGTGGCTGAGGTTAACATGGTGATTTACAGTCACTTTTGAGAGACTGGTGGATTGTGAAAGAAAATAAAGTAATTCTAAAAATCCAAGTTAGGAAGTATTTTACTGTGTAAAGATGTAATTGATAAAGTTTGTACTCAGAGATCCAAATTCTGACCTGTGCCAGAAAGGAGCACAGCTGAAAGCTTGGGGAACATCACTCCTCTCGGCTTGAAAAAGTCTGCGCAGAAGACAGGTTGGAAAAACAGGAATTTCCAGGCTTGATTTGCCAGTGTCACTGCTGACAATGCAACAACACAGCCTCAGTGAGTTTTCAGGCTGTGCTGGGCTGCAGGACTGCTCTCACTGCATTCCCACAGCAGCTGAATGGCTCCTGTAGCAGCAGCTGTACGTGTACAGACGTGTGTACTTTAGGAACCACTGTGCTGGGGAGACAATACAAGCTGCCACTCATGTGGGCCATCTGAAATCCTAATGGGTACTTCTACTGTAAATATTATTTCATTTAATTAACCAGCTCTGTGCAGCTGGCATGCACTTGTCCTTTTGAGAAGAGCATCGGAGGGGCGGCTGCCCTGACACAGATCTCCATTCCCATGCCAGCAAACAGGCTGTGCAAATGAACCTGAAACCTCTCCTGTGCTGCTGGTGCTTTCACTTGAGATCACAGCATAGGTCTTCACGTTATTTAAGAGTAAAGTAAACAAGTCCTTGATTTACTGTTTTATTTTATTTTACTGAATTGGATTATTGTAGGTATCCACACAACCAAAGAATGAATGGCCATAATTCCATGCTAGTGAAAGACTAATCATGTGTGCTGAGCAGAAACCTGCCTATGTGTTCCAGTATCTGGCAGTAACAATATTTCAGCATTTAAATAGCACTTTAAAGCCATTAACTAATCAATGCTAACAAGGCTCCAGGGAAAAGAGTTTGGTGCAAATGAAGAACCACCAGAGTAGAGACCTGATCCAAAGTCCACCAAAGGGTGTCAATTCCATCCATTTCAATGCTATGGAAACAGATGTTAATTATGAGACTATTCCTCTTTCCCTTGACATTATACTTCTTGCCATGCCAGCATTAATTCAGGAAATTTCAGTGGTTGTGCTGCAGCAGCAAAGAAGGAAAAAAGAGTTAAATAAAGTTGGAGTACAGTGTTATATTTTGCAAAAGATATTATGCATTTGTTTAGAAAGATCTCTGCACACTGTTTACATTTAAGCAGTGGTAATATTATTAGTCACTGTGAAAGAAACTGGGTGTTCCCTTGTTCTCGCTAACAATACAGGAGGGATAATTTTGGATTAAGCTACATGTTTTATGAAAAATGTACTTGATGTTTGCTGGTTCATGTTAAAAGAATTCCCTGTGTGACCCATCAAATATCACACCCTGTCCACTGGGATTTTTATTCTACTATAGTCTTTTGTTGTTGTCTTTGGATCCCTGGATGATGCTGACATGTAGCCATTCAGATCAGTTATCCTTCCAAAAATTATTCAATGCAGCTTTGAACCAAGGGCATTGACCTCAATTAAAAATGTAAATAAATAACACCAGACTGAAGATTCACATGCCTTTGTCAGAGATTTGCCTGGTATTATTCATATCCCCACTTAAGTACTTATTTCCAGTTTGGAAACTACTTTTGGCAGGTTTAGCTGCTTCAGCAAAAGCATAGATGGGGGGTGAGTCATTTATTTGGTCTTGCATTAGGAACTTCCTGCCATTTGCAAAG